>NC_064619.1:347247707-347561825 GCF_023898315.1 Schistocerca nitens
GTGGCTTAAATTCAGAGAAATAGTAATGACAGCAACTAAGAGATATACACCACGTAAATTAATAAAAGTTGGTACTGATCCTTCATGGTACACAAAACAGGTGAGAACACTGTTGCAGAAGCAATGAACAAAAATGAAATGACAAATAAAACAACACAAAGTCCCCAAGACTGGCGTTGTTTTACTGCAGCTCGAAACTGTGCACTGACTTCAACGCGAAATGATTTTAATACTTTCCATAATAGAACTATATCTCGATATCTGGCAGACAATCGAAAGAGATTCTAGTCGTATGAAAAGAACACCAGTGGCAAGTTACCTTCATTGCATGGTAGCAATTGTAATTTTACCGATGATCGTACCACTGAAGCGTAGTTACTAAACACGCTGTTTGAAATATCTTCACCAAAGAAGCTGAAGTAAACATTGCAGAATTTGAATCAAGAACTGCCGACAACGTGTGTAGCTTAGTAGATATCCTCGGTGTAGTGAAGCAATCCAAATCATATAATAAAGGCAATTCTTGTCCAGATTGTACGCCGTTATATTACCTTCAGCGTATGTTGACGTAGCAACTCTGTACCTAGGAATCATATCCAACAGTTCATTCGATGAAATATCGGTACCTAAGGACTGAAAAGTTTCACATGTCACACAGATTATCGAGAAAGGAAAAAGGAGTAATCTGATGAATTACAGACCCATATCACTGACATCTACTTATAGTAGTATTTTGGAACATATACTGTGTTCGAACATTTTGAATTACCTCGAAGGAAACGATCGGTTGACAAATAGCACGGATTCTGAAAATATTGTACATGTGAAACACAACTAGGTCTACATTCAAACCAAGTAACTTGTGTTATCGACAGGGAATATCAAATTGCTCCAACATTTCTAAAGTTCCAGTAATTTTTTGACACTGTTCCTGACAAGCTACTTCTAATCATTTTGCTACCTATGGAGTAGCGTTTCATTAATGCGACTGGTTCATGAATTCCTGTCAAAAAGGTTACAGTTCGCACTAACTGAAAGTCATAGAGTAAAACAGAAGTAAAGTCTGCCACTGCCTTATCTGTAGTATAAACGATCTAGGAGACAACCTGAGGAGGCCTCTTAGAATGTTTATAGATGATGTCATTTTCCGTCTAGTGAAGTAATCAGACGATTAAAATCTATTGCAAAATGATGTAGATAAAATACTTGTATGGTGCGAAAAGCGGCAATTGACTTTAAATATTGAAGAGTGTGGGTCATCCACATGATTACTAAAGGAAATGCGTTAAATTTTGGTTACACGATACTTACAAGTGTAAAATCTGTCAGTTCAGGTACATAAAATTACGAGTAACTTAAACGGGAACGATGACATAGATAATTTTGTAGGGAAAGCAAACTAATGAACGCATTTTTTATGAAAAACAGAAGTTGCAACAGGCCTGTTAAACGGACTGCCCACATTGCTCTTGTCCGTCCCCTTCTGGGGCACTACTGCGCAGTATGGAATCGGTGTGACAAAGAATTTACGGAGAACATCGAAAAAGTTCAAAGAAGGGCAGGGGAGAGAGTGTCTTGGATATGATACTCGAACTGAAGAAAGCTAGTTTTCGTTGTGGTGAGATCTTTCCACGAAATTTCAGTCTCCACCTTTCTCCTCCGAATGCTGAAAAGGTTTGTTCTCGCCCATCTACTGATTATGGTAATAAAATAGAACCAATCAGAGCTCGTACTGAAGGATTAAGTGTTCGCCTTTCCCGCGTGGTGTCCAAGAGTGGAATGGTTTAGAAACAGTTTGCAGTTGGTTCAGTGAACTCTGTGCCAAGCATTCAGGTCTGAATTGAAGAGTAGACATAAAGATGAAGATATTAGGCAGGCGCTTAAGTTTTTGGCATTTTTGTTTTGTATGTAGGCACTCCGGTTGCTATGGGCTTATTTATTGATTGTCATTTTCATTTGTCTTTCGCTGCTGCTGTTTGATTTACATATTGTCATGTAGTCATTTGGAGATAGTGAGCGGAGCAGCAGACGCTAGAAAAAGGTGTGACAAATGGGGAAATCGTAACATTTCCGACGTATCTTTCTGTTTGAGTTCAATAGAGGGATTACAGGAGCAGGAGCAGCAAGAAACGTTTGGGCCATACATGGGCATAACGCCATTGGGCAAAGCACAGAAAGAAAAGAGTTATCTCGTTTTAGGGAGGATCGTTTTGACATTAGCGACCCTTCACGTTCAGGATGTTCTTCCGGGTTTGATGACGATCATTTGCACGTGTTAATCGACAACGATCGACGTCAGTGTACTCGAGAGCTGACAAATTTGATAAACTGTGATCATTCCATTACCGAGCGAAATTGGCATGCAATGAGGAAGGTTCTAAAATCTCAACTCTAACCCAAAATCATACAAATCGGTGGGTGGCCGTAAGTACACCTCTGCTTGCTCGTGATCGATTGGGTCGAGAATAATACCGACTATTTCTGTATTGTGTTGTTACTGGTGGCGACAAAATGGTCTCGTTATACTTTGTTTGTTGTAGTTGTGGTCTTCAGTCCTGAGACTGGTTTGATGCAGCTCTCCATGCTACTCTATCCTGTGCAAGCTTCTTCATCTACAAATACTTACTACAACCTACATCCTTCTGAATCTGCATAGTGTATTCATCTATTGGTCTCCCTCTACGATTTTTGCCCTCCACGCTGCCCCCCAATGCTAAATTGGTGATCCCTTGATGCCTCCGAACATGTCATACCAGCCGGTCCCTTCTTCTTGTCAAGTTGTACCACAAGCTCCTCTTCTCCCCAATTCTATTCAATACCTCATTATTTATGTGATCTACCCATCTAATCTTCCGCATTCTTCTGTAGCACCACATTTCGAAAGCTTCTATTCTCTTCTTGTCCAAACTATTTATCGTCTATGTTTCACTTCCATACATGGCTACACTCCATACAAATACTTTCAGAAACGACTTCCTGCCACTTAAATCTATACTCGATGTTAACAAATTTCTCTTCTTCAGAAATGCTTTCCTTGTCATTGCCAGTCTCAATTTTATATCCTCTCTACTTCGACCATCATCAGTTATTTTGCTCCCCAAATAGCAAAACTCCTTTACTACTTGAAGTGTCTCATTTCCTAATCTAATTCCCTCAGCATCACCCGACTTAATTCGACTACATTCTATTATCCTTCGTTTTGCTTTTGTTGATGTTCATGTTATACCCTCCTTTCAAGACACTGTCCATTCCGTTCAACTGCTCTTCCAAATCCTTTGCTGTCTCTTGACAGTATTACAATGTCATCGGCGAACCTCAAAATTTTTATTTCTTCTCCATGGATTTTAATACCTACTCCGAATTTTTCTTCTTTTTTTTCCTTTACTGCTTGCTTATCACAAGGAAAAGAAAGGACTGGTTGAGCCCCAACAAAGCAGCAACTCCTCGTACAAAGATCTGTGCTCATCGACAAAAGATAATGTTATGCATCTGGTCTAACAACAACGGTTTGATATACTGAGGTGTAACCATTGCTACTGACATTTATTATCACAGCTGAGACGTTTTGGAGACGTTATCCAGGTACCACGACGCTACGCCACAATAACACCCACCCGTATTCTGCTTTACTGACAAAGAAACGCTGTACAGGAATTGTTTTGAGAAGTCATTCTTCACCAACATTATTCATCTTACCTTGGATTCTTTGCTCTCTATCGATCAACCTTCAAGGAACTTCCCTTCCCAACGAAAATGCGTTCCGAAAATAGCTCGAAGAGTTCCTCGCTTCAAAACCACGTGATTTCTACTGTCGCGAAATCGAAAACTTACCCCTGTGTCTGCAGACTTCTAAATAGTGGAGAAGAATATGTATTTGTTGTGTTTACCGAACGTGTAGAAAAAGACTACGAACTTATGCGTCAACCGAATAAATCATATAACAAGAGAGCCAGAATAGCTCCTTCGTTGTTCAGTTGTCACTGTTTACTTATATTGTTGCACACTACAACATGAAAGGATGTGTCGGACAGCAAGCTGCTGATTAACCTCAGTAGTGTGGGGCATAGTATACTGTGGGGCATAGTACTACACAGAAAGCCCTCTTTCTGAACTGCGGCATAAACAGTCGTCACCTTCACAAAAACTTATTTTTGGAATCCAGCCTGTATATGTGTGGTAAGACTCACTACTTAAGAAGTCATTCATATTTGATGTAGTTACTACGGAGGGATTATGGTTACTAAAATGATCTCGCGGTAAATACACAGCCAAGGATATTCCCACCATGGTGTTCCAATTACCGCCCCAAAGATCCGTGGATAGCAGCACAGCCGATCTGCAAAGCTCTCCATGCCTTAAGTAAATGTGTGGCAAGGCTCTCGTAGCGATTCAACGATTGTGTCGATCGGCAGTACATGCCTTCACCACCAGATAGCCAAACAAAAAGTAACCAGACGTTATTCACACACGCCGACCGAGCGCCAGGAAGGTTCCAAACGGCAACTGTACTCAGAACCACTCTGTTTCTGCACTGTGGAGCTTCCGCTGACATCCATCGAGGTCATCAGCCTGACACTCATACGCGAGGTACCGAATTCGGGTCGCCGTGCCGCCCTGCCACCATGCCGTAGTTTCAGATCACTCTTGAGGAATGGTGCACTGGCATCAACTGACCGATAGTGGCACTTAGTCATGTACTGGTTCCTAGCAACATAAGCAAACATTATGGTCGTTCCCCGCTGCTACACGTAGAGGTTCGTTTACACCTGTGTGCCAGGCGCACTGCGCCTGTGCTTGCCCCAAACGCAAGTATAGACACGCAGGTAGGGATGTGCGAATGATTCCATTCACACCTGTGCTTGCACTAGGTGTTGCGTGCGTGAGGTTGATCTGAGATTCTGTTATTCTGCGCAACAGATTAATCTGAGATGTACCCTTTACCCTGTGGCTCCTGCAAGATGGAATTTCCACCCCCACACTACTACACAAGTCAGACAGACGCTCCTAACTTTCTAAAGAGTAATGGCTGAAAAACTATCAGCAATAAATATCCTCTGGAGTCGTCCGCTGTAAGGAAATGACACAAAAATTCACAAAATTTCTTACGTAATTAGTGGGATACTTGGGTACTGGAGTAGTGCTAGTTAGTGTAAGAAAAACATGAAACTAACGAAAGTTATTATTTATTTTGCAAGAATTCTGAGAAATCACAATGGCACTTTTAGTTATGAATTGAACAAGTCATACACTGGTTCTTTTCGGAATGTGAAGTTACCTCTCAAGGATAGGATTCGCTAATGAAATTTCTATACAGAGTTTAAGATGGTTGTTGACTTGGCAGAATGACTGAGAGGCGCGCCTACTCAACTTGAATAATTATCCTTTAGAATGTTGCTAGGTGTGGTCGAGGCTGTTGCATGTGAAATGCAGTGAAGTGTACTGTTGTGGAAGAAATATGGGACTCGCAATAGCTGTAGTGCACTATACCATAAGCTGCAATGACTACTGTCTGCGCCACTCGCTGCTGACAAATCAGATTGACCTTCGCCAATCAAACTCTCCCTACGCCTTGATGAAGTCAAGGATTCCTATTCGCCCCTAGTCTAACTATTGGCGTGGTATACCGGTCAGATAACCAGTCCACTGCGATGCCACTCAATATAGAGGGTCGCACTTCGATTCGCTCTCGACAGAGGTGCTCTCCCAGTGAAGTACTGAGGAGAGACTTGTTCCTCGCTCCAAGAGCGACAGCGGAACGGCGCCTCTCCACGCCAGATGTGAAGGGGTATATCTTTCGGTCTCTTCCATTACTCCTTCAGCTCAAGGCGTCAGAAATATCGTCTGCCAATCAGCATTGCTCTTCTAAAACGGGAGAATGACGTTTCGTTTAAGGCGACCAAACCGGAAATCTGTAAATCTGTAGTATCGGCGTTTGGCGTTTACTGTCTCCCTGTGAAAATATCTGAAACTGTGTGCTATGTGTAAGGAATGCGTAGGCTGGCCGCTCCCACACAATGTAGCGGAATTTGCTTTTAGGCCGAACACGAGGTCGTTCCTCCTTTCCCTCGGGCGAACGCTGTGCGCTTCACAAGCGGCCACCGAACGACGTAGATGGGTTGGGACTGGCCTCCTGGCGTGCGGTTGCCTCTATCGAACTAAAATCTCCTGTGACCGTCGTGTCTGGAATGTATGTGTGTACGCCAGCTTCGAGTATTTCAACCATGGTGCGCACTTGCGATTTATTAGTTATTTTCATATCGTTTACATGAATTCATACAACATTGACTTTATCTTATTGAGTATGGGTTCGAATGAAGCGTCTCGATGTGAGGTGCACAGGTGTAAATGCATTTTTACAAAAGACACGTGGGTCAACGCCAGGCTGCCCCACAGGACGAGGACGCGCTTCTGAATATGAGCCAGCTGATGACAGTAAACAGTTTTCCTGAACCCTGTCTCTTGCTGAGCGACCTTTACCTCTGATCGATTCTCGTAGTCTCTCAGTAACCCATCGAACCCACAATGCTCACGTGGGAGAGCCAAATACCATTCTGACGAACGAGAAGAATGGCTCCTCCACCATGCATCGCAATGCTTAGCACATACCAGGCTTCTACAATGGTAAATTATGTCTTTATGCTTAGGGCCTCGTTTTCTTCAAATGCTCCACTGAATGAACCCAGCATCAGTTGTTGTGACCAGAAGCGAACGGGCAGCAATCAGATCATGAGTATCGAATCCTACCACTGACCTCAGCACCCTGCTAACAACTGAAGATCTCGTAATTACTGTCATAAATATCAGGTGATGGGTCGACTCAGTATGCTTCAGAGCCTGGTAGTCATTAATTCATTATTTGATGTGCTCGGTCTGCCCTTCACTGATGATTTAACCTGGCCATAACGCCGCTGTGATTACACCTCGACTCCTTTGACTCCCGTGAAACGTCTACGACCAGGTGCCCCAACTTGTGTGCCATTAGAGTGAAGATTGGTTAGAGTTATTCTACACTTTTTGTTTCCTCATTATGATGCAAAAGCAGTCTACGATGTCGTCACTTGTCCCCCTGGATGTTAAGTTCTACGTTGTCAGTATGGTGGGGGGAGAATTTTAGTCCATAAAGTAAAGTTTACAAGAGACACTTTAGAAATGATGCTGAACGAAGCTGCTTTAAAGTTACATAAACGGTTCAACATTGTGCTTATAATTTCGTGACAGACCGCAGAGATGATGCGATATATAACTTACATAAGTATCTTGATCTCGTTCAGCTGCCTTCAACACCACCTACAATTCATCTAGCTGAAATTAATAGGTTTCTCAGCCTCAGTAGAATATGTTCGCCCCACGGGACACCGATAATTCACTACATGCACATTATACCCCGCATTCGTTCATAGGAATGCAGGGATATGAACTCCTACAAATATAGTTGAGTTGTACCAACAGTGACATAATCGCGTGTACAAACAGTGATCCAGTACTGTAAAATGTTTTAGGACATTGTGTAAAAAAGATCTGAGGATGGTCATTACAGACTGAAACCGGTCATCGTGTAAAGAATTCATTTGTGATCATAGACTGGAATAAAAAAGCATAGTTGAGTTGTATGAATGCGGTGTGTCTGTTCTTTCAGACATATCAGAAAGAATGGACACCACTCAGAATAGATTTGTATAGCAGCACATCCCATCATTTTCTGGGTACAAATGCAACGAATGAAACCCATGTAAGGAAATTAAACACCTCGTAAAATGGTGAGCGTGATTTCTTATGTCTTCTTGTACCTAATGCGCTCATGTTAGATCCGGCACTGGAATACTACGCTAACACAAAATACCTAAAACCAAAACGTGTATGGTAAAACTAACTACTGTGAAAGACGTGTCACTGAAAATTAAAAGGGAAGTTATGTTCTTAATATCCAGCAATTCTTGACTCTGTAAGGTCAGTAAACTTGGAGATTAGGGTTCATATAAGCGTTAGTCACACCAGAAACATCAAGACCTTCTTCAAGTTTATCCACTGAAAGAAAATTACATTTCATCCAGTCTTCTACGGACATAATAACTTCCCTTTATCTCTAAATTAACTACAACGAGTTTCTTGGGGCACTTCACCCCGCTGTATGAGGTTAGCGTATCTTCACGTCTCACTACAAATAGGACTGTAGGTCTCTTAAATATTGCCGCTTACTCAAAGTATCCGCCACCCACCATCTGTCTGCTCACACTAGCATTATGCCCACTACCTTCACTCCTCACACACTCACGTAACAGGTACACACTTTCAACTTCATCCCTATCTTAATTGACCTTATAAACATCACTAAACATGGCCTCTCATTTGTCAATACTCGGACCCTTCTACCCTGCGCGCCGTAATTTGTCCTCCCTGTCAGCCGTCATCCAGAAATCGCAAATATTACTTTCCATTCACTAACAGCATCGCAGCTCCCAAAAACGCTATGGTTCCACTTTCCATTCACTAACGGCATCGCAGCTCCCAAAAACGCTATGGTTCCATACATACACCCAATACTGCTGAAGGATCCCAGTACAGTATTTTCCATGTGTTCATTTCTTCGCTGATCCTACGGAGAACATCCTCATTCTGTACCTTACCGGTCCACCAAATTTTCAACATTTATCTGTACTACCATGTTAAGAGTAATGCTGTCTTTTATCTCATAAAGTATCGATATTGTACTCCCTGCTTGTCACTGGCTTCTGGCACTTTCGGAGCCGAGCACACCTTTTTTATAAGAAAACGTTGTCTTGGTGTATAATGAGTAAAGCGCTTTCTTGGCGTGGGTGGAGATTCGATGTTGAGGTTCCGTACTGGGCGGTCGCTCACTGCCGCGTCCAGGAAATCTAATTTGGTATAAAGTGGCATTAAAGATTAAAAGTGTTACGTCGGTTTGTAGAAGAAAAGGCTTACAGTTATTTCGTGGAAACGCGCGCGGAATAATTATGAGATTGAGGTTTGATACACGGTGATGTTTGAGAAGCAGTAATTGTGGAGAAACATATTTATAGCAGCACGCGAAATAAAAATGCTTCCGTGATCCGTTATTACCTGTTTAACTTACATGGAAATGCAACATTCGGCCGGCTGCTGTGGCCGAGCGGTTCTAGGCGCCTTAGTCTGGAACCGCGCGACCGCTACGGTCGCAGGTTCGAATCATGCCTCGGGCATGGATATGTGTGATGTCCTTAGGTTAGTTAGGTTTAAGTAGTTGTAAGTTCTAGGAGACTGATGACCTCAGCAGATAAGTCCTATAGTGCTCAGAGCCTTTTGAAACAGTTTTTGCAACATTCAGTTTGAATAAAAGTAAATGTTAAACGATGATTGACGAGCTTAGGCATTTCTAGGGATAAATCAAAGTAATGTGACTGTTACTGTTATCATTTCGAAATGACATTTGTCATTCTTTAATTAAATAACTTTAATATTTGCACATACAAGAGACATTATTTGTATTATGCACATGATCAGGTCATTTTCATAATGAAGCCTATTTTCTCACACCAAAATCGAGTCCGACAGCCGCAAAATATGCGGTAACAAAATTGAAGAGACAAGGACAGGCTTATGACAGACGTCCCCGCATCAGAACAGAGTTTAGATTTTATCATCTCAACGCTACTGACATAGTATAACCAGTTCACCAATGCTTCGATTCTCATATGTTCCCTTTTTCTCGCAGTCCAGGATACACTATCATAAAATGCTGTGGTGCAAACGTACATTCTCAGAAATTTATTCTTTAAACGAAGGACTTTGTTTGATCCTAATTGAGTTCTTCTGGCCAAGAACTCTCTCTTTACGTCTGCTAGCCTGCCTTCTATGTCTTCTTTGCTCCGTCCATCTTTGATTATTTTGCTTCCATAGTACCAAAATTCCTTAACTTCATCCACATCGTCATCACCAGTTTCGAAATTTAGCTCCTAGGCATACTGATTTGTGGTACTACGCACTACATTCGTCCTTCTTCGGTGCACTCTCAATCCATGTTTGGTATTCATTAGACTGTTCATTCCCTTTAACACATTTTGTAATTCTTATCGAATACCAATACCATAAGCTAATCTTACTATTTATATTCTTTCAGTCTGAATTTTAATTCCGCTCTTCAAGCACCCCTTCATTTCCGTTATTTGTTATTCTATGTGCAGACTGAGCAGTACTGGTCCGACTACATTCCTGTTGTACACCATTTCTTATTCGAGCACTTCGTTCTTGAGCTTCCAGTGTTATTGTTCCCTCTTGGTTCGTCCACATACTATGTATCACCCGTTGTTTCCCATGTCGTACTCTTATTTTTCTCAGAATTCCGAGGGTTTGGCACCATTTTGCAGTGTGGAGCGCTTCTTTCCAGGTCAAGTAGGTAAAAAGAAGAGAGCTTTAGTCACAAAATATCTAAAGAAATTCCGTTGCAACCTGGGGCTGTACAGGTATGAGCAGCCCTTAGAGGCTCGCATTCACACATTCCTTTTAAATATTTTGTGACTATAGCCCTTCTGGCCTGTTATTTATTTTCTATGTGACATGTGAGTAGCGTTTCTGTCTTGTATTGTTAGTCAGTACTTACACTTTTTTTATATACAAAAAATTTTTCCCCATACATTTGTAATTATAGACCACTTTAAATGTCTAAATTCTGATGAAGGCACTCTTAGAAGTGTTGAAACCTGGTTAATAAGACTAAAAAATAGTGATCGAGAGCTCATTTGTTTCATTTTTAATTTATAAACGGTCACTGAACCAAGCAGCAATGTTGAAAATGGCTCCAATGGCTCTAAGCCAGGGCTTAACAACTGGCCGGTTTTGAGCGCGAGTACTCGCGTCTGCTCAGGCACGTGCTCGCGAGCAGGTGCAAGGTCAGGGAGTAGGGAGGGAGGGAGGGGAAATGCGCGCGCACGTTTGAATAGGGCCGCAGCTTGCCTATTGAAATCGCGATGACTGTGTAACGTTTAAAGTATTACGATCAGCTCTAACAATCACTTCGCTGGTTAAGAATCATATCAAGTCGCCGTTGTGTAACCCCAACCATGCCTCCGCAGTTGGGAGGAATTGTATCTGTTTACAGAAAAAGATGGTGTTCCAAAATGTTTAGTATGTCACAAAACGCTGAATTCTTTTCGGAAATTTAATTTGCAGCGACATTATATGTCGTACCACGCGAAAGACTACGGAAGTGGAAAATGTGATGGACCAGATCGTGCACAGGAAGTTATTAAACTTAAAAGAAAGCTATCCGAAGAAGATCTGGACGACGAAGAAAAATAAACTGAGGCAGCTCTCAGAGTGAGTCACAAAATTGCTTACAAAATCCCTGCGCCCCTTCACTGATGGCGATTTAATAAAAGAATGTTTGGTAGTTGCAGCGGAACATTTGTGTCCATCTCAAGTTGAACAGTTTCGGATTTGCCATTATCTAACATGACTATTATGCGTCGCATACAGGACATGGCAGGCGACGTCCAGAGCCAGCTTGCAAATATCTGTAAAGATTTTATGGCTTATTCGATAGCTCTGGACGAAAGTGTTGATATCACTGGAACAGCGCAACTTGCCATATTTATTTGAGGTGTTAAAAGAGATCTTCAGGTGAGGGAGGAGCTCCTCGATGTAGTAGCCATGAAGAAAACTACAACCGGAGGTGATATTTTAAGTAGTATTGAAGAAAGTGTTGAAAATATAGGATTGTCGTGGAATTCTTTAGTTTCAGTGTCTACAGACGGTGCACCAGCGATGACAGGGAAAAAATCAGGTTTCGTTGCGCTGTTGAAGGAGAAAATGCAAAAACTGACCATGCCGAATGAAATATGGGGCGTTTACTGTGTGATCCACTGGGAAAACTTATGTGCAAAGAGTATCACTCTAAAAAATGTAATGAGTGTTGTTGTTCGTACAACCAATTATATAAGGAAGCATGGGCTACAACACAGGCAATTTAAAAGCTTTCTTGAGGATGTAGAAAGCCAGTGTGGCAGCCTGCCTTATTACAGCGAGGTCTGCTGGCTTAGTCGCGGCGAATTATTAAATCGATTTTTTTGCCTATTAGATGAGATAAATATGTTCATGGAAATAAATAACATGTGTGTTCCTGAATTGAAAGAGCCTTCATGGAAATGTGATCTCGCATTCTTAGCAGATTTAACTAGCCATCTGAATACTTTGAACATTTCACTACAAGGTAAAGATCTGCTAATTACTCATTTCATAGATCGAATACGAGCTTTTAAAATGAAATTGACACATTTGGGTGAGTCAGCTGGAAACTGGAAATCTATCTCATTTTCCTTAATTATCATCTATGCAAAATGTTCACAAAGACTGTGAACGTTATTCCCATAGTTTAGTTGCCCTTATGGAAGAATTTGATCAACGCTTTCAAGATCTGACAGCACTAGACAGTGATTTTGATCTGTTCTCCTCTCCATATTCAGCGAATATTGAAGAGATTCGTCCTGAGCTGCAACTAGAAATTATTGACCTGCAGTGTGACAGAGAATGGTTCAAATGGCTCTGAGCACTATGGGACTTAACATCTTAGGTCATCAGTCCCCTATAACTTAGAACTACTTAAACCTAACTAACCTAAGGACAGCACACACATCCATGCCCGAGGCAGGATTCGAACCTGCGACCGTAGCAGTCGCGCGGTTCCGGACTGAGCGCCTAGAACCGCGAGACCACCGCGGCCGGCAGTGACAGAGAATACAGAGACAAATGTCAGAACAAGAAAACAATTTTGGAATTCTACAGACACTTTCCTCAGGATAGATTTCCTCGTTTGCATAAACTGGCGGCTACAATAATATGAATGTTCGGTTCCACGTATGTTTGTGAACAACTGTTCTCTGCAATGAAATGTAACAAGACGCGCCTGAGAAACGCATTGTCTGATCAAAATTTAAACTGCACGCTGCGCCTACGATGCACAAGAACAATTACTCCGAACATAGACGCAATTGTAAAGGGCAAAAAGTACAAGATAACCGAGAATGTCACACTTCAGTGACACCTTTTATTGTGTAATAGTTCACAAATTAATACGAATGTAGAGGCATACACTAAGCTAATAAAATTATGTGGCACGTGTACATTCTCCTATATTTGTTTCAATTGTCGCAGTAACAATTCGTGAGTGATATCCGTGCAGGTGGCCGCGGATTTACATTGACTGGCGGCAGCTGTTGTGTGCCCCACGTGACTCTCGCCACTCTCCGCTCTAGTCCGGTAGTGGGGGTAGCGTGATCGCGCTGCTCCGTGCTCGCGCCTTGCTGCTCGCAGCTTGCTCCGCGAGCACGTATGTTGTGAAGCCGTGCTCTAAGCACTATGGAACTTAACATCTGAGGTCATCAGTCTCCTAGACTTAGAACTACTTAAACCTAACTAATCTAAGCACATCACACACATCCATGCCCGAGGCAGAGTTCGAACCTGCGACTGTAGCAGCAGCACGGTTCTGGACTGAAGCGCCTAGAACCGCTCGACCACAGCAGTCGGCAATGTTCGAAACTTTGCGGCACTTAGCAGTTTCAGAAGGATGTAGGTTGCAGTAGATACTGGGAGATAAAGAAGATTGCACAGGATAGAATAGCATGGAGAGCTGCATCAAACCAGTCTCTGGGCTGAAGACTACAACAACAGCAACTTCTGGACATTATTCTTGTTAGCAACTTCGATGTATTAGCTGGTAATGTGGCTGTGCGATAGTTGTCGAACTTAGCTTCTCTTGCTATCTTTGTAATCGTGTGGATGATACTTTTCCGATAATATGATGGTATGTCACCAGTCTCATTGATTCTACACACCAGCCTGTATAGTCGTTTGGTTGCCACTTCTTCCAGCTATTTTAGAAATTCCAATGGAAAGTTATCTTTCCTTTTTCCCCTATTTGATTTCAGGTCTTCCATGGTCTCTTTTAAATTCGGACCCTCTGTCTTATGTATCAACTTTTCTTTCTTCTATCGCGTCATCAGACTATTCCTGCCCACCGCGCGGGGTAGCCGCGTTTCCTGAGGCGCCTTGCCACGGTTCGCGCGGCTCCCCCCCGTCGGTTCTCCATCGCGCATGGGTGTGTGTGTTGTCCTTAGAATAAATCAGCTCAACTTAGATTAAGTAGTATGTAAGCCTAGGGACTGACGACGTCAGCAGTTTGGTCCCACAGGAACTTACCACCACCACCATCACTATTCCTCCCCCTCATATAGGCCGTCAAGGGACTTTCTCCATTTATTCTGTCTCTCTACTGCGTTTAACACTGGGGTTCCCAGAATATTGGTTACGTTGCCACCCTCCAATTTTATCAATGTTGTTTTGAATTTGCTATATGGTGAATCAGCCTTACCGAAGGTCATTTTTTTCGATTTCTTCACGTTTCCCGCTGCTAAATCGCTTTGCATTTCTTGAACTTTCTCTTTATTTCATTTCTAAATGAATTACGTTCCTGTATTCCTGTGGTTCTCGGACATTTTTGTACTTCCTTCTATCGTCCTGCTACCCAAGATTTACTAGTATTTACATCGGTTATTGCTCTTTTTAGAGACGTCTACTCCTTTCCAACTGAAATGTCTACTGTGGTATTTCTTATCGTAGTATTGACACATTTGTGTAACTTTAAACAGGTCTCACCATTCGTGAGTACTTTAGCATCCCATTTCCTTCCACGCTGGTTCAGACAGACGACTTTCTTCAAATAATCTTCCAGTCTTCGGGCCTTTTCCAAGTAGACATCTTTCTCTTTTTATTCTTGAAGAGATTATTCACTACCTACCTGAAATTTATTTCAGAGCTCAATTACTCTTTCTTCCCTCTCATTCCTATAACCAAGCCTATATTGTCCCGTATCTCTTCTACTGCTACCCCTAAAATCTCATTCCAGTCTCCTATGCCTATTAGATACGGTTTCTCTTTACATGCAATTTAACCCTTTCAGTATTCTTATATATTTTATACCTTCATCTTCATCTTGCGACATTGGCATTTATACCTAAACTACTGGTTTGCTTTCGAATCTGCTGAGAATAACACTATCGCTGAACTATTCACAGTAACTCACTCTCTCCTACCCCCTGTTCTGTAATGATGCCTGTTCTTTGTACACTGTTTTCCGCTGCTACTGATTTTGTTCTTTATTCTTCTATCAAGACTTATCTTCTTTCCATTTCACTTCATGTCCCAACTTTATCTAAACTGAGCCTTTGCGTTTTCCTTTTCAGATTTTATAACTTCCTTGCATATTAAAATATCTGATGTTCCATTTTCTGGCTCGTATTGTGTCACCCTTTCCTTGATTATTCCATATTTTTCTCATAGGCACTTCCCTTTTGCAGTCCCCTCCCGGAGATCCAGATTCTTTTCCAATGGAAGAAACATAGTGACATTTTCTCAGTTACAGGACACATGTCCTTTATCTTCACCTGCAGTGATTTCCGCTGTTTTCTGCGTGTACATGTGGTTAATCGTTGCTGAATCTTTTAGCGGCAGTTTCCGGCCCCAACGGCAAAGAAGGCATTGGGCCTCTGTCCGCTCCGTCGCCTCTTTGACAAGGGCCGTCGGTAGAGCGATGGTCACTTCTTATGCCGGATGTATTCGGCCGCCGTTCGTGACGATCTTTATCAAAATTTGCAGCCGCTACGTTCGAACACAGGACCCAGGAGTTTTGGACTACTAGTCAAACGCACTACCCCTAGACCACAGTTTCCTAAAATGATATTCACTAAGTTGAAACATAGGATACGGTTCAGGCGCTACCAAATGAACCATCACGTCCGGAAAATGTCAAATTATTGAAGACTAAGGCAACGACTGTCCTTTGTTGCTCTGGTAAGTAGAGAACTAGTACACCTATAATATGAAGACCTTTTGTACAAACTGTTGTTCATTGATTTGGAACCACTTTTATCTTCAGAGCCAAAAACCTTCTCCATAGTGAAATGTATCAAAATAATAAAATCTCTTTATCGAAAATGAAAACCTCAAGTTATTTGTGAAATTGAATACCAGGAGCAAAATTGAGATACTGCCCCTAATGAAGAACGCTCTACGGTACCGAAGTGAAAATGTGTAAAAGCGATAAAATAATGAAAAATGTAGAAATGTGCGCCAAAGAGGTGAAAGATGGAGCATAGTTCTTAACATATATGACAGAATAAATAACATTTCATAAATGCCAGATATAATACTATTGTGAGAATAGAGCATCACCAGTAACAGTAGTTTATGACATCCAATTAGAACAAGTGAATTGACTGTACTGGGATGGAGAACTTAAGAGGACTAGTCGAATTAAAACTATTTGCATACTTGAGAATAATTTTGTTTATAGTCAAGCATGTTTAAAAGATACGCAATAGAGAAAAACATGCGAAACAATATAAAGACGACTTAGTGTTAGTCAGCAATGATTCTTTAAGTAGCGAGCTAGTAAACTAAAGGATACAGAAGCACCTGAAGATGACGAAACGGCAGTGAGGTTGTTAATATGACATGGAGAACTCTAAAGCGGTATGTAACGAATCTAGTAAAGAAAATTCCAAAGAAAAAGTGTTCCACATAGCCTGCATTCCGCCTTTCACTGAACGAAAGGCAGTCACAAGATGGTCGTATTTTACAACATTTTACCCGACAACACATGAGGCACAAGGTTGCTATTGCGTTCGTGAGGGACTTCAGAAAGTTACAAGGATTAGTTTCCTGAGAAACCTTATTGTGTCACAATTCCTTCATAAGTCTGTCATACGTCTCCATAACCAGTTTTCGTACGCTACAAACAATTAATCAGCTTAGCAGATTAGAATCAATTTTCAGCTATATCGAGAAGAGCATAGCTGCATGTCCAGAATAGCAAATTCCGCAGCAGATCAAAGTACCACCTACTCTATGCAAAAGCCTTAGGGAAGACAATTACTCAGCAATTGGTCACTAAAAGATACGAAAGTCCTGAGCGATGACTAAATGTAACAATTTTACTGCACTTATTGTCGTTTTCTTATATACAACAGTGTCTCGCTGCAATAAAATGAACTGAATAAAAGAATGTGAAATAAATAAGTTTAATACTCATCGAACACACTTATATTTTAAGTAATTCAGTGCCGCGAGATACGAGTAATTTGATAAAATTACAATTCACGTAAAATTTATTAAGTTTGAATTTACATATTTTGAGAAGGCTCATAATTTCTGATAAGTCAGCTAGATGCATAAAAATAGTTTTTAATATATTTTTCTGTACTTTTCTTCGGATTAGAACAGCTTTTCTTAAGAGAACAAAGGCTAGACGCAAGTGGATTTATGGCACAGTACAAGTGAACAATGTATCGTGTCAGTTTTGCGGTTCTACATAGATGGAAATTTAAATATATTCTTATTTTCCTTGGTAATAAATTGCGTGTAGAAAGACATAACATTCTGTTTGTAAAAATATGAAAATATTTGAATAAAACAGTGGACCTTATGATCTGACTGAGTGAAACGTATTTCTTCTTTTTCTCTGTTTTCTCCCATGAGGCACTCAGTAATTTGTTCCGCCGCTGACACAACTGATTAATTAGCTATGCGTCACTGATAACGCAATTTAGCTGCTGCTCTCAAATGGGAATATATGCGACACACGTTTATGACTATCACAGCGTGAAATGAATATCAACGGTGCTATCGAGAAACATGGTGCCTGTTCACAGTAAATCATGTCGTGTCTACGTCAGCACACGAAATTTAGCGCATTTTGTTCGCCGGTTTCCTGAATTTTATAATTTTATTTTCTGGCGTAGGAAATAAATGTGACAGTCAATGTGACATGGTGACAATTACATCTGAAGATATGTGACAGGAGAATAAAACTTTTTTAAGAGTTATGTGTTTGCTGCAGGGATCATAGTAATTAAAGCTTGTCCCTCATAACTCGGCGGTTGATACCGAATGAGGTAGTACAGCAGTTCGAAGACGGTAATTAGGCGCATCTCACATCGGCCAACAGCACGGTGTACTGTAATGACACAGTGCGTGTCAACTGACAGGCAATTAATTAACTTGTGTTTAAACATTGTCCTTTGAGGATTTAGTGATGTGTCCACATAACAAAAAAATAGTTTATAATAGATGTAAGTATTTGTTGTATTTACACTACATAAGGATAGTAAAAAATCTCCTATGGCATAGAAAGCTGCCCAATAGAAACTTTTTACCTGACTTTCGAATTTAGTTCTGCTATCCCGTTGTACCATTGACAATGACTACGTTTTTGTAAGAATACGAAATTAATGCCAGTAATGCAAAGATATGTTCAGAAGATTTATGTTCTCTATGAAACTTCTGATGAAATGAAATGATAAGATGGCAAGTAAGAGATCTGACGAAACGTCGCTACACTTCGATCATTTTAAGTATTAGACCAACTTACCAAATATTTTGTCAATTTTCCTAATGTGATTAATGACCACGACAGGATGGTTGCTTTGAAAATCACTTGGCTCATTTTTTTGCATGTTTATTATGAGTTTAAGCTGTGCCTCGTACGACCTAGCCATCGGTGAGAAGTTAAAATCTAATTATCCCGCAAAATAAGAGCGTTTGCTGTGTGCTGTTTCACGTTATCAGTACTGATTGTTGGCAGTGTCTGACAGAAATTATCGGCATAGCCATAGATTTCTTATACAACTGAGATATTTTTCCCTTCAGATTGTAATGTTTTTAAGAATTCTTCTTGGTCACATCTATATGCAATTAGCTTCGACTTGTACAATCATTTTGAAGTGTTTAGATACTCGTGCTTATACGGAAGTAAAAAATAATAAGCGACAGTGACGTCGCTATGACGCCCATATTGGAACTATATGTTTTTTTTCATTTCCTTGGCCTCCATAGTTCGTACCTGTTTAGCCGTCTGAGACACTGAAACCTCCTCTTAAAAAAAATAATCAATTACTGTGCTGATAAACCTCTTACGTTGTTTGTTTTTCAAACAGCTGAGCAAAACTGAACGTACTCAGACATTACTTTCTTTACTGACTAACAATAACCTATACCTTTCATGAATCACTTACCTCACAAAAATCTTCGTTACTCGAACTACTGTAATACAGCGAGCGCCACTACTACCAGCTAAATAAAAGATTCCTACTACTGAAAGCACTAACTACTGATAGGCATAGTCAGCAAATGAAAGATTTTGACAGAGAACAAACAATGTATTTGCCTTAATAATGTTCAAAAGTCATAATATATATATCAGTTCATGATATCCAGTATTACAAATTTACACTTTCTGACGGACACACATCCAGATCGTCTCCTCTTAAAATTCTGCCATCTCTCTTCTCACATACACCGCTGCTGGCGGCTCACCTCCAACTGTGCAACGCTACGCGCTGTTCACATCCAACTGCCTAACACTACAATAGCAAATATTCCAACAATGCAAACCAGCCACAGACTGCACACAGCACAGTCAGTGATTTTCATACAGAGCGCTATGTGGCGTTACCAACATAAAAACCTAAGCAGCCTACTTACATAGCCGCCATGCTCCCCACAAATAATTTTACAAATTGTTTTGGGCAGTGGCCAATAATGATTTGATGAAATTTTTCATAATTACAATAACAAAGATATCAAACGCACACACTAATTGATACACTGTTGGTCAAAAGCAAAAACTGTTCTCATAAGACAGTCCTGATCATTCATCACAGTTGTAATTGCATTGCAAAAAGTCTGATCAGTAAAAGAAAATGCACACGGAAGTAGTTGATTTCCATGCAGTCATCAAGAAGTAATGTTGTTCTTCCAACGGAAAGACAGTGCTGACTCTTGATATGCAGACAGGTAATGGGCCACAACAGAGCGAACCCACAGCAGAGTCAGTCGAAGGTTTGAAGAATATCGGTAGGTAGGTCATCACAGAGCAGACCCATTGTAGTCCTGGTAGAGAGTATGGTACTGGTTGGTCATCAAAGGTGCAGATCCACTGCAGACCTTGTGGAAATAATGGTACTGGTGAGTCACCAAAGGTGTAGACCCACTGTAGTCCTTGTAGAGATGGTCAGCAGCCATCTTTTGCGACTGTGCGGGTGCACAATCACCATTAAAGAGTCTTGCAGATAATGTAGCAAGTCCATAAACCACCACTTGTGCACTCACAAAGTTTTTAGAATTGTCCTTAGAACCAGCATTGCTGTTAACCAGTCCCTTGCTGAATTATTAACACACGTGTAAACACTAACAGTCCCAACTTCTCACATATTGTGCATATACTATGACCAACGGAAATGCGTGCAGTCAAATGAAACTTAATTTGAAGAACTGGTGTCTATACAATTATAAATTTACGACATGAGAATACAATTACAAAGGTACAAAATACATAATTAAAGAACATAACAATACAGATAACATTTGTAGTAATTTGGGCTTTACGAAAGTGTTACTGGGATAATGACATAAGCAAATACATAAAAGATCAGAATAACTTAATAACTTTCGAAACATCAGCTTCACACATGAGCATTAACCCTAGCATTACACCAACGGGGGGGGGGGGGGGGGGGGGGGCTCGTAGGCCCACTGACTCAGTTTTTCTATGTTGTATCCACACCCTTTGATATATGAACTTGAAAGCAAAGGTAATTGTTCGTTATTGAATGTACTATTGAGTCATTACAGAATTTCGGAATAAAAATGTAATTAAAATTCATTTACTTGATTTAATTCTCTGTGGGCCTTAGAAGCCCACCCGTTGGTAATAGCAAGGAAAGATTTACGAGGTTGAGTCTCTCGTTTCAAATTCTTACCATGAAACGAATTTTGGCATTGCTGCCTTCAGACATATTATTATGAAGCGGACCATTGTTATTTTCAGTGTTTCTGCTGCTGTTGAACCAGCAACATGAGTAGACATCGTTTACGTGATAGTTCCATTGAAAGAGTGCTAGAAGAAGTTTTGAACGAATCAGATTTAGAGGAAAGTGAAGTGGATGATGATGTGGAAGAAATTAGAACTGATTCATCGTCTGAGAATGAAGATGAGGTTGAAGCCAATCCACCAGATGATAATGATACGGAATGTGATAAATTCATTGCAAAAAGTGGACGAGAGTATATTACGAAGCCATCTCGACAATATCGGCGTTCTGTACAAAATATAGTGCGAGAAAGAATGGGGCTAGGACAACAAGGAAGAATTGCGTCTCCGAAAGAGGCTATAGAGCTCTTTTTTACACCTCAAATTATGAATCTAATAAAACTACACTCAAATGAAGAGGCTTCTCGACTAGGTATTCAGCACACAGATGAAGATGAGTTATTTTGTTATATAGGACTCTTGCTAATCATGGGTTCAAATCATGACAATAAGATACCTGTCCATGATTTATGGTCTTTGCTTCAGGGCCGACAAGTGTACTATGGATCAATGAGTCGGACCAGATTTTTCGAATTGACTAAAATATTGAGGTTTGATGATAAGAACACAAGAGAAATTCGTCGCCAGACTGACAAGTTTTCTCCAATGAGGGAAATTTTTGAAAGCTTCAATTCTTCACTTCCATTGTATTTCGTTCCTGGTCTACATACAACAGTGGATGAGATGTTGTCTTTGTTCCGTGGTCGCTGTCCATTCAAGGTGTTTCTAAAAGAAAAACCTGGAAAATACGGCATTCTAATTCGAATGCTGTCTGATTCTGAGACTATATATGTGATCAGCATGGACATCTATACAGGCATGTCAGGAAATACACAGCATTCAAATGGACCGATGGAAATTGTAAAGAGACTAATAAAACCTATTGAAAAATCAGGCCGTAATGTTACCACAGATCGGTACTATACTTCAGTGGAGCTTGCTGAGACTCTATGGAATGATTTTCACCTCACACTTGTTGGCACCCTACAGTCTAACAGACGACACATACCTGAAGAGCTGAAGACTACAACTGGCCGCAGTTTACACTCTTCCATCTTTGCTTATACTGACCCTCAGACACAGAGGCCACCAGTTACTCTTGCATCAACGCTAGTCCGCGAGAAGCCAAAACGACTGCTGTTGATGCTTTCAACGTATCACTCAGAAGGGGTGTTGAATGAAGACTCAAAAAAGACTAACATAAATCTTTTTTATAATTCTACAAAGGGAGGCATGGACACCATAGACCAGATGGCAAGACACTACAGCACAAAGAGAGTAACAAGAAGATGGCCTTTGTCCCTCTTCTACACACTCATTGACATAGCAGCAATAAATGCATATTCACTCTTCCTCCTCAACTTTCCGAATTGGAAAAAGAATTTGCTAAACCGCAGAAGAGTTTTTATCACTAACTTAGGTCTCGAACTAATAAGATCTCAAGTAGATAAACGGGCACAAAATTTGTATGGACTTCAGAAGCCAGTAATAATGGCAATGGAAAGCATCACACAACGGAAGCTCAGCTGCTCTGTAGAACCATCATCCTCAACAGCAGAACCAGGAACACGTGGACGGTGCCACCTATGCTGCCAAGAAGCTGCATCTAAAAAGATCAAGTACAACAAGCTGGGAAAGTCAACTGTTACCTGCTCTCAGTGCCACAAACACGTCTGTGGGAAACACTGCAGGAAGACAGTGTTGTGTGAAAAATGCGTTGCAGAATGAGACAGTAAATTTTGTTTGCTTCATGTAGTGTATCGAATTAAAAAAGTCGTTTTTATAAGAAAACACTATTTTGAAACATTATTCCAAAAAATATATAAACTGAATCTCATGATTTGTTCATTTTATTCCTATTATAATAACATCTTTTATTATCCAGTATACAAAAACAATGTCTAAGCATTTTGAATTGTTATTAGAGGTATCAGAAGTAAATAAACTTGATTTATGGTAAAATAAATTGTGGTATTCTTTATGGGCCTTTGAGGCCCCCCCCCCCCCCCGTTGGTATTACATGTAACAAAAAATACGTTGGTAATGCTAGGGTTAAAACAAAACAGAATAAATAATGTCTAAACATCTTTACAAAGTAAATAACATATTATTAGAAAAATTCTACATTATAATTCTTATCAGATAAACACATAAGGACAGGAAGAACACAAATACACAATGGTACACAAACACATTGCGGAATAACACAAAAGGAAAGGACAGGGTTTGTTTTACAGCAGTATTTTCCAAACAAAACTTCCTTTACTTCTTGGAGGTCTCCGTTCATTCATCATTATTCCCAAAAAGTCCTACTTATACCTGCTTTCTGTATTCTATTCATATCCTCTTTCAAAATAATCATTCTTCATTGTACAGTACCCTTTTCTTTACAAACTTTTTTTGTATACCTTCTCAATGCATTTCTTCCAATTCATCGAAACTCATTCTCTTGTATAGTCTACCCCCTCTTAAGGACGAGGCAATGCAGCAGCCCAAAACAATCAACACAAAAAGCAATGACAAAAAAATGCAGATTGGCAAAGCAAGCAGCAGTAAATCTAAATTAGCAAAGCAAATGCAACATTAAAACTAATATGAGCCAATGTGCAACAACAAGAAAAGTAAATCAGTATTAAAACTGGCTTAACAGAGTAATACAAAGTGAAATTCAGTAGCACTATGCCTGGCAAACAGCAGCAGCAAATGCAATAACTTGTCCTAAATATGACATAGCTCAAGCAGAAAAAATAGTACACTACAGACAACAATGCAGATAAGGGAAATGTCTAGTCACATCTTAATGTCTATGTCATTAAAGTGGTGCGCCACAACAACTTATTCTACAAAAAAATTACTAAGTATTTCAAAAGAAAATTATGTATGCACTGTTATTAATCCCATCTTATTGTTCTTTCCTTTCCTTTTTTTTTGAAGAATGTGGATCATAAAATTATTATTTAACAGATTTGTTGACAGAAAGTGTTCACATTAGTAAATGCATTTGATTTTATTTTATAAAACCAATGCTGCAACACAGCTGGAAACCAGATATCAAATGAAATAAGCAACTATGTACAAAGCAAAGCATAAAAACATCATTCAGTAGCCATGTGGCATTTCATAAGTCAGCATTAATTCTCTCAACTCTCGTAGAAAGACACTTGTCATAATCAGGTGTGCAGATGTAAGAATATTTCCCACCAATTCATAAGCATTTCAGTAAGTAGCACAAAGTATGAGCTCCACAGTATAATCATATGTTTCCAAGCAATAGCGTGTCATATTTCCAATGCTTTCTACAAAGGAATGTCAATAGCGAGGTTAATGGCCTCTTTTATCTCCACCTAATAGCTTTTTCTCCAGGCGACTGGTGCAGCTGGGCGCCCACAACGCATTACGTCAAGGTCACTTAGCTTTCTAACTGAAAAATTTATGACAGCAGTCTGTGCTACAGTGATGGTCTCATATTAAAAAAATTCACAGATCGAGAATTTGCGTCACAAGTGTGTAGAAACAATATCGTATAAATATGACAGTGTCCAAAAATTTTTACCGGCATTGTGATACATTCACGCATGTACCACATTTCATAACTGTTAAGGTACGATTCTTGGTTTCCAACATCCTTTTTCACAAATCAGGGTCCGTAACCACTACTCATTATTCCTTGCCTTATTTCACATATACATATTTGTCGACACTTCTTCAATATTTCATCATAATAAATATGTAGCATAATCAAATTCCTCATATAGCATCAGCTTATTGCTCATAAACATACCTCAACAGCATAATACACATTGTCATCATAATAATGTCATAGCACCTCAGTCAAACCTCAAAAGCGTCTCAGCTTTCTGCAATAATTTCAAAACCTAAAAAAAAATTCTCTTCTCATTTCAGTAGTGTAATCTACCTCAAACGTACTTTAAAAAACATGATCCCATACCAAATACATCATTCAAAGCTTTCATAGTATCAAATGGTTCTGATAAAACTATGAACAGTTCACAAAGTACAGACAAAATACAATTTCATAGGTGTGAAGATATCTAGCTGCGTAATTGTGTAAACATGTGTCACTGACGTAGTAAAAAAAATGATTACCTCTCTCAGTTAAATGATAAGGTAGCTGTGTAATTCTGCGTTACAGAAACATGGTACCGATCTGGAAAGTTGTATAAGCAAATACAATATTAGCTAGGGCTCCTAGCCCTCGCCACGCTTAGTACACAAAGTAGGCGTGTATCCCCTGAGGATTAATGTAATTATACCCTCAGGTGTTACAGATTACAGCAATGGAATGAAATGTGTCACGGAAAACCTTTGTATCTTTGTAAATCAAAAATCTTTAAAAATAAATGTTTTAAGTACAAAATTAATCACTCAAATACGTGTACTGTAGCGCTAAACTGTGAGTCTTGTTGTAAGACAATCTCTGTCATTACCCAAGGGTAAAAAATGTGCAAAGTGTCGTAATTATCGTCGTCTGTAAGTAAAGTTTTGTAGAAGTCAATGTACTTACCTCGTAATAAACAAAACTGAAATGCTATGTTTATAGATATCGTAGTTATTACGTACATTACCGTGATCAAGTATGTACTATACTGTAACATATTATTGTGCTACGGAAAAGGCTGTCTCATTGTAGCTACACCACAAAAGTTACTACTAAAACATTTTTTACTTTCCAGATGAATTCAGAAAAACTGTGCAGATATAAAACAGATACAGCGCAACAGATATAAATTGTGTCACTCATTAGTGGCATCATGATATAATCGTGCAGCTGTCAAGTAAACTAACCACTGTGTCATCTGGTATCTCTTAGAAAGCACTTTAAACCCATAACGTATTTTCAAGTAAACCAAAATGTTGCATTACAATGTCATTTGCAGTACCAGTATATGTTCTAAGTGTGTAAGCCTTATAGTCATTAAGTAATCGTGCAACTAACGAGCAAGACTGTACAAACAACAACACTGTGTCGTCTGTTCACTATAACAATGCATTTGTAATTACTGTTAAAATTTTAAATAAGTTCTCTTGGTTATTGACTGGATAGTTAACTTCAAACATTGTTGCATGGTAACAGTTTATAAGTGTGACAAAGCGTACTAGTAACGTGAAGTGAAAAATTTTATATCAAAGACTAAGTTAAAAAGCAGATTATCTCTCAATAAACAGTTTTACATGTGAAATGTGGTGCAATCCTTTACTCCTCCTGGTATGCAGATTTTCAACTTGAACGCAATTACCATGTGGTATACATCGGTAAAGAATGCTCAAATTTTTATCAAGGTTAGCGTCTATGTTATTTTTCTCTGAGCCAAACGACGCACTTGGCTGCCTGTGGTGCGAGCCGTTGTCTGTCTCTTTGTTGGCGCGCGTCGTTATTGGGTTTACAAGACCTAACTTCTACAAATCCACCTTGTCGAGAGGGCCTGCCCTGTTTGAATCCCGCCAGTTCTGATGAAATTCAGGTCTGTCGTTAGGATTATATATCTTCTGTCGTCATGCCCGTAGATTCCATAGTTTCTTTCTTTTCGGTCACGTGGTGGACAATTTGTCCCTGAATCGTAACTGCGTGCTGAACTGTTGCGTCTGAAGTTATTCTGTCTCCCTTGATAATAGCAGTTTTGGATCCCATATTGTCTGTTTCTATGGTTATCTCTGTCATATTCATTACTATGGAAATGCGATCTTTCTGTGTGATTATTATTACTCTGCCAGTGGTTGTCATATGGATGGTGTCTGTTTTGGTCACGATTTGCGTTGTAAGAATAGCCTTGTCGTGTCCAGTTATTGTTTCTGTCGTCACGGAATTGTGACAGACGTGACCTGTAATGATTGTTTTCCTGTTTTCGCATCCCGCGACTGTCTGTGTCAATTTCTAATTCTTGTAAGAGTCCCTGAAAAGCTTCAATGCCGTCTTTGCAATGTCCTGCCAAAATAATATGTCTTAAACGTCCAGGCAATTTGCTGAAGCAAATGCGGATGAGTTCTGAGGGGCTGTATGTGTTTGACAGGTACTGATTCTTGTGCAACATGTCTTCAAAATATTTGACAAAACTGAAAAATTCAGACACTTCAGAGTGTTTCTTCATCATGATGTTATGTTTTATGCGATCTTGAGTAGCTACAGACCAATATGCTGACAGGAAGGCATGATAAAATTCTCCTTGACTGTGACAATCGTGAATGACCGATCGCATTCCTACAGCTGGTTTATTCGCTAAGTAGCCACACATAAATTCTAATCTGTGCTCTAATGACCGGTTGGGAGGAAAACAATGAGAGAACTGATGAAGCCACCCTAGAGGATGAATGTCGTTTCCGGAATTCTTAAATGTTTTGAATTTACGTGTATTAATAAACAGCTTATAGTCAAAATCACCATGTCGACGAGTCGCATGTCGGTCATTCTTACGTCGTTTCGGCGGTTCCACTCAAAATTCGGTGTACCTTGCCAATTTACGAAGTGCCCTGTGTTATTATTTTGTGGCTGTTCCGTGTTTCTATGTTCCTCTTCCCGTATTAGAGCGCGAATGTCCTCTGAAATATGTAATTCTTGTATTACTTGTGTCAACTGATCTTGTACTCCCCGGATTTCTCTTTTGTACTGTGTAGTGATTTGATTCTGATTTTCTTTGAATTTTGTAATTTGTTCGTACTCTTCTGTGTCGTTACAGACTACCGGCCTTGTGTCATTAAGATTATCATCTACCTTCGTAGATAAATTATTTAGCTGATCCGAAAGTTGGACTACTTTCTCAGATAATGAACTAATTTCCTCCGTGTCTTTCTAGACCATTTTTCGGAGTATCTACTGTGTCCTTTAAGTTTTCCTGAGAAGTTGCGTAACCGAATCGGTAGATGCAAGTGAGTCAATTTTAGCCCACAAGGTCTCGTGATTTTCAAGAACAATAGTTTGCAGTTCTTTTATGGCTGCTTCGTGATTCTGTAATACATTTTCATGCCGCGAAAAAATTGGTTGAAAATGCTCACAAATTTGTGTTTTTACGTCATTACAGACTTTTTGACATTTCGATTCGATATTATGTAACTCGGTAGTTAAATCTTCACGTGTTTGTTGAAGTGTTTCTTTAATTTGTTTCTGATTTTGTTCCATAGTGTCTAACTTTTGAAGCTTTTGTCCCATTTGTTGCATTAATTGTAATAACAGTGCACTGGTGTCTGAAACATGTTCCTCAGTGCTATTCGGCAGTGCATTTGAACCGGCAATATTCGCATTTCGAAAAGCAGCAAATGTATCTTGACTTATTTGAGAAAACTGTGAGGACGCAAAACCTGAATCTACTGTATTTGCAAGATTGTGTCCTGTCATTTCGGATTCCTGTGGCGAGCTGTTGCCGACCGATCGATCGATAATGCTTCCCTGTTCACCGTCTACACCATTATTTGCCGACTGGTCCATTTCCCTATGCACAATTACCAAATTTGTATGTTGAATATTAGTTAATTCATTACACGGTAGCGCTAACACACTTCTTTCGTCTTCACTGTCATTTCTCTGTTTACTTTGGAGCCTAGTATTGCGTTTTTCTCACGCCATAATTGTCACAATATTTCACACGATAACACAGAAAAGCACAATTTGAAGAGTAAAATAAGAAAACACATTAACATAGTACTGAAAATAATATCTAGTTAATTGCAAGTGCAGCTGCGAAATACTTGGTGCAAATCTACATGCATGCCACAACTGTTTTACTGTACAACAATGAAAAAACAATGAAAAACTACAACTACAACTACAACTACAAAGGAAATTCTACAATTACACGCTAGCAATAAACAATAGCTACACTAATTACACGAACTACAAAAAAATATCAGAAGATTCCAGTGAGGTATCCTCGCCTAAGGGTCAACATAGGAAACCTCCCCTTAAAAATATTAATGAATTACTGTACTGGTTAACCCCTTACGTTATTTGATTTTCAAACAGCTGAGCAAAACTGAACGTACTCAGACATTACTCTCTTTACTTAATCTGATCAACACTAAACTGACACACAATATTTTTATCGCAACGCAATCTGACTTTCGAAAATCCCTACAAAAGAATGGCCCTGACTAACAGTAACCTATACCTTTCATGAATCACTTACCAGACAAAAATCTTCTTTACTCGATGTACTGCAATACAGCGAGTGCCACTACTGCCAGCTATATAAAAGATTCCAACTACTGAAGGCACTAAATACTGATAGGCATAGTCAGCAAATGAAAGATTTTGACAGAGAACAAACAATATATTTACCTTGATAATGTTCAAAAGTCATTATATATATATATATATATATATATATATATATATATATATATATATATATATATATATATATATATATATATATATATCAGTTCATGATATCCAGGATTACAAATCTACTCTTTTTACGTCCAGATCGTCCGCTCTTAAAATTCTGTCATCTCTCTCCTCACATCCTCCACTGCTGGCGGCTCACCTCCAACTGTGCAACGGTACGCGCTGTTCACATCCAACTGCCCAACACCACAATAGCAAATATTCCAACAACGCAAACCAGCCACAGACTGCACACAGGACAGTCAGTGATTTTCATACAGAGCGCTATGTGGCGTTACCAACATAAAGACCTAAGCAGCCTACTTACAACACATACACATTTGTAGATATAACAGTGTCACCCCCCCCTCCCCCCCCCCCCCCATGAACCACGGACCTTGCCGTTGGTGGGGAGGCTTGCCTGCCTCAGCGATACGGATAGCCGTACCGTAGGTGCAACCACAACGGAGAGGTATCTGTTGAGAGGCCGTGTGGTTCCTGAAGAGGGGCAGCAGCCTTTTCAGTAGTTTCAGGGACAACAGTCTGGATAACTGACTGATCTGGCCTTGTAACACTAACCAAAACGGCCTTGCTGTGCTGGTACTGCGAACGGCTGAAAGCAAGGGGAAACTACAGCAGTAATTTTTCCCGAGAGCGTGCAGCTTTACTGTATGGTTAAATGATGATGGCGTCCTCTTGGGTAGAATATTCCGGAGGTAAAATAGTCTCCCATTCGGATCTCCGGGTGGGGACTACTCAAGAGGATGTCATTATCAGGAAAAAGAAAACTGGCGTTCTACGGATCGGAGCGTGGAATGTCAGATCCTTTAATCGGGCAGGTAGGTTAGAAAATTTAAAAAGGGAAATGGATAGGTTACAGTTAGATATAGTGGGAATTAGTGAAGTTCGGTGGCAGGAGGAACAAGACTTCTGGTCAGCTGACTACAGGGTTATAAACACAAAATCAAATAGGGGTAATGCAGGAGTAGGTTTAATAATGAATAGGAAAATAGGAATACGGGTAAGCTACTACAAACAGCATAGTAAACGCATTATTGTGGACAAGATAGGTACGAAACCCACGCCTACCACAGTAGTACAAGTTTTTATGCCGACTAGCTCTGCAGATGACGAAGAAATTGAAGAAATGTATGATGAAATAAAAGGAATTATTCAGATAGTGAAGGGTGAGGAAAATTTAATAGTCATGGGTGACTGGAATTCGTCAGTAGGAAAAGGGAGAGAAGGAAACGTAGTAGGTGAATATGGATTGGGGCTAAGAAATGAAACAGGAAGCCGTCTGGTTGAATTTTGGACAGAGCACAACTTAATCATAGCTAACACTTGGTTCAAGAATCATAAAAGAAGGTTGTATACATGGAAGAAGCCTGGAGATACTGACAGGTTTCAGATACATTATATAATGGTAAGACAGAGATTTAGGAACCAGGTTTTAAATTGTAAGATATTTCCAGGGGCAGATGTGGACTCTGACCACAATCTATTGGTTATGAACTGTAGATTAAAACTGAAGAAACTGCAAAAAAGGTGGGAATTTAAGGAGATGGGACCTGGATAAACTGACTAAAGCAGAGGTTGTACAGAGTTTCAGGGAGAGCATAAGGGAACAATTGACAAGGAGGGGGGAATGGAATACAGTAGAAGAAGAATGGGTAGCTTTGAGGGATGAAGTAGTGAAGGCAGCAGAGGATAATGTAGGTAAAAAGACAATGGCTAGTAGAAATCCTTGGGTAACAGAAGAAATATTGAACTTAATTGATGAAAGGAGAGAATATAAAAGTGCAGTAAATGAAGCAGGCAAAAAGGAATACAAACGTTTCAAAAATGAGATCGACAGGAAGTGCAAAACTGCTAAGCAGGGATGGCTAGAAGACAAATGTAAGGATGTAGAGGCTTATCTCACTAGGGGTAAGATAGATACTGCCTACAGGAAAATTAGAGCGACCTTTGGAGAAAAGAGAACCACTTGTATGAATATCAAGAGCTCAGATGGAAACCCAGTTCTAAGCAAAGAAGGGAAAGCAGAAAGGTGGAAGGAGTATATAGAGGGTCTATACAAGGGCGATGTACTTGAGGACAATATTATGGAAATGGAAGAGGATGTAGATGAAGATGAATTGGGAGATATGATACTGCGTGAAGAGTTTGACAGAGCACTGAAAGACCTGAGTCGAAACAAGGCCCTGGGAGTAGACAACATTCCATTAGAACTACTGACAGCATTGGTAGAGCCAGTCCTGACAAAACTCTACCATCTGGTGAGCAAGATGTATGAGACAGGCGAAATACCCTCAGACTTCAAGAAGAATATAATAACTCAAATCCCAAAGGAAGCAGGTGTTGACAGATGTGAAAATTACCGAACTATCAGTTTAATAAGTCACGGCTGCAAAATACTAACGCGAATTCTTTACAGACGAATGGAAAAACTGATAGAAGCCGACTTCAGGGAAGATCAGTTTGGATTCCGTAGAAATGTTGGAACACGTGAGGCAATACTGACCCTATGACTTATCATAGAAGCTAGATTAAGGAAAGGCAAACCTACGTTTCTAGCATTTGTAGACTTAGAAAGCTTTTGACAATGTTGACTGGAATACTCTATTTCAAATTCAGAAGGTGGCAGGGGTAAAATACAGGGAGCGAAAAGCTATTTACAACTTGTACAGAAACCAGATGGTAGTAATAAGAGTTGAGGGACATGAAAGGGTAGCAGTAGTTGGGATTGGAGTGAGACAGGGTTGTAGCCTCTCCCCAACGTTGTTCAATCTGTATACTGAGCAAGCAGTGAAGGAAACAAAAGAAAAATTCGGAGTAGGTATTAAAATCCATGGAGAAGAAATAAAAACTTTGAGGTTCCCCGATGACATTGTAATTCTGTCAGAGACAGCAAAGGACCTGGAAGAGCAGCTGAACGGAATGGACAGTGTCTTGAAAGGAGGGTATAAGATGAACATCAACAAAAGCAAAACGAAGGATAATGGATTGTAGTCGAATTAAGTCGGGTGATGCTGAGGGAATTAGATTAGGAAATGAGACACTTCAAGTAGTATTGGAGTTTTGCTATTTGGGGAGCAAAATAACTGATGATGGTCGAAGTAGAGAGGATATAAAATGTAGACTGGCAATGGCAAGGAAAGCATTTCTGAAGAAGAGAAATTTGTTAACATCGAGTATAGATTTAAGTGTCAGGAAGTCGTTTCTGAAAGTATTTGTATGGAGTGTAGCCATGTATGGACGATAAATAGTTTGGACAAGAAGAGAATAGAAGCTTTCGAAATGTGGTGCTACAGAAGAATGCTTAAGATTAGATGGGTAGATCACATAACTAATGAGGAAGTACTGGACAGAATTGGGGAGAAGAGAAGTTTGTGGCACAACTTGACTAGATGAAGGGACCGGTTGGTAGGACATGTTCTGAGGCATCAAGGGATCACCAATTTAGTATTGGAGGGCAGCGTGGAGGGTAAAAATCGTAGAGGGAGACCAAGAGATGAGTACACTAAGCAGATTCAGAAGGATGTAGGTTGCAGTAGGTACTGGGAGATGAAGCAGCTTGCACAGGATAGAGTAGCATGGAGGGCTGCATCAAACAAGTCTCAGGACTGAAGACCACAACAACAACAACAACAACAACAACAGCAACAGTGTCACAATACTGTATCCAACATAAATTGCCAAAAAATAGATTTAGTAGGAAATTAATTTCGATTTGTCGGTTCACACCACACCTGACATTTAATGAAAAACATGAAACAAGGGTGTAATATGCATACCATTAAAACCTGTAGATTTTTATTTATTCTCTTAAGGCAACTAACAGAAAATTTATAAAGGGGGATGTGTTTCATAAAGAAAAGATAAGAAGCTATTTCGGTTAGGTAGTATGCGACACTCAATAGTGTATTCAAAAAATCAAGTCGGCCACTGTGAGATTTGTGACACGAAAAGAAGATGTTGGGTCACATCAGGCCCTAGTTTAGAAACACACGCAGTAGAGCAGCAAATGTTGATACGATGTACAAGGAGCGGAAAAGAAGCGTGGAAGCTGAGTCGAATGACGGTGAAACTCGTTAATCGGTCCAAATATGTCCTCGTTAACCAAGCTCTTGTAGGAATTCGAGGTTGTAACATCGCATAATAACCACATTTCGTTTGTTGGGACACGATTTATGTATCTTGCCTTTGATGCTTACCGTGGTTCTGGATCTTACGTAAGACGTGCATAAGGTAATTTCAGAGAAAGTGCGGTGCTTATGGATGCAGATTGCGTCCTCGTGGATGCTAGCGTGGGAGGGTACCCATAGCTAATAGCGAACAGTGTTCATTCAATAAATAACTCATAGCTGCTTTATTCCACATCCCACGTTGAAAGTTTTGAAGTTCACTCTGGGAGTCAGACATTATCAATAGCTTTAAGAAACGAGTTGAAGACACAATATCAGTGATTCCGAAAGTGCCACTGTGTCCGCCTTAAAAGTAGAAGTGCTTTTAGGTATTTTGGATGCTTTCCTGACTTGCATCGGCGTGTATAGACCTCTTGTGGAATTTATGATCCATCCGCATAGATACAGATCTAACGACTACACTGACCTTCAACGAGACGAGCAAAGCTTAGATTTACATTAACACTTTCAGAGAGAGCTGAGTGTTTCAAGATCATATGTATACGAGGGTCCTAGCTAGTACAGACAGTGGATATTTTATTTCTTCTATATGAGGCTGTCCATAATCTGAAAATGCAGTCTTTACTTTTACAGATGGAACTAACCGCATTTGGGGCGTCGAATGCATGGCTCAAAGAAAGGTACGAATGTCTTCATGTTGAAGAGCAGTTAATAAAGAGGGATAAATCTTAGGCGCTATACTCCAATAACGGTCGAATAATCCAACATCCGAGGTAGGTACAATGATACGCTTCCCACTGTGCACGGGTGACTGATCTCGTTGCACTGAAAAATGTTCTTTCGCTGTTAGTAACAGCTGACTGCGTATGAGGCGCCCAGGTTCACCGAGAGTCAAATATCAGTCCGAGAAATCGAACATTATATGTTGTAGGTGAAGTACATATTCCACAAGTGGCGTGACCGTCAATGCGATCAGGATATGATTTCTAAAAGGAGAAGATCTCCAACTTCTACACCGAAATCTTCTGCACGTTAGTAGCCATTTATCAACGGTTACAGTGGAGCTGAGTACTGCCGTTTTGCACTGAAGATAAGACACCGCAGTAGAATTAACACACACACCGCCAGAATCTAGTAATATTTTAGTGGGGAGTGTGATCGTGCGTTCTAAATTATGAGTATGCGGAGCATAAAGGAGAGGGCTTAAAACTGCAACCTGTGGCAAGCCCTGGGAGACAAGAAAAGGTTGTAGCATGTTGCCTGTCATCGCATGCAGAGTTTTCTTCGAGTACCATCGTACTGGATACCCTGTATTGTCTCCCAAGGAATTCCGAATTCCGGCATCTTCTCCAACAGAAACTGTATATGAATGTGATCATAAGCTCCCTTAACGTCAAGAAATGCGCTGACGACTGCTTCGTTTGAAACACTGCGTGATGTCGATAATAAGCGAATGTTGATTGTACTTAGACCCTTTGCCTCCTTTGACTGCGTATTACTTCGAAGCATCATGTTACTGCGTTCAAGCTACCATTCCAGCCTTCTCTTTATTATTCGTGAGCCATGGAGCTCACTGCGAGGGGACGCTTTCCTTTGGCATCTTTGCGGGAATTTCGAGAAGTCAAGTGGAGGTCGTGAGAGGTCGGTGCTTGCGGTGCGGACGCTGAGAAGCGTGCTGACGGTAGTCGCGAAGTGGAGTTGAGAGAAATGCAGTGGGCCCGCACAAGGTGCGGAGACCGGCCCGGACTCAGTAGGCTGGTGCTTCCCTGGTCGGCTACGATTGTCTTCTGAAGCTGTCTGTGCAGCTGTGAAGGGGTGGCCTCGTGTATATTAATACCACTGTGTGCGCTGCCCGATGGGACCAGTTCCCGCGATCGAAAACGGTGAGCCTTCTTGCGCATCGAACAAACCTGAATGTAACGACTGTTCATAAAGCGGCAAGTCGGATCGGTTGGTTGGGTTGTGAATGTTTCTTATGAATCGAGCTTAATGCTTGGAACTGTATATTCTGGTTAAAAATCTTACAAATGTAGTTGGATCCAGCATACGTCAGCATGTGAATTTGTGGTATAGCTTCGTCAGCTGAATTACATGGGCTAGTCTGTTAGCATTCACAACTGTAAACGCTCCCTTGCTGTAATTACACATACTGAAACTTATTAGTGCAGACTGGGAATACTTGACACATTATTTTCATTCTTTTCATATGACAGACTTTAACCTTGTGTCACTGCTCATGTGCCAAGGTCCCCATTTAGCAACATAACCTTCCGGAGTGGCCACCTATTGCTTCTTAGTGATATTATAAACTTAGTTTGTTTTAGTGTACTACTCCTGGCCCTGTAATTGGTGGCCTTTCCCTCCATGTTGTTGAGTAAGCAATTAAAGTGGTTTATGTGGCTGAAATGGTCCGGGCCGATCGGTTGATGCAGGAAGGAAACTGCACAATGCAATAACCGTATTTGTAATATTGTTGTGTCAAAGAACAGGTCAGCGATTTGGCCTTGGATAATTATGGACTAAATTACGTACACAACGGTTGTGTTAAAATTACTATGTTTAAAGGTTTGTTAAAGTGCCTCACTTAAATTGCTTGCGACTTGGCAACTGAACTCTTTCAGTCCATGCCTAGTAGTATTTTCTTGCATTCCGTACGAGTGCACGAAATTCATTTAATCTTGTTTTAACCTCCACATTACTACTAGATAGTTAGTGAGTGTGGGTTGTACTAGTTTAGTCAGTTGGGTGTATTGAGAAATTATTGTTTCTGAAATGAAATGACTAACGGTCTTATTTATGTTGGTATTCTTGATGTTATAAATTACATTTTCTTAACGTCACTATTTGTTATCCTCAAGTTTTGGCACGAATTCGAGGAGCTGATAGTAGTTCAAGATATTGATTGCCTTAATAACCGCAAAATATGTAAAGCAAACATCTTAATTAAAATACCGTTTTTTGGCATTTTTTAAAGTTCATTACTATCTTTCTTAAGAGACGATGATTTTAAATACATTGATGTGTCAAAGAAACTGGTATAATCATGTGTATTCAAATACAGAGATATGCAAATGGGCAGAATACGGCACTGAGGTCGGCAACGCCTATATAAGACAACAAGCGTCTGGAGCAGTTGTTAGATCGGTTACTGCTGCTACAATGTCAGATTATCAAGATTTAGTTATTTGAACGTGGTGTTATGGTCGCAGCACGAGTGATGGGACACAGTATCTCAGAGGTAGTGATGATGTGGGGATTTTATGATACGACCAATCCACGAGTGAACCGTGCATATCAGGAATGCGGTAAAACATCAAAGTTCCGACTTCGCTGCGACCGAAAAAAATTGCAAGCGTCGACCGATGACGACTGAAAAGAACCGTTCAACATGACGGAAATGCAACTGTTCCGCAAATTGCTGCTGATTTCAATCCTGATCCATCAACATGTGCCTGCGTGCGAACGATTCAATGAAACTTCATCGAAATGGGCTTTCGGAACCGAAGGCCCACTCGTGTATCCTTGATGACTGCACGACACAAAGCTATAAGCCTCGCCTGGGCCCGTCAACACTGAAATTGGACTGTTGATGAATGGAAACATGTTGGCTGGCCGGCGAGTCTCGTTTCAATTTGCGTAGAGCGGATGGACGTGTACGGGAAAGGAGACACTCTCATGAATCCATGGACCCTGCATGTAAGTAGTGAACCGTGCAAGCTAGTGGAGTCTCTGTAATGGTGCGGGTTATGTGCAGTTTGTGTGATATGGGACCCCTGATACATCTAGATACGACTCTGACAGGTGACACGTACGTAAGCATATTGGCTGATTACGTGCATCCATTCATGTTCATTATCATTCCGACGGACGTAGGCAATTCCAGCAAGACAATGCGACACTTCACATGTCCAGAATCGCTACAGAGTGGTTCAGGAACATTCTTCTGAGTTTAAACACTTCCATTGGTCACTAACCTCCCCAGACATGACCATTATTGAGCATATCTGGTATGCCTTTCAACGTGCTTTTCAGAAGAGATCTCCACCCGCTCGTACTCCTATGGATTTACGGACAGGATTAATGATGTCAATTCCCTCCAGTACTACCTCAGACATTAGTCGAATACATGCCAAGTCGTGTTGCGACACTTCTGTATGCTCGCGGGGGCCTATACGATATTAGGCAGGTGTACCAGTGTCTTTGGCTCTTCAGTGTTTATGTGAGATTGCTCAAGCTGAGCAAGACCTGAAAACAAAATTACTTTATATTTAATTGCCATTAATACTTGCTATATCAGATTAAGCTTGCCAATTGTTAAATAAATTTCCAGTTAAAAGTTTTAAATTGTGAATGGTCTTACTGTTGTTGTCCTTTGGTACCTCTTCTACACCCTTATGCTCTCCATTACCTTCTCTCTGGTAAATCCTTCTCAATTCGCTCTCCCATTTTTACAACACATGACCACGCCATAGGTCGACAGAGGAAATATATGGATCTTGTCCTCATTCTGGAACTATTATTATGACTTTAGATTTCCGTGGAACTATGAGGTCAGGTTGTATCCAGTACCGATTAAAATGAACAAGAGCATATCTGTCGCTCCCATGGCCAGGTTCCCAAGCATCGGATAATCAGGAAAATCAATACCAGGACAGCAGTAATTTAAAAGCTTCATTTATTTCTTAATTAGAACTGTGCTGAGAGATGATCGGATACAGCTGGATCTGTTAAACGAGCCAGGTAAAAAGTTCATAAAAATGGGGGGGGGGAGGTGCAAAATATTACATTTGTTTCTGAATATCTACAGAAATGCGACTAATTAACTGATTCTTCCATCCATCCTTGGTAGAACAACCCAGTAATATGTAAAATACACATGTTGTGATCTGTATGGTTTTAAATGAAGTTCGCCCTTCGTACATAACTAACGCAGTGTAGAAACTTCTTTTGTTCCAAGAAGTCCGGTTCCTAAAGTCGTATGTTGCCATCATCTAATTTCAGGGGAGAACATAAAGGTAATGAGAGGGGGATTGAAGACTACACTGATAAGCCAAAACATTATGACTATCACCCATCACGACGTTGGATGCCGCCTGGTGGCGTTTCGGGCACGTGACGTGGTAACAAAACTACGTAAGCGGAGCAGACACTGGCGTGGGATCACCCTAGCGATGCTATGGACTGAAAATGGGGAAATAAATTGAGACAAACGACTTTGACAAGGGGTAGATTATTATTACGCTAAGGCTGTGAACCAGTATCTCGAAAACTACTAAGCTGGTCGAATGTTCACGTGCTACTGTCGTCATCATCTACTGAAAGATGTAGGACAGTGAAACTAACACTAGGCGCTAAATGATTGAATTTCCACGACCTTTTACAGAACATTGTGTTCGGAGGCTTTTCAGCTGTATAAAGTAGGATAGATGATGATCTGTGGCATCTCTGCCAAAAGAGCACAATGCTGGTGAACGCACTAGTGTTTACGAGCACACATTCGCAGAATTAGTTATTGATTTCGTTTAAAGACGGAGAAACAAGCTATTAAGCATGTGGTCATAATATTTTGGCTCATAAGTGTATATATTAGGTGAAAGCAGCAGGCCACCAGTATGCGTTCACGTGGTGACCCAGCGACATCGGCAGTTGTGACTGGAGTCATCACAGGACCATCAAGTTTCGGTCGTCGATCAATGGAAATGGGGTTTTTCGGGTGAATCACATTTCAGCTACACTAGGTTGGTGGCCGTCACCACAAACGCCGTCATAGAGGTGAACGCCGGCTCGAAACGTGCAACACGCCACGGATGTAGGCTGGTGGTAGCCGTGTTATGCTGTGGGAGACATTCTCCTACTGTTGCATTGGCCCTGTGGTAGTAGTCGAATAAACCCTGATCCTATGATAATAATCGAAGATACGCTGACAGCTGCGAACCACCTGCACCTCTTTATCTTTATGTCTTCACCGACGGCGACGTCAACTTTCAGCAATATAATTGTATGTGTATGGGAACCAAAACCGTGCTACGGTGGTTTGAGGAGCGTTATAGTGAACTAACGTTGATGTCTCGGGGACCAAATTCTCCTGATGTAGATCCTATGGAATCCATCTGCATCGCTATCGGGTGCCTTCACCGCATACGCCAATCAGCGGCCCGTTACTTGCCCAAGTTACATGACCTGTACGCAGACATCTAGTGCCACATACTTCCACAGCAAACTGTCGGATCCCGGATTCGCAGAAGCAGTAACGTATTTCGTACCAAAGACGGACAAACAAGCTGTTAAGCAAGTTTTCATAATGTTTTGTCTTAACAGTGTACGTAATAGGTAAAATTACCATTAGTCTCTGCCCCCTCCCTCAGTATCTTCATGTTCTCCCTTTGGCTCACATGATCGCAGCGTAAGACTGTTGAAATCGGTCAGTGAGAAGCACTATTTTGTGACCTGTAATTGAAAAAGATGTGATGATCTCTCCATTGGTATAAGATTCCGGAATAGTTTCGCATTCCTATCTCCGGGAGGGGAGTGCCAAGGGGGAGGTGAACATTAGAAAAAGATTGAATAATCAACGAAAGGATAACGTTCTACGAATTATGGCGTTGAATCTCAGAAGCTCTAACGTGGTAGGGAAACTAGAAAATCTGGAAAGGGAATTGCAAAGGCTCTATCTAGATATATTGGGGGTCAGTGAAGTGAAATGGAAAGCAGACAATGATTTCTGGTCAGATAAGTATAGGGTAATATCAACAGCAGCAGAAAATGGCAAAGCGGGAGTAGGATTCGTTATAACTAGGAAAGTAGGGCAGAGAGAGTGTTACTGTGAAAAGTTCAGTGACAGGGTTGTTCTTATTAGAAACGACAGCAAACCGACACCGATAATCATAGTCCTAGTATATAAGTCGACGTCGCAAGCTGAACAGATAGAGATGACGATATTGAAAAGGTAATACAATATGTAAATGGAGACGAAAATCTAATACTCATAGGAGACTGGAATGCAGTTGTAGGGGAAAGAGTTGAAGAAAAAGTTACAGGAGAATATGGGCTTAGGACAAGGAATGAGGGAGGATGAAGATTAATTGAGTTCTGTAACAAGTTTCAGCTAGTAATAGCGAATGCTCTGTTCAAGTATGAGGAGGTATACCTGTACTTGGAAAAGGCCGAGTGATACTGAAAAATTTCAATTAGATTACACCATGGTGAGACAGAGATTCCGAAATCAGACATTGGATTGTAAGGCGTTTCCAGCAGCAGATATAGACTCACATCACAATGTAGTAGTGATGATAAGTAGGCTGAAGTTTAAGACGTTAGAAAGAATCAATACGCAAAGAAGTGGGATACGCAAGTAGTAAGGAATGACGATACACGCTTAAAGTTATCTAAGGCTATAGATACAGCAGTAAGGAATAGCTCAGTAGGCAGTTCAGTTGAAGAGGAATGGACATCTCTAAAAAGGGCCATCACAGAACTTGGAAAGAAACACAGGTACAAAGAAGGTGTCTACGAATAAAGCATGGATAACAGAAGAAATACTTTACTTGATCGACGAAAGGAGGCTGGCCGCTGTGGTCTAGCGGTTCTAGGCGCTTCAGTCTGGAACCGCGCTGCTGCTTCAGTCGCAGGTTCGGATCCTGCCTTGGGCATGTATGTGTGTGATGTGCTTAGGTTAGTTAGGTTTACGTAGTTCTAAGTTCTAGGGGACTGATGACCTCAGATGTTAAGTACGATAGTGCTTACAGCCATTTGAAACATTTGATGAAAGGAGGAAGTACAAAAATGTTCTTGGAAACTCAGGAATACAATCATATAAGTGGCTGAGGAATGAAGTAAATAGGAAGTGCAGGGAAGCTAAGAGGAAATGGGTGTATGATAAATGTGAAGCAATCGTAAAAAAATGGTTGTCGGAAGGACGGAGCATATAAGAAAGTCCAAGCTATCTTCGGTGATATTCAAAGGAAGGGTGGTAACATTAAGATTGCAACTGAAATTCCACTGCTAACTGCAGGTGAGAGAGCGGATAGGTGGAAAGAATACACTGAAAGCCTCTATAAGGGGAAAACTTGTATGATGTGATAAGAAAGGAAACAGAAGTCGATTTAGAAGAGATAAATGATTCAGTATTTGAATCAGAATTTAAAAGAGCTTTGAAGGACTTAAGATCGATTAAGGCAGAAGGGATAGATAACATTCCGTCAGAATTTCTAAAATCATTGGGGGAAGTGGCAACAAAATTACTACTCAGGTTGGCGTGTAGAATGTATTGAATGTGGCGACATACAACACAATTCCGAAGACTGCAAGGGCTGACAAGTGCGAGAATTATCGCACAATCAGCTTAACAGCTCATGATTCCAAGTTGCTGGCAAGAATAATATACAGAAGAATGGAAAAGAAAATTGAGGATGTGCTAGATGACAATCAGTTTGGCTTTAGAGAAGGTAAAGGCACGAGAGAGGCAATTCTGATGTTGCGGTTGATAATGGAATCAAGACTAAAGAAAAATCATAGGATTTTTCGACCTGGAAAATACCTTCGACAATGTAAAATGGTGCAAGATGGAGAAATTCTGAGTAAAATAGCGGTAACCATAGGAGAAACGGGTAATATACAATATTTACAAGAGCCAAGAAGGAATAATAAGAGTTAACAACCAAGAACAAAGTGCTCGGATTACAATGGGTGTAAGACTACTACTGTTCATTCTGTACATCGAAGAAGCAATGATGGAAATAAATGAAAGGGTCAGGACTGGAATTAAAATTCAAGGTGAAAGGATACCAATGATTCGATTCACTGATGCATTGTTATCCTGAGTGAAAGTGAAGAAGAATTACTTGATCTGCTGAACGGAATGACAATCTAATGACTAGAGAATGTGGATTGAGAGTAAATCGAAGAAAGATGAAAGTAATGAGAAGTATCATGAATGAGAACAGCCAGAAATTCATCAGGATTTATGGCAACGAAGCACATGAAGTTAAGGAATTCCGCTATCTCTGTACTAAAATAACCAGCGACGGACGGAGCAAGTAGGACATCAAAAGCAGACTAGTAATGGCAAAAAGGGCATTTCTGGCCAAAAGAAGTCTACTAGTAGCAAGCACGTGCTTTAATATGAGGAAGAAATTTCTGAGAATGTACGTCTGGAGTACAGCATTGTATGGTAGTGGAACATGGGCTGTGGAAAAACGGGAACAGAAGAGAATCGAAGCATTTGAGATTTGGTACTACAGAAGAATGTTGAAAATTAGGTAGACTGATAAGGTACGGAATGAGGAGGTTCTGCGCAGAATCGTAGAGGAAAGGAATATGTGGAAAATATTGAAAAGGAGAAGCGACATAATGATAGGACCTCCGTTAAGACGTGAGGGAATGACTTCCTTGGAAATAGAGGGAACTGTAGAGGGCAGAAAGTGTAGAGGAAGTCAGAAATTGGAATATATCCAGCAAATAATTGAGTACGTAGGTTGCAAGTGTTACTCTGAGATGAAAAGGGGGGCACAGGAGAAGAATTCGTGGCAGGCCGCATCAAACCAGTCCCCAAACCCCCCCCCAAAAAAGGAAAGAACATCTTCGAGGACTTCACTTTGATAGTGACGAAGTGGTGCAAACCTAAATGAGGATGTGACTTCGTCAACAAAGTCAAACATTCGACATTAATAATATCAAAAAACTGGTCTCTCTTTGGAAGAAATGTGTTCGTCACTAAGGTGACTATGTTGAGAAATGACTGTCTAGACATGGAGAATAAAGAAGTATAATGTTAATATCGTATGTTTTATTCAGAAATCTTTAAAAGTTTTCACACAAAAATGTCGAAGACATTCCTTTTGCTCGTAGCAACGCAACCACACCCAGGTGATCCTCCCATATATTGATTTTCAAAGCGAACAATCTGCTAGAACTTGAACCATGTTTCGCACAATACTACGGTACTTTATCAGTCTCATTAATGAATAATTATCTTTTTGCAAGCTTCCTTTGTTAGTCATAGCTGACCTTGTGTTCCACTTAATACTTTTAGAGGTTTCATATCTTGCAAGGAACCCCTACAGTGCGAGGCCGCAAAATGCCAATAATGTTTAGGGGATTCTAGGTCCCACATGTTATCTACCAGGCAGGCACAACATTGGCAATGAGGCTACAGAGCGTAGTTGAATTGCATAGTTGACGAGTAACTCACAACAGTGCTAGCGGTGTTGATACAAAGCAGAGCAGTGGCAACGATAAACAGAGCAAACATTGCAACTGTATGTACAACAACGGTTGCCGAAGTTGCGTTACGTCGAAAAGGAACCCAAGGAATTTCTCAGTGCTCAAGAAGTGACACATGAAATATTAGCGTTTCTGCAAGATGAGTCAATGGAATTTATGGTGTCGTATACGCTCGAGTATGGAGAGCTGCATCAAACCAGTCTCTCGACTGAAGACTACAACAAAATAACATGCAAACAATGGACAACAGATGTACAATAATGACGATACGTGTTTATCAAATGAAAGTGATACTGCAATAGGTGTCCAGCCACGTGGTTTATTATCCTTATCGGTGAGAAAGTCACCCGTCCCATACGTAGTTATGGACAATGGTTGTCCAAGGGGCGGGTACTAAAGATAATTACGTAAATGGAAGTTCCTCCGCAGCATATAAAGAACAAAACAAAAAAAAAAAAAATTATGAACAGACTTCGCATAAGTCCGCAGCAAAATGACCATGCAGTACACAAGAAAAACCAACGATATTGAAGGGAGGACATGGCTCATATGTTACAAAAACTGGTGTTGCGAGTTTCAAGGATGCTCTATAGATTTTAAACAATGTACATGACAGTGATCTACTACGTTATGTATATCAAATTGGACGCAACATAGATTAAAATGATTTCAAGGGAAGCAGTGAATTGTTGCATTACAGTGTTACTGAACTAAAGACGTAAGATTACGAAATTTGCAACAAAGCATCAACTTGACGACGCACAGCAAACTGCGGAATCGGCCTGAAAACTTTTAGATGAGATAAACAAACTTACCCCATGGTTCAGTAAGGATTTTTTTAAACTCCGACCGATCGGAATTTGAAGATGGACTCCATATGAAAGGAACACTGCAAGTTAAAGAGGTACCAATAAAGTTGTATCAAGATAACAAACATCGATGTCTTAAGGCAAAGGTCCCGAGTTCGAGTCTCGGTCTGGCACACAGTTTTAATCTGCCAGGAAGTTTCATATCAGCGCACACTCCGCTGCAGAGTGAAAATCTCATTCTGGAAACACACCCCAGGTTGTGGCTAAACCATGTCTCCGCAATATCCTTTCAGGAGTGCTAGTTCTGAAGGGCTCGCAGGAGAGCTTCTGTAAAGTTTGGAAGGTAGGAGACGAGATACTGGCAGAAGTAAAGCTGTGAGGACGCGGCGTGAATCCTGATTGGGTAGCTCAGTTGGTGGAGCACTTGCCCGCGAAAGGCAAAGGTCCCGAGTTCGAGTCTCGGTCCGGCACACAGTTTTAATCTGGCAGGAAGTTTCATCGATGTCTTAACGCAGTTGTGTAATATTATGCCGACTGTTAATCTGGATGGTAAATTGGCTTGAGAAGTTGGAGTTGCTGCGAGAAGTTGGAGGTGATCTGACCCTACGCTTCGTGATCTTTGTCACAACAAGCAAGGGTGGAAAATGCGCGAGAGAACACTGCTTTTGGCCAATAGCTTGTCAAAATAACTTGCTTTTGTTTCATCCTTGGTCTGCGTATAAAAACCATACTTAAACTACCCCTCCCAAAAAGTGCGTGGCATTGCAATTCGTACCAACTGGAACCAATGAAAAAGTTCAGCATCTGGTATGTTTATTTTTTCCGTGCCTATAAAACATATTATCGCACTATGAGCAGGTACGCCTTAAAGTATAGCCAGTTTCACGATAAGTTCCACGACAGACTGTTACGTATTCAGCTACATGCCTTTACATTCCATCACCCCATTACATCAATATGATTGTCTATGCATTCATTAACGGTGGATGCCTAGCTGAACGTCCTGCGCGGATCGTAACTCTCAAGGAGTTGGCATTAGATATTCATGGTTGCAACTTTTGTGATCATTGTGGCACGTTATTTTTCATTTGGTGTGCATGGTCCACGTTAATGGTTTGTTTTGGACATTTTTCGAATGTCGACGATGTCCATTTTGTGAAGTGTAACACTGTAACACCATACAACACCATACATCCCATACAAGATTGTCACCCTCCTGATGCACGTGGTCAGTCATTAGCAATTAATATTTTACTTATTATAGACTGATCTTGCGACATCTCGCTCAAGGGATTCCTTGGTAGTACCGCCGTTCAGGGCGCCGGATAACAGTATCGTTCATAACAATGTTTCTCCGCACGTTGCAAATCGCAATGTAATAGACATTTGTTATCTTATCGATCAGTTCATCGTGAGCTGGAGGTTTCCGTTGATTTGGTACTTGACATCTTACTAATTTGTGAGGACCAGGCTGATACGGATTCTGGCTTACAGGTTTGGTGGCTCGTTGTATGGGGTAGCAGGCTTCGGCACTGGGGCCGCTCACGTATGTTACCTTGCTTACTTCCACCTGCTGCCAGTAAACCTATGCGTTGGGTCTGTCTGCCCAAGAACGTCTACATATTGAATTCCGTCCCTGCTTCCTTGCTTTTAGCCCTATAAGTCTGTGGCAGGTAGCGGCATGAGAACTTCTGTGTTTTGCATATCTGGAGCGGTGAAGTGTGTTCGAGCAGCAATGATCGGCGAAGTCAAGAAACGTTTTTTATCCGGTAACGGACGCATAGATTGCCAAACGACCAATATTTGGCTCATATCTGAAGTAAATGCCACTGATCTTAGGTAGCCCTTGAAACCGTCGCCGTGTACGGTATTCAAGGAAGGACCGATCCGTGGATGGGTGCTCCCTGCAACAGTGTGCACAAATAGCAATAGCAGAGGCGCGTGATTCAACAGAACGACACCCACTTCATTTGTTGCATCTCGTCTAGGACTGGGATCGTTTGCTGATGTGGCTGTAATGAAGGCAGCTACGGCACTGCCTGACAGCACATAAAGATCTGCAGGTCATCTAGTACCTTGAGTAGACACAGCTTCAGATAAAATTTGGTGGTTCAAGGTGAAAAAGTGGGTCTGCAGATTGACAATTTGTTCTTTACCATCCCGTACATATGGCTTCGTATAACGGAGAGGACAGACTGTAATACTTCCTAAATTTACGTTTTTTTTCAAGTCCTGTTCTATAAAGACTTCGCTGTTTGCTATGAAATAGCCTCGTCTCGATTTTGCAATTCGACCTACACTTTGGCTTTTGCCACAGAAGAGAAAATTATAGCATTCTTGAATCATGATAATGTTGGTTGGTTGTTTTGGGGGAGGGAACCAGACAGCGAGGTCATCGGGCCCATCAGATTAGGAAAGGATTGGGATTGAAATCGCCAGTGCCCTCTCATAGGAACCGTCATAGCATTTGCCTGAAGCGATTTAGTGATTTCACGGAAAACCTAAATCAGGATGGCGTGACGCGGATTTGAAGAGGAGTCATTCCGAATGGGAGTCCAGTGTGCCTTTATTGTAAAGAAATATGCACGAGTTTACCTAGAGCCGAATTGTGCAGACGGACCGGCGAACTTCCTTTATCAACAACGTACGGCCCACTATCTGCATGTTTCTAGAAGTTAGGAGACCACTGAGTAGTTATTTCCCATTGGAGAAGTGTTGATAAGATTGTATTTTTTAATTCCTTAGCTCCAGAGTATCCTCACTTTTCCTGCTATTCCTCGTACTGGAAACAATGGTTCAAATGGCTCTGAGCACTATGGGACATAACATCTGAGGTCATCAGTCCCCTAGACTTAGAAATACTTAAACCTAACTAACCTAAAGCAATCACACACATACATGATTGAGGCAGGATTCGAACCTGCGACCGTAGCGGTTGCATGGTTCCAGACTGAAGCGCCTAGAACTGCTCGGCTACACCGGCCGGCCCTCGTGCTGGAGAAATTGGACGATCCTTTTCTGGGAAGTATTCCAGATTCACTCCGAGCGGTCTCTAACGAATGGGTGATAGTGCAAGTCGTGTTGTCCAAAGCTGTTACTGGAACAGCTGAAATGGGAATGCATCTTGATACAGCCCGTGGACAGCCAGCTGATGTGATGTTGACGAACGGGGTGTCCCCCTTCGCCATGTATCCCACATACAGAACGGTGCTTGTCTTTACCGAGAGGAAAGTCAGTTGTTATAGTCTCTTTGCAGGTAACCGGACATAAAGCCTGGATGTACACACTGAAGGGAAAGAACTGGGTTCACACAAAAGAGCAACTACGAAGCACGTCTAAACATATGTACGTCAGCAAAAGACCTGATGAACAGACACTAAAATTTGTAAGTACTTCAAAACTGGTTGTAAGCATAATGTAATGAAGAAGCAATTTTGATAAACGTTAATCACTAATTACGAAAAAAAGTGTGAAACTCGAAGGTATAAGGAATGATGTGTGGACTAAAATTTCCGTGTTTTACACAATGCCAAATTCAGTGTATCTTGATCACTAAAAAATGTAACTCAGAACAAAGAAAATGCTCTCATTTGAAAGAGAATTTATACTTTAACTTAACGTCAGTGACAAGGTCGTAAAAGACAGAGCTCAGTCTTATAACTGCATGAGGAAGGAGATAAGACGACTGATTCTGACAATCTCAGCATTTTGCTCTTAAAAATGTTAAGGAAACCAGGGGAAATTGAATAATGGATGGTCGGTGATTTGAGCCCCTTTACTACTGAACCCGGTTCTCACTTTGAGAGCCCTGTCATCAAAATCATTTACTGATCAGAAGAAATGGAACCAAGTATCCGTTCTCCGACGCTTCACAGTTTAGTAACATACAAACCTGTTCGGGTATTGCCCAGGCAGTTAAAATAAGGATTAGATTTTATACTATTCGGGGTTCGATGGCTAAAGAAAAATTAAGGTCCAGATAAAACAATTTCCTTTTTCCAACATGCTGCACCGAAGCAGTGACTCACGCTGTCCCAGATTACTCAGCAGCATGTATTAGAATGTAACGCCGGGTCATCGTCGCAAAATTAACATCATTACCAAATGTCGTTCTGCAGAATTTCAGCGGGTAGCTATAACAACCGCAATGAAAATTATTTTTGTTTCTTCTACGAACCCGTTTTGTGTTATAATTCTCTGTTGGTAAATTTATCTCACATACCCTCAAAATCTTCCGAAATGCACTAGAAAATCATTGAGTTACGCGTACTGAAAATTAAGGTTTACGAATAGTACTTCTCAAAAGTCAAAGACCTAATTGTGAGCCGGCCGCTGAGGCCGAGCGGTTCTAGGCCCTTCAGTCAGGAACCGCGCTGCTGCTACGGTGGCAGGTTCGAATCCTACCTCGGCCATATAAGTGTGTGATGTCCTTAGTTAGGTTTAAGTAGTTCTAAGTCTAGGGGACTGTCGACCTCTCTTGTTAAGTCCCATAGTGCTCAGAGCCATTTGAAGCATTTGAACCTAAATGTGATGCAATGCAGTGTGCTTCGGCTTGAATAATTTCCTCTGGCCTAGGTCCTGGTCACCAACAGCCTAGCCGTAATGATAACACCGGTTCCCGTCAAATCGCCAAAGCTAAGCGTTGTCGGGCTGCGCAAGCAGTTGTATGGGTGACCGTCCGTTCGGCCGAGCGCTGTTGGCAAGCGAGGTACACTCAGCCCTTGTGAGGTAAACTGAGGAGCTACTTTAGTGAGAAGTAGCGTCTCCGGTCTCGAAAACTCTCAACGGCCGGGAGAGCGTTGTTCTGTAAAATGAGCAGTCTTCCTGCGGATAGGTTTGTGGAGAAAAGACAAATATAAATGAGCTTACGATAAATATCAAAAGTAGTACCTCAAACAGACAATACATACTTGTTACAGTATTGGCTATTAAGAATTACTCGTCAAGGAGGTATGCATCAACAGTTGTAACTTGTACTATTATAACTGATGTTTTGTTTGGGCTACAACTGAACGGAACTGGTTTCCTATCTTTATCTTCGTGTATGACTGTTCTCTAATTATGAGTTGTGCATGTGGTATAAATAGGTAAACGCTATCTGACAGAACAAGTTGCCAAAACTATCTGGAATTGTATAAATGTATTTGAATAAACCTTTACCAGAAACAAAAAAAAATTGGAAAAACTAAAACTGAATTGTAAAGAAACTGTCCTGTGAACAGTGCTACAGTGCAAGACGTCACAACAGAAGACTTGCAACTCCAACACACAAAAATAATAGAATAAAAATTGCTACATAAAATTACAAACTGACTTTTGAAAGTATAAATAACCAAAATGTTCTTGTGCAAGTGTCCTGTGATTCTACGTATGCAAACTAATTACATAACATTCCAAACAATATATGATACACATGAGGATGTAACACTGTGCTGTAAGAATGAGTCTGTCTGCATAATATAAGAATTCTAAACTGATCTTTCCCTAGACTGAACTTGATAACAATCTAAAACGCAACGACTAACTATGAATGATTTTGTTGTCATGACTGAGATGTAAAACTGACCCTAAGAAATTTTCATAGCTGACCTGTGGCTTACTGTTCAAAGTGATAAACATAAAAAGTACAGCACAGCAGCAAAAAGGAAAGAAAGCCAAGTACAGTGGAGTGTAAACACATGCAGCTGTTCTAAGCAGGACATGCTTTAGCTTTAGAAACAAGTGTTCCGCGACGTATAATGCGGCGACACATTACCATAAAATGAAATTCGTGAGGAGGTCTCAGAAGATACTGCATTTAGTGAATAGTGTAAAAGAGAGTAGCATTCAAAAACTATATTGAAACTCTGACTTCTTAACAATTGTGATCATTTTTACAAACATTACTTCTTATGAAATTAGCTACCGAAACGGTAAAGGAATGATAAAACCTAGAACTCCTGAGTGCGAGTCATGTGAACTGATAACTTAATCATGTCTGAACAATGAAGAAAACTAACCGATAAAGAAAAAAAACACGAAAAGTTTTCCATTTTCCAATCACATCCTAAAATACACACAGGCAGGCAATGCATCAACAAAAGTAAATGTAAATCTTCACTTTCTTGAAGTTAATTTTTGCCGCCGGCCGGAGTGGCGCAGCGGTTCTAGGCGCTTCAGTCTGGAACCACGCGACTCCTGCGGTAGCAGGTTCGAATCCTGCCTCGGGCGTGAATGTGTGTGATGTCCTTAGGTTAGTTAGGTTTAAGTGGTTCTAAGTTCTAGGGGACTGATGACCTCAGAAGTTAAGTCCCATAGTGCTCAGAGCCATTTGAACCATTTAATTTTTGCCAAATTATATTTACAAAATTATCTCTAGGCTCCGCAGGCTACGAGTATTTCTAGAGCACTCCGTAGTTTGACCAGTACCTGACTCACTAACTTACTTCTCACAAAATGCTACAGCGATCACGAAGTTACTGACCACCGAAGATCACAACGCCTGTGCTCAGAACCTCTGTTGCGTCACATACCGACTTTGAAAACTGCCCGGGTACAGACATGAAGTATGACACATCGAATGAAAACAGAGCTCACGTCACGCTCACTGAATACTAGTCATATGTATTACAATTTACAAATCTGTTACTGAGTCAGTATTGAGAAGTAAAATGCGCATGTTACCAGTATCACTGCGTTGTAACCAGTCTTTAATGAAATATGAGAAAGTTTTTGAAAGAAAGCTACAATAATGTTTTTTGCCAATATTATTTAATGAAGCAATATGTTTCGAGGCACCAGCCACATCTTCAGGCTACAATGGCAAAACAAAAACGTATATATAGCTATTAAAATTATTCCTTCAGTTTGAAACATGACTTTCTGGCGTACATAATGTTCAAGTTACGGCAATGTAGCCAGGTAACGGAAGATGGCAGGTCCTTCTTTCAAATCTCCCAGTATGCGCGACAGAGAACTAGTGGTTACTCGCTACAGAGAGCGCCTACCAAATGGGTGGTGGTGGGGAGGTGGCTGGCCGGTGGCGGTGGGGGGAGGGGAAGGGAGGGGGCGAGCAGCCGACGATAGCTGTCAGCGGCAGTGCGGTAGGAGGCATGAAGTCGGGTTCGGCTCGGTTGGGGAGTACGAAGCCTGTTAACACGGCGGTTCTCCTATATTATTCAAGAGTGCACATAATTGTAAGCGATCTAAGCTCTTGTGTTCTTTGACCGCCAACATTTATTTCACTTTTTGCTTTCATTTTCCTCTGATTTGCGGATTCCGTTTGTATGAACTAATGTGCAGAGAATCAGTTGTTTTGGAGGCTCTGATTCATTAGGTGCGTGGCCCATGGATTATGGAATTACCGTGCTGTCCGTCGGCCCAATGATCATGGAGCCGGTTAAGGACGTTCGAGGGGCTAAGTTAGGAGAAGACGATATTGGTGATGTCTGAGTTTGTTTCCTACCCCTGTATCTTGCCTCACGGTGCCGGGCAGACTCAAGGGGCTGCAATGCCTGAGATGTGGTTCCATTAATCTCTTTCTTGGTTCTTATGCACAGCAATAAATCTGACAGACTAAAAATAATTAAAATTGTATAAATTACTGGTAGTTCAATGTGCGGAAACTGTCGACTTGTGCGGAAGTGGCGCATGCTAAGACAATATTTTCCTGACTAAACAGCCGAGTACGGGACATTGTGAATGGGGCTAATGGTGCCGCAACTTGACGTTCCCTTAGTTTGTTCCAATCTTACGGCTGTTGCGACAGGCGCAAAGGAAGCCGAACCTGTTGGCTGCGCAGTTCTCTTGTGAACCGGACGGCTGCATGCTCCGGCTGCCCACATCGTCTTCGTTGCGTCATGCATCATCCCACCGTGCACAGAACTAAGTTATGTAACGTTGTTACGATCTTAAGCCGCAATAATTCTAATATTTTCGTTTTACTTTCATTTTTGAGAAACAGATTTTACCTTATTTTCTCTTTTAATTATTGTGAATTTAAGAGTTTCATTCTGTCGTGTTAATTTTTTGTAGGACGGTGGACTGGCGTTGCCCAAGTTGTTAAGGTTCTTTAAATTTTATTATTTGGCGCTATCCAGGTACAAACTTTTAAAATTTTTAAGAGTTTCATTAGGAGGCACTGCGAGATTTTCTTAAATAAAGGGGATTTCTGATGTAGAGGGAATGTTTTAATGAGGATGCAAAGTGATTGTCCTTATTACTCATGATGTTCTTGGTTTCACATTAGTCGGGATCCCGTTTGTAGGTTTAAACTGTGGTATAAGATTTCAGAAGGACAGCTGCTTCTCTTAATCAGAATAATTTTGCAGCCTGCTACACTGATAGTTTTTCTCTTTTTTTCGAAAATGTGTGAACTGAAAATTAGAGTTAATTCCGTTATTCCTTTTTCAAGTTTTATTTAAGTGCCCTGTGGGCTTTTTCTTACATTATAGAGACTTTTTTTTGGATTCAGTCTATTTTAAATTTATTGAACGGCAATATCCGTTGGGTGTATTGATAACGTTTGCCTTGTACAATTGGACGTTTGCACTTTATAATATTTTACAAGTATTGCTTTACAAGACGTGAATGATGTTTTCCCGCACCACATAATTTATCCCGAGCGCCTGGGCGCCATTTGAATGACATCTTCGACAGGTTCGTGGGTTCTTGACAGTCGTGGCATGTACTGCGGCCCATCTGCACAGAAAAAGGTTCAACCTGATATGAGGGAAAATTACTTAGTTTATTAGGCCACTTTCTGCATACTTTCTTAAGAAAATACTCACTTTGTTCGCACGCGCTACTTGCAGCAGTTGCTTTAGAAATGCCGCTCCTGCTGGCGCGCCACGTCTCGAGTTCTAAACGTCGGTGCGGCCATCACTGCTGCGGCAGCGGAGTCTCGGCGTCGGATAAGGGGCGCCGCGGTGCGCCCATTCCGCTCTCAGACTGTTGTCCGGATCGGCGCGTTACTTCCCGCCGAGTGCCCGCGGCCGCCCAGGCAAGGCGAGGATAGGGGGAGCGAGACGACCGCCTCCCCCAGAAGTGCTTCTGCGGCATTAAGCGGCTCCCTGCGCCGATACGTCGCGCCGGGGATCGATCTGGCGCTGTCCTGGCCGGGGCATCAATCTTGTAACAACACTCCCGACCCTGGCCCTCTCCGCGACCGTCGCACAAACACGGCTCGCACCGCCGCACTCCACTCAGACTGGTGTTGCAGATAAGCAAACAGCCTCCTCCAGCGCTGCTGCTGGAATCGAAATACTTGGCCGCCGCTTCGGCTCGGAGGGCTTTCAAATTTCTACGGTACACTCTACAGCGGCCGGCCTGCGAAACACCAGCTGAGACACCGAGCAGCAGCGGGCACGCACTCTTGTCACGAGAATCCTACTCTCTTCCGCGATAGATTTCTGGTGTCAGCAAATAGTACCCAACGGGTTACATACTTATGAAAAGGGCATATCTTTTTGAGTCCGCCGGCCGGGGTGGCCGAGCGGTTCTAGGCACTACACTCTGGAAGAGCGCGACCGCTACTGTCACAGGTTCGAATCCTGCCTCGGACATGGATGTGTGTAATGTCCTTAGGTTAGTTAGATTCAAGTAGTTCTAAGTTCTAGGGGACTGATGACCTCAGAAGTTAAGTCCCATAGTGCTCAGAGCCATTTGAACCCTTTTTTTTCGAGACCTTTGTGGACGATCCAAACAGCCGAAAAGACAGAGAAAATCCCTTAGCGACAAGAATAACGAAACTCATGGCACATTCACTAATTTGAGTTGCGAAAAAAGTGTAATAGAAAATGCTCTCGAAACACTGTTGCACAAAATAATTATGTACCTAACCGATCATGTAGCTTCATAGGTGTGCAAATGTTTCAGCTGCTAATCGTGCTGAAAGATACTGTTTATCTTCCAAGAATAATTGCTTGAGTTAACCTCATAATAACGTACAAAGAAAAGTGGCCAGGTGCGACAAGGGCATTGAGGGTTCAGTACAAATCTAATCATGTATATAGACAGATTATTCATTCCGGAACTCGAGAACCTCGACTGTTTTCGCCTGTTATAGACATTGATATTGCAAAGATATCGGTCGCAGAGATTCCAAGATTTTTTTTCAATAACATAAATTGGGATTAGTCAATCAGTTAGGCAGCAGCAGCCGGTCGAGACAGAAGCAGAAGCGAATAGTGTAATTTCATCTGTTTGCTTTGATAGTTCAAGAAAATGTTCAAATACGCTCCTGGAAATTGAAATAAGAACACCGTGAATTCATTGTCCCAGGAAGGGGAAACTTTATTGACACATTCCTGGGGTCTGATACATCACATGATCACACTGACAGAACCACAGGCACATAGACACAGGCAACAGAGCATGCACAATGTCGGCACTAGTACAGTGTATATCCACCTTTCGCAGCAATGCAGGCTGCTATTCTCCCATGGAGACGACCGTAGAGATGCTGGATGTAGTCCTGTGGAACGGCTTGCCATGCCATTTCCACCTGGCGCCTCAGTTGGACCAGCGTTCGTGCTGGACGTGCAGACCGCGTGAGACGACGCTTCATCCAGTCCCAAACATGCTCAATGGGGGACACATCCGGAGATCTTGCTGGCCAGGGTAGTTGACTTACACCTTCTAGAGCACGTTGGGTGGCACGGGATACATGCGGACGTGCATTGTCCTGTTGGAACAGCAAGTTCTCTTGCCGGTCTAGGAATGGTAGAACGATGGGTTCGATGACGGTTTGGATGTACCGTGCACTATTCAGTGTCCCCTCGACGATCACCAGTGGTGTACGGCCAGTGTAGGAGATCGCTCCCCACACCATGATGCCGGGTGTTGGCCCTGTGTGCCTCGGTCGTATGCAGTCCTGATTGTGGCGCTCACCTGCACGGCGCCAAACACGCATACGACCATCATTGGCACCAAGGCAGAAGCGACTCTCATCGCAGAAGACGACACGTCTCCATTCGTCCCTCCATTCACGCCTGTCGCGACACCACTGGAGGCGGGCTGCACGATGTTGGGGCGTGAGCGGAAGACGGCCTAACGGTGTGCGGGACCGTAGCCCAGCTTCATGGAGACGGTTGCGAATGGTCCTCGCCGATACCCCAGGAGCAACAGTGTCCCTAATTTGCTGGGAAGTGGCGGTGCGGTCCCCTACGGCACTGCGTAGGATCCTACGGTCTTGGCGTGCATCCGTGCGTCGCTGCGGTCCGGTCCCAGGTCGACGGGCACGTGCACCTTCCGCCGACCACTGGCGACAACATCGATGTACTGTGGAGACCTCACGCCCCACGTGTTGAGCAATTCGGCGGTATGTCCACTCGGCCTCCCGCATGCCCACTATACGCCCTCGCTCAAAGTCCGTCAACTGCACATACGGTTCACGTCCACGCTGTCGCGGCATGCTACCAGTGTTAAAGACTGCGATGGAGCTCCGTATGCCACGGCAAACTGGCTGACACTGACGGCGGCGGTGCACAAATGCTGCGCAGCTAGCGCCATTCGACGGCCAACACCGCGGTTCCTGGTGTGTCCGCTGTGCCGTGCGTGTGATCATTGCTTGTACAGCCCTCTCGCAGTGTCCGGAGCAAGTATGGTGGGTCTGACACACCGGTGTCAATGTGTTCTTTTTTCCATTTCCAGGAGTGTATATGTGAAGTCTTATGGGACTAAACTGCTAAGGTCATCAGTCCCTAAGCTTACACACTACTTAACCTAAATTATCCTAAGGACAAACACACACACCCATGTCCGAGGGCGGACTCGAACCTCCGCCGGGACCAGTCGCACAGTCCATGACTGCAGGGCCTTAAACCGGTCGGCTAATCCAGCGCGGCGATAGTTTAGTTTCTAGAGTTTCTGCATGTTAATTTAATATCTAATAGACACGTTTCTCGCGTTTTTGTTGGCGTTGGAAGTAAACCGAAATTGTAACATATTACAAATTCCAAATCAGGAGGGAATTGTTTAGTGTCACCTGCGTGCTTCCTTAGTCAGTTTCCAAATGGCTCTGAGCACTGTGGGGCTTAACAGGTGTGGTCACCAGTCCCCTAGAAGTTAGAACTACTTAAGCCTAACTAACCTATCGACATCACACACATCCATGCCCGAGGCAGGATTCGAACCTGCGACCGTAGGAGTCGCGCGGTTCCGGACTGAGCGCCTAGAACCGCTCGGCCACCACGGCCGGCCTCAGTTTCCAAATCTCCGCGTATTAATCTAATTTATTAGACACAGTTCTTGCACCTTCGTCCAGGTCTGCAGTAAAGTTCAGTAACGCTAGTCGACAGTCGTTTGTTCGTTTGCTTTGACAGCTAGTGAAGGCTTGAAACGTCCTGGCAGATTAAAATTCTGTGCCGGACCAAAACTCGAACTCTGGATCTTTTCCTTTCGCGGGCAAGTGCTCTACCATCTGAGTTACCCAAGCATGACTCACAACCCATTCTCACAGCTTTAATTCCGCCAGCACCTTGTCTCATGCCTTCTAAACTTCACAGATGCTCTTCTGCAGACCTTGCACGGCAAATAATTCAGGATGAAAGGTTACTGCGGAGACATTGCTTAGACACAGCCTGGGGGATCTTTCCAGGATGGAAAAAAATATTTCGTTTTGGAAACATCCCACAGGCTGTGGCTAAGCCATGACTCCGCAGTATCCTGTCTTCCGGAGTGCAGGAGAGCTTCTGTGAAGTTAGGAAGGTGGGAGACGAGGTACTGGCGGAATTAAAGCGGTGAGGACGGTTCGTGAGTCTTGTTTAGGTCTCTCAGGTGGTAGAGCACTTGCTCGCGAAAGGCAAAGGTCCCGAGTGGACTCTCGGTCCGGTACTCTTTCTCAATCTGGCAAGAAGTTTCGTATCAGCGCACACTCCGCTGCAGTTTCATTCTGGAAACATCGGGGTAACGGGGTGGCGACAGGAAGGACTTGATGTCACACTTTAAATTAGGCACGCCATATCCGTAAATAACAATACAGAACCTTACCGATGGCATAATGAAAAGAAGATACCTCAGGGCTTGTGTCACACAAAACTGTTTCTGCCAATCGATCTCCTGTGGAATGTTTGGTTCAGATGATGTGTCACCTGGCAAGTCAATAGGATAGGTTCGCTTTATGCTGAAAGAACATTGCAATGCCTGCATCCGACGGAACTACGTTTACTAATGGTGGATGTTCGCATTCAAAATATTTAAATAACGGAGCCCTTTAAGACGATGCAGCAACACAAAACAATGAACTCATTGTCTGCCATACTACACCATACATTTATAGAGAATTGTTCTTGAAAATGTCTGCACAGAAACATGTGAGTATTCGTCCGGTCCCTGACATGTTGTACGAGTGTTGTTACTGGTTCTGCTACGAGTGGAAGTGGCATTATCGGCCAATCAATATTAATTTGGATTAATTGGTAACTCTGTAACTAGACAAATTACCTTCATACTCTCGAAGGTGTTCAATCAACCATAAATGATAAGCATAGAAACCGTATATACGGTGTTCGCTATTCTCCTCTATGTAATACACCGATACCTTTAGAAATTCTGAGTGTGCTACTAAGTGAATAATGTTCTGTAATCTATCCACACACTGTTAATTTTTACACCTAGACGACATACGATCGATGAGCACTGCACCGGACTCTCACAGTCTAGTGAAAAAACGATACATACCCTTGAATCTCGTACTCCTCAATTGGTAAGTCTTCTACCGTATTCTCTGCAAGCAACAGCAGCGTCTCCATTATACAACCCGTAAACAAATACCATATCGCTACATTCAGCATATGTAAATAGATGCGGTTTGCTTAAGCGATGCAGCTGAATTGACCAAGAAATCATAATCACAATCACAGTTGAAAATACCAATTATGTAAACTGAAGCACAGCTTTGCAACCTGAATTTCTAACCAAAAGTGAGAGTCCTTAAATAAAGACATAGCAACGGGAGCACCGATGTATGAAATGAAAACTTATCTCTGCAACCAACAGAGATGTATGGAATGCTTTACTCTAATTTCGCTATTACCTCCATGTGCTAAAATATTTCCTACTAGCTGAGTACAGTACCGGGCGCTGCCCGGGTATGTGTTTATTCCGAGCTTCTATTAGTCCATCTCTCCTTGCTAGCTGCGTGTGAGGTGCATTTTCACGGTTCGCGTGGTCCCCCCCCCCCCCCGTCGGAGGTTCGAGTCCTCCCTCTGGCATGGGTGTGTGTGTGGTCATCGGCCTAATTTAGTTTAGGTTAGGTTGCGTAGTGTGTAAGTTTTGGCACCGATGACCTCAGCAGTTTGGTCGCATAGTCCTTACAACAAATTTCCAGTTTTTTCCCTCTTGCCCCTCTCTCTGTCCACCTCCACCAACCACTCTCTCAGTCCACCTCTCGAGCCCCAGTCTCTGCCCATGTCTTAATGCCCCTCTCTCTGTCCATCTCCTCCTCCTCTTCTCCTTCTCAGCCGGCGCGAATCTACTCTCCCCTCCCCGTCTCCCCATCTAATCCTTCGTCCCCTGTCTCTCTCCTACCATCCCTCTCTTTGTCCATCTCCTCGTCACGCTAACCCTTTCTGTGTCCATCTTCTTCTCTCCCCTCTCTCTGCCCATCTCCTACTCTTCCCTTTCCCTGTTGCGGTAGTTTCTCATGACGTATCTCCTTAATATGTGTCGTGAAATGATATATTTTTCTAGTTACATTTAGAGGCAAATGTGGATGCTGTCTGCGAAATAAGTTGAGAATCGAGATAGTAGCAAACAAGCAGTAAATAAGAACGCCATGAATGATGTGGGAGTTATTGACACAACTCAGAGATTCACGTCATATCTCCTGAGCTATGTATCGTAAAATGATATATTTTTCTAAGTGCGAAAACTACTGCGAATAAAGTTAGTAACAACGAAGTAATAAATTTAACTGTTCTGCATGATGTGGTAGTTCGTTCTGTGTTTATAACGTCGTCTGTCCTGAACGAAGTGTCGTACTATGATCTAATTTTTCTGGTACGTTCGGTATTATATGTGAATAGTTACTGGAAAAGTGTCACGAATACAGCTAGTAGTAAAGAAGTAGGAAATTAAAACGTCCTGCTTCATGTGGCAGTTTTACTGCAAAAACAGCAAAAATTAGTTAAGCGACAAACTTTTTTCCTTTCGTCATTGTTTTGGGGGTCGTCAGTGAAATACAGTTTCGTATAAGTACCTAAGTGCACTCATTATCAAATAGTGGGTGACTAAAGCATAGTATTCTCGTGTGTTGGGCTGCTCTGCGTTTTCACCAACACCCCTTTGATAGCTGGGTGGTTCTTAACCCCACAATGATTCTTTCTAGATAATAAGTGATACTTGTTCCAAGTTTGGTTGAAATGTCTCCAGTGGCTTAGGAGGAGCCATGGAAGACACATACATACATATATACGTACGTACATACAAACAAACGTACAGCCATGTTTATAATTTGTAAGAACTCCTTGCTGTCTGTATATTCAGGAGGTGCAAAGTTTTAAAATGGAAATGTCTAAGTGGACGATACTGTCTCCTCGTTAGAGTAAGCAGTCCCCTGTTCATTCCGGCAGCACGTCCAAGTGGTGGTGGTGTGCATTTGTGTCGCGTGCTGCTGCCGCCGCCTGCCGTCCCCGCGAAGGTGCTGGAGTGCTCGCAGCGGTGGAGCGCCCACAGCACTGAGCCTTCCATCATGGCAGTGCGGGCCGTGCGTCTAATGAGGACGAGGCACAGCGTTTACTGCCCATCTGCTGGCTCGCTCCGTTACAGCGCGGACTTAATTAAAACACACTGGACGGACGGTGGCGGAGCATAATTTCGGACAGCGTGTACTCAGCGGCCCAGCGAAGCGAATATGCGGCCAAAAATAGGGGGAGTAAGAGAGAGGAAAATGTAGCACAAAAAGGTTTGAGGACTAGTTGAACAAGCAGAGCCGAATCCGGCCCACCAAATGCGTGGGCAGGTGCTGCGCCGACTCGTTGCTGCGCTGAATAAACACTTAAGCCAGACTTACGAAAACACGCTTGTCAGCAAGGGAGTTCATATCCTCGAGTTTCTCGGCGATTATAGAGACAAAATATATAGGTAATCCAACAACCAGCAGAGTTTGTTAGTGACAACATCATATGTAATGTCTGTCAGGCGCTAATGACCGTGATAACGAGAGCCGCGAATCCAGTCGCCTTTAACAACGTAGAATTTAATAATGTACTTGTTAACCCCAAAAGGGGAGAACAGGATAATTTCACTTAACAACCTAACAAGTAAAACAGCCACGCAGTGAAAGAGTCCCCATGGTTTCAAAATCGAAGTAGCTTTCTTTTTTTTTTCAGTTTTATCGAAAATGCAACACGATACGTGACGCAAGTAAATTTCACACAGAGAATGACGCGCGAAGTTCAAAATACGAATTTTTTAAGCCATGCACTTGACTCATGAACATATGCTTATAGCAGATAGAAGTGTTGCCTGTTAGTTTTACCTTCGACATCCTTTGCCGACGTTTCTTCAACGATTTTTCTGAGGCACCACTAGCCACTCGTGCTGGCGTCACCAAAACCGTTAAAGAAACGTTGGCCAAAAATCCAGAGGCAAAATTCAACAGGCTGTGTATATCAAGAGAAGGAACAGTAGTAGAAAAGACATGCAACGTCGAGACGTCGTCCTTATTTCATTATTTTACCGTACAAAGTAACCTTTCATTTAAGAAACGATCCCTCTTGGGAAGAAGTTGTAGCCACGGTTCTTTCTAAAATTTCTGAAGAAGAGTTTGCTGTAAAGTAATGAATGATTTCTCTCTCCAGATCTCATCATGCAGAAAAAATATCTTGTTATTTGAAGGGAGCTGCGCAGCCACTTAATAAGGAACTTCAGTGTATTCCGTGCACATTGGCATACAGCTTGACGTACGTTTTCTCAGACAAGTGTAATAAATGGGACAGTAAGTAAGTGTAGTATTGTCTTCTGCGTGTCTATATCTATATCTGCAAACCACTGTGACTTGCACTGCAGAAAGCATTTCCCACTCAACCACATGTTAGTGCATATTTCAGTTCCATTCACATTTCGAGCGTGGGAAGAATGACAGTTTAAATGCCTTTGTCATCCCTGTAATTAGTGTGATATTATCCTAGCGATCCCTAAGGTATCGATATGTAGAGGACTGTGACATATTCTAGTCGTCATTTGAAGCCGGTTCTTCAAACTTTGTAAGTAGACATTATCGGAATAATTCGAGTCTATCTTAAAGAGTCCGCTACCCAAGTTTCTTCAGCATCTCTGTGAATCTTACAGGTCAAAAAAAGTTGTAACTAATCATGCAGCCCTTCTCCACATACGTTCAATGTCCTCTGTTTGTGCTATAAGGCACGGATCCCATACTCTTCTGAAGTAGTCTGAGATGTGTCGCACGAGTATTTTAAAGTAATTTCCTTTGCAGGCAGTCTGGGTCCCTAGCTGAGTGGCCAGCGCAAGTGATTGCCATGTGGGGACCTGGGTTCGGTTGCCGGAAATGTCAGGGAGTTTTTCTTAGTAACAGTTCGAAGGTAAAAAATATCAACGACCAGCAGAGTGCTTTGCTGACTGCACTCTCATCCAAACTGCATCCGATTACGTCATTGGTAGAGTATGACACGGCGGTTGGTCGGGCACGATAGGCTCGTATAGGGCCAGAATGCAAAAGTTCGCTTTACTTGCTTCCTTTGTAGAGCGTCCGCCTTTCCCTAGTGTTCTACCAATAAACTGAAGACTGCGACCTGCTTTACCTTTGGATGAGCCTATATTATCATTTCATGCCCCCTCATAATGTTAGACCCAGGTATTTGTATTAATTGGCCTGTTCTAACTGTGACTCGTTGATACTGTATCCATAAGAACAGCTCTTTTTTTATTTGCACAATTTTTCCATTTTTCAACAGTTAAAGAAATTGGTCGATCAGTGCACGACTTATCAAGAGCTGACTGCCTATTTTTGTAGCCTTTTCGGGCAGTACTACATTATAGATAACTGAATCCAGTCTGATTATACTATTAATATATCACTCAAGCTCACTGATATACAGCATGAACGGCAATGGTCTTACCTCACTTCCTTGCGGCACACCTGAAGTTAGTTGTAGCTGCATAATTTTTAAACTGAAAGTAGTTGATAGGTATCCCTGCTAAAGGAAGTCCTTCCAGCAAAGGAACTACCTTAAAAACGGGCAAGTGTCTGTTTAATGAAGTAATTAGTATATGTCTTCAAACTGTAAGATGTATTAAAGTTTGTGAACTGCTAGTCGACGTTGACTCTGATGTTGCTGAGCCATCAGAGCATCACTTAAACAATGTGACAATTGAGAGCCTTCCTACACCAGAGAACACAATGGCCGGTTAATTTCCAAGAAGCTCTTTGCGGAGTGGGAAAGTACCCATATACGTTACTAACGATATTGAATTTTAATCTATTGACGTACCAAAGCACTGCACTGAACAGATGACATTAAATGCCGTGCAGGAACAGATGAATGTAGTGAAACTACGCTTTCTATTATAGCTCTGATTTCAGCACATTTGTGTTCAAGCTAGAGAGAGTTTTTGGTTCACTTTATAGAAACGATAAGAAATTGCTTATATATGGTGATTTTTATTTTAGAAGTGACTGTAAAAGGCATATAGTGTTGGAAGGTCTCCCAAATTTAAATAATCTGATGCAGACGGTATTCCTTTCACTCAGAGTGCAGGGAAACATTAGCACAACTATAGAGAAAATTTGTGTTTAGCCTACGTTACTGTGGGACATTCCGTAAGTAAAAGATCTTTCAGACGATAATTCACAAATTTTAATTCTAAATCGAATTTCTGTGCACACACATGTTAAAAATTATTACAAAATAATGGCAACAAAGACCTTTTTAAACTTCATTAAATAACAAGAGTGCAGTAAGTTTATAGTGTTGACAAACAGATGATAAATATAATGCTTTCCTAAACGCAATTCTCATTCTCTTTGAAAGTTGTTTTCCATTAGAAGGTTTAAAATAGGATACTGTAGCTAACAGGTTACCTGAGTGGCCGGCTAATGAAATATATACATTACGCAGAAGAGGGAATTATGTCAAAACGTTAGGGCTAGTAACAATCGAACTGCAGCCCATTTCAAACATTAGTACAAGCTGCTTTAAAACAGCATGGGTATGCAAATAGAATAGCTAAGTCTCAGGGTGAAATTAAAATCACATGGTCAGTCGTGATGGAATTGTCTGGCCAAAGACACAAGGTCGAGGGTATAAAGTCAATATGTAGTAAGATGTTGTTGGTAAGTCAGATGAAAGCGCATTATTTAACAATTACTTTCTGAATGTACCAGATGTGTTAAATAAAAGCCGGCCGCGGTGGTCTCGCGGTTCTAGGCGCGCAGTCCGGAACCGCGCGACTGCTACGGTCGCAGGTTCGAATCCTGCCTCGGGCATGGATGTGTGTGTTGTCCTTAGGTTAGTTAGGTTTAGCTAGTTCTAAGTTCTAGGGGACTGATGACCTAAGATGTTAAGTCCCATAGTGCTCAGAGCCATTTTGTTAAATAAAAACTTAATTTCCACAAGGAATCAAGGAACTCTCTGAGAAAAGGGCTTACCAAGACAGCAGTCTGAAATGCACATCTGTGATACTGACAAAGGGGAGACTTTCAGTAAATAAATCACTGAAGACTAAGGACTCTCAGTGATATGATGGAGAGTCTACCAGGATATTAAGGCAATGAGCTGCATGTGTTAGCTCAGTATATAGACACGTTTTAAATTTTTTCTTCAGAATGGTCAGTTTACTGCACATTTAGAGTACACAGAGGATAAAGGAATAATGTTTACTATTTTATACTTACTTCTATGCTTTCAGTGGTTGGAGAAGTTGTAGAAAAGTTGTATATACAAGGATTAGTCATCAGTTCAGACTACATAATTTGCTGCCAAATGTACAGTTTGGTTTCAGAAATAATTTTTCAACTGGAAACGCTATATTCTCTGTTGTCTGCGAGGAACTGGACGGATTAAAGGAAAATTTGCGAACACTATACGTCTTCCTTGACTTAACTAAGGCGTTTCATTGTATTAATCGCCGTTATTGAATAAAGGAGTAGCTCAGCATTGATTCCTCTCATACTCTGACAGATATAAAAAGGTAGTTCTCTAAATTAATGAGAACGGCTATGAGGTGGCGCCTGATTGTGATGCAGTTAAGTGACGGAGAGGTGGTGCCTCAGGGGGCCGGGCTGGGGCTTCTACATACATGATCTGCCTTCCAACATGACACTTGATTCTACAATATTTATGTTTGCTGATGAAACTAACTTGGTAATGAAGTGTTTTGAGTGCAACGTAGACAATGTATTAAACAGTGCAAACTCAAGACTTAAGTACATGGCTTGCAGAAAATTAATTGGAGTTAAATCACAAGACTCAGTTTTTAAAGTTTATAAAACACAAGTCAACTAAAACTGACATTTTGATTACTCAGAATAGGTATATGATTAGTGAGTCTGAACAGTTCAAATTCACAAGTCTTCAGATAGATGGTAAGCTGTCAAGGAAAGTCTATGTGCAGATTCTTGTTACAAAACTTAATGCTCCCGTATTTACGATTAGAACGGTTTCTACAGTGTGTCATAGTACAACACCAAAACAGGTCTACACTGCTCATTTTCATTTGCTTATGACACACGACACATGTATTTTTGGGTAACTTTTCATACACAAAAGGTATTTTTGGCTCAGAAACAGGAAGTTCGAGGATTATGCGTTTTAAGTTCAGGAACCTCTCGTGGACCCTTGTTCAGGAATCTGCAAATTCTGATATCGAGCCCTCAATATGTTACTTTATTTAACGTAGTTTGATTTTAACAATAAGAGGTTATTTCAAGAATTATCAGCTTTCACTCATTTAATACCAACAGAAATCCAATCTGCATTTGAATCTCACCTCCGTGAATCTAGTGCAGAATAGCGTGCGGTATTCACTGCAGCCATTTTCAAAAAGCTGCCGAAATAAATAAAAACCCTTAGGCGTAATCATCGCACATTCAAGTTTAAGCTCAAGAGTGTCTTCATGGCTCACTCTTATTCTCTGTTGTGTAGTTCATGAAAAAATTAAGCTAATTCCTGTGTTATACTCTTGGTTATGCTAATATACACTCAGCAGAGTTCCGTCTACATAGTATTCGTGCAAATTTTCCCTGTTATTACATTTATGACATTAGCTTCATGTACTGACTCGTTCCATCACCATGTAGATTTGCTCTTCAACTTTGTCATAAGGAACTAGACGCGTAAAGTAAAAATAAAAGAACTCCTACATCTGTCGATGACTCTCCATCCTAGATAATACATGCCTGATTACCAATTTTGCTATTTTAAGTAATTTTTGGTGGTTGAAATTACATTTGTTCTCATGATATCATCTTTAATTCTTTGAAATAATATTTATTATATCTCTGTACGACGGACAGTATCGCAAGCCATCACTCTGTGAAGGTTAAATTTAACTAAAGACATTGGCGCACTCACTGATGACCTATAAAAATTTCGCCTAATACCGAGATACGAACCTGCTATGTCCATCTCGTCCATCACACATTTACTATGCGACATCGACCACCTTATTTAGATTAAAGTTCAGTCTTGATCACGTTATGTCTGTTTTAATGAGTAACCGGTTTCGGTTTTTTCTATAAAACCATCATCAGACCTGTGAATAAATTTTAAGAAATACTAGATACCAATCTTTGAATGAATGAAAAAGTCTAATGATGTCAAAATTTTTAACAAAATAAAATAAAATTAGTTATACCCATTGGCTCCCTTGGGTTGGTAGGTGGAGCTCTCCTTGCTGCTGTGCAGTCAACTGATGGTTATGAGTGCTGAGCACGAGCTTAAATATGCAGAGGCTCCGCCTACTTCCTGTCACACTACTTCATAACTGCCAATCAGCGTTCATAATATGACGCCATCGTCAAAGTATAAAAGTAGGAAATACACTAATAACATAAAATTGATTCATTTAAATATCTGATTAACAGATAGTAGTTGTGTCTACAACTTATTTATATTTTGGATAAAAACAGTGAATTACGATGTGTGATAGCTGTGCCCTCTATGGACAACCTTAATACTATTACAGTGCCAGTTACATCAAAGATGTAAAATCCTTGGCGTTGTGGTATATGTCGATTATACCAAGTCGCCTACATCACAATTGCATCTTTGTTGGATGCTGCAGAATCGTCTTGTTTTAACTGTAGTTTTTATGGCAATGTTCTTTATAGCATTAAGTTAGCAGCCAATAGTACGTTCCACATTATGTATATCTGAATTACTGATGAGACTGCTGATGCAGCATATTTTACATACATTGCTTTTGCCATGGGTATAACTAATCTTATATTTTTAAAAAACAAAAGAGTAGATGCTTTTATTATAAAATTTCGTCAAAAAGGTCGTAATAATATTTTTCGCGAAAATCTAATTGTTCATTGAGCAGCATTGATGATTTGGTTTTCAAATGAGCATATATCTCGATTTCTTCTAGAATATTCATAAGTAAGCCCTTATTTGCATAATGAAGAACTTGTAAATTCTGTTGTACTGTCCCCTCAGCATGATTATTGAATGTTATATGATGACCAAAAACAGACTTTGTTCGTGAGGTACCTGACGTATGTTCTTTGTACCTTACTGCAAAATTTCGACCTGTTTGGCCGATATATATTTTCTCACAGTCTCTACATTGGATCTTGTACACTCCTGATCTGGTAGATTTTCCATTATCTTTATTTACGGTATGTCTTAATTTTTGTTGTAAAGTATTGTCAGTTGTAAATGCTATTGTTATTCCAGAATTTTTGAATAAGTTAGTGATTCTATCTGATATGTTTCCCATATATGTCATCTTCATATATTTTGGATTACTTATTAGTGGAGTACTTTGTGATTGTTGTACTTTATTAAAAATGATATCTACCTGTCGTGTGTCGAAAGAGTTGGTTTTTGCAATTTGTTTTAAGATGGTCATTTCCTTTTTGATCTCATTAGCTTCTAGCGGTAATTTTAGTATTCGGTGTATCATAGACTTAAAAAATGCTTTTTTAAACTTGTCAGGATGACATGATGTAGCATTAATAATAACATCAGTGGTTGTAGGTTTCCTGTATATGGTGAATAAATGTTTCCCGTTGTTATTAGTTATAGTGAGATCTAGGTAGTTAATAGATTTTCGATTTTCATGCTCAACTGTAAATTGTAACTTCGGATGCATAGAGCTTAATTTTATAGCAAGTTTCTCAATTTCGTCTTTTGAACCATACTAAAATTACCGCTAGAAGCTAATGAGATCAAAAAGGAAATGACCATCTTAAAACAAATTGCAAAAACCAACTCTTTCGACACACGACAAGTAGATATCATTTTTAATAAAGTACAACAATCACAAAGTACTCCACTAATAAGTAATCCAAAATATATGAAGATGACATATATGGGAAACATATCAGATAGAATCACTAACTTATTCAAAAATTCTGGAATAACAATAGCATTTACAACTGACAATACTTTGCAACAAAAATTAAGACATACCGTAAATAAAGATAATGGAAAATCTACCAGATCAGGAGTGTACAAGATCCAATGTAGAGACTGTGAGAAAATATATATCGGCCAAACAGGTCGAAATTTTGCAGTAAGGTACAAAGAACATACGTCAGGTACCTCACGAACAAAGTCTGTTTTTGGTCATCATATAACATTCAATAATCATGCTGAGGGGACAGTACAACAGAATTTACAAGTTCTTCATTATGCAAATAAAGGCTTACTTATGAATATTCTAGAAGAAATCGAGATATATGCTCATTTGAAAACCAAATCATCAATGCTGCTCAATGAACAATTAGATTTTCGCGAAAAATATTATTACGACCTTTTTGACGAAATTTTATAATAAAAGCATCTAATCTTTTGTTTTTTAAAAATATAAGATTAGTTATACCCATGGCAAAAGCAATGTATGTAAAATATGCTGCATCAGCAGTCTCATCAGTAATTCAGATATACATAATGTGGAACGTACTATTGGCTGCTAACTTAATGCTATAAAGAACATTGCCATAAAAACTACAGTTAAAACAAGACGATTCTGCAGCATCCAACAAAGATGCAATTGTGATGTAGGCGACTTGGTATAATCGATATATACCACAACGCCAAGGATTTTACATCTTTGATGTAACTGGCACTGTAATAGTATTAAGGTTGTCCATAGAGGGCACAGCTATCACACATCGTAATTCACTGTTTTTATCCAAAATATAAATAAGTTGTAGACACAACTACTATCTGTTAATCAGATATTTAAATGAATCAATTTTATGTTATTAGTGTATTTCCTACTTTTATACTTTGACGATGGCGTCATATTATGAACGCTGATTGGCAGTTATGAAGTAGTGTGACAGGAAGTAGGCGGAGCCTCTGCATATTTAAGCTCGTGCTCAGCACTCATAACCATCAGTTGACTGCACAGCAGCAAGGAGAGCTCCACCTACCAACCCAAGGGAGCCAATGGGTATAACTAATTTTATTTTATTTTGTTAAAAATTTTGACATCATTAGACTTTTTCATTCATTCAAAGATTGGTATCTAGTATTTCTTAAAATTTATTCACAGGTCTGATGATGGTTTTATAGAAAAAATCGAAACCGGTTACTCATTAAAACAGACATAACGTGATCAAGACTGAACTTTAATCTAAATATAACAATTAATTGATCACTGTATTCCAAAAATGTTTACCAAAATCGACCACCTTGTTTTTATTTTTTTCTGCCTCCCTCCTTCACTTGTAGACTACGTGAACACACCATAATCGGCATAAACACTAGAGTAATTTCTTCATTAAGTTCTATCCACACATTCTCACCTCCAACTCCAGCCTATTCCAGCGTAAGCTATGGCGTATCTATACTACGAACAAATTTTACTTCTTAAGGAATAACACAACAGAGATAATAACGAAAACGTTTCTTCAAACCAGAAATCCTCCCCAGGACTGAAAGTTCTCTTGGAAACCAGTGCCTTTAGACACCAAAATGTCTTGCTAGAATACACCATCAGGACGGGATACACTTAAAGTAATATCATTAAAACTAGATATATGCACGTAATTGTTGATATCAGAAATGAAATTAGACCGTGAAATTTCTCATTCGACTATCGATAGATCTTTTTACGTCTGCATATCCGTAAATTTCAATACAGTGTGAACAATTCGCAATGAACCGTAACGATCGCACCAGAGAATAAATTGTTAACGGTGCTGCCATTTTGTACTCAAAGATTCTGTAAATCGATTAGAATATTGACAGTTATTGCAGTCTTGATCTGTTTCTGTACTCAGAAAGCCACCTAGGAACGTACGGCGGGGGTGCTTTGTGAACCACTGTCACTTCCCCCCTTTTCCTATTTCAGTTGCAAACAGTCACGGAAAGAAGGATTGGGAGGAAGCCAAAGTGTAGGCTCGAATGTAATTTAATCTTCATGGTCTTTCCTCTAGATATACGTAGGAGGAAGCATTATAATTGTTGACTCTTCTATGAAAGTACGGTCTCGTAATATGAACAGTAAGCCACATCGTGATGCAGTAATGAAGAACGCCTCTCTTGCAGCGTCTCCTATTCCAACTGGTAGGCATCTAGGTCTTACCAAATCAACCCGTCGCCTAGGGATAGCGTTTTTGGTAGTAATCAGGGTGTCCTGGGTCCGGTCCGAGCCTCATCACTGCTTAAATTTCGAATACAATCATCATTAATGGCCGCCGAAGGCTTCCAGCGCAATAAGTCACGCTCGTTCTGCCGATAGCCTAGTAAAATAGGGCGGAGAAGCGGACAGAGGTTCAGGACAGTCTCTTGGCCTTAAGCCGTCGGCCCACGGACCGTGCATCCGAAAGTTGAGCGTTGAGCGTGCCGAGTTTCTGACGTTATATCGTGGAACAGCACGTTCGGGAGTCTCTCCGAACGTGCAGAGCAATATCTAGCATGTCAGATATTCTGAGCTTGCGTCTGAGCGTTGACCAATGATATGGCACAACGCCACCTACGTCACATGCACGCCATCTCCCTTCAGCACAAAGTTGTGAGGCGCCATATTGTCATTCGTTTCAAGCCTACACGTATATATGCCGCTTCTGAGCACCACCAAATTGAGAATCACTGGAAAATCCGTTGTTAACTGTGTGAACGGTTGCAACAAAATAATGAGAAACATCATATTCTTGGTAGAAGAATTATTGTAACTTGCGTATTATGACAGTATGCTATTTGAAGGCAGCAGTGCACTGAGGATGCGCCCAAAACGCCTTGTTCTTGGTACAATTTGTTATAATTAAATTTCAGTTAGTAACATAGTTACGATTAAAGCTTTCAACAAGTGGTAAGATTCGTAAGATCCTAGGAAAAGCAGTTAACTACAAGATGTTTGTTTAGCATGGTGAGTAGCGTTACTAGTACAGTCGGCTTTCAGCCGTGATACCGTGCGTACGGGCTCGGCGCGCTGGGCAGTGCTCCGCAGATGTTGTTTATCCGCTAGCGCGCGGTCGCGTCGTTGTATTGCCGTATAGTACCTGTACCGACCCGACATAGCGTTCTCATATCGAAAAGCTACAATCAAACTAACGTTCAACGCATCGTACACAAGACCGAAGGCCCATGAAATTGAACGGTTTCTACGAGACATCATGCACATAGAACCACAAGAACTGAGAGGAATTCATCTGTCTATTGTAACCAGCACAGTGTACCTCAAACTGATTGACGAAGCGGCCTGCGACAGTTTACTCTAACGATCTGCAAACGGCTTTCGCTTCTGTCACGCAGACGGTAACGTGAGCGTGGTAGGAGTTGACCATGCTGGTCTGAGGGTGCGTACCGTGCGCATCTTTGAACTACCGTTCGAAGTCCCTGCCAACCTAGTCGTTGATGCGCTGCGGCCATACGGCACAGTTCTGAGCCACACAGAGGAGAAATGGAACACATTCGAAACGTACCCTGTCCTTAACGGGGTACTACAAGTGCGCATAGAACTTAAGAGACACGTTCCATCATATGTTTTCGTTGGTGGCTGCCGCGCAATTGTTATATATGAAGGACAACCGAGGACCTGCTCGGGCTGCGGCCAGGAGGGTCATGTTAGAATTGAGTGTCTGCAGCGCCGCCTCGTTCAGGTGCCCCGCAATGAACTTCCCCAACGATCCACTATGACCTCTCTCCCGCTAACATATGTGGAGGCGGCACGACATGATGTGATGGATGATCAAAACCTGTTACCTCCTCAAGCCGCTGCCAGCTCCGTTGGAGTGTCAGCGCCGTCGACGACGCCGCAACCCAACGGTGCAGAGGTTCCTACAGCCTCTGCCCACCGCAGCGTCGTGGGCACCCAGCCACCGCCACTGTCGGGATCGGACACAGGGGTTCCTAGGGACCGAGACTGTGTCGAGCCCCGCCCTCCAGTGGATCTCGAATCTCGGACCCGAAAGCAAAAATCACCCAAGCGACACAAGAAGAGGCGATTGTCAGCTGAAGAACAGGACAGGGATGTGAAGCCTGCGGAAGACATCGACTTCGTTGACTCGTCCACAATTGCAACGGACTCCAGTGGCATCATTCACCAGAAGGTGCCTGAAGACAAGGAACACTCTCCTAAATCTGGTGGCCCAGAAAACGAGGCGCATTGCGTCGACTCCCAATATGTGGGCTCCTGTGAAAGCGACCAGCCCCAATGACATCACAATCGTCTCTTGGTGATTGGGCAGACGATATGGAGGCAGATGATGCACAGCAAACATCGATATCTCCACCAGAGCCCATGGCTGACATTGAGCCCGGAGGGCTCTGCCAGTCAGGGACTCATACGGCACAGTAATGCACAGCATGCAGATGGATGGCTGTGTGGTGTGTGAGATCACTGTGGGCTTGCACCGGCACACTGCCTCCGCCAATTCATATGTCTCAGTCATACCGTGTGGGAACAGTCAATGTAAATGGTGTCCACTCCACTGTCAAGACCCTCACGTTACACGAAATGATCAGAGCGGCAGACTTGGACATTGCCCTTCTCCAGGAGGTCCGCCCCGAGCAGTGTTTAGACCTATATGGCTACACGACGTGCAGCCTACCCATAGGTGATGGCGCAGGAGGAACGGCCATCATTCTCCGAGATGGCATAGACGCGACGGACGTGACGTACTTGCCGAACGGGCGAGGCATCGCACTCACACTTGGCGCAGTCCGCCTCATTAACGTCTACGCTCCCTCCGGTAATTCGCACCGTGGTGACAGGCATGTCTTCTATTCGGAGGAGGTAGCCCAACTTTTGCAAGGAAATATGGACCATTACAGAGTGGGCGGCGATTTTAACAGTGTTCTGCGGCCCGAGGACCAGATACCGCATTACGTCTCATGCCCGGCTCTACAAGCATTGATACGTGACCTCGCGCTCCACGACACATGGCTCTTACATCATGGGACCCAGAGTGGATATACGCACTTTACCAGCCATTCTGCCAGTCGTGTGGACCGGATATACGTCTCGCGTGCCTTCCGCACAGCAACCCGTGATGCAGAACTCTGGCCGACGGCCTTCACGGACCATCTCGCGTACATCTGCTCTGTCACCTTGCCCCGACAACTCACAAGACGCAGCAGGGGCCAGTGGACGCTGAACGTCTACCTCCTTCGCGAGGAAGGATGTATCAGGCGCCTGCCCATGTATGCTTCCACGTTGCTGTGGTAGCTGGGATGTGTCAAACCTGCACTCCGAAAGACCTTGATGGCCTACGGGCGTGACAGATCGAACTGGCAAAGGGCAACATCGGAATTTTACTATACAGCGTTACGTGAGCTGGCGACGCAACCGCCGTCTCCCGAACGTCAGATGTCCGTACAACGCATCAAAGCTCGTCTACTTCGCATCAGGACAGAGCAGCTAGAAGGTGTCCGCATCCGAGCGCGAGTGCAAGACTGTATCCCCAACGAAACAGCGTCAGTGTATCACATTGTGCGCGAGAGGCGCCACCGCAAACGTCAGATCATTACGGCGGTAAACACGGAGGAGAGCGGCCGCGCAGTGACACAAACGGACATCGCGTACACGTTTGCCAGACACTATGGGACCTTGTACATGGAAGATCGGCGAAATGTACTTGATTATGACGAGCTGTTGCACGATTTTCCCGCCCCTCGGGACGTGGCACCCGATGATAGTCTGCTGTTGCCCATTACACAAGTGGCTCCAAATGTTTCAAGACCTGATCCACCCTGATTTCACTGTCCCCACAGAATTCACAGAGGACATCTTGATCCCAGTACCGAAACCGAATGGTGGTTGTAGGTGGCAGGATTTTCGCCCACTCACACTCCTCAACAACGACTACAAGATCTTCGCCCGTATCCTCCGCGCGCGTCTCCCACCGCTATCGGGAAAGCCATCCACACCGATCAGACATGTTTAGGTAGTGTCAGCAACATTCATACGGTGTTAGGAGCATACCGCGACGTAATTGCTTTGACGGCGGCCTGCAAAATACGAGGCGCCCTTGTCGCCGTAGAGTTTGACCACGCATTCGACCGCGTCGACCACGGCTTCTTACGCACAGTTTTGCAACACATGGGCCTCTCTCCGGAGTCTGCACAGGTGGTCCTTCGACTGGTCCACGGAGCGCGCTCCCGCATGATGGTCAACGGTTATCAGTCTGGTCACATTGTTGTTGGACGGTCAGTGCGACAAGGGTGCCCCCAGTCGGGTATATTATTTGCTGCAGCGCTTGAACCAGCTTTACATGGTCTACGGCAGCGATTAACTGGTATCTCCTTGCGGGACGTGACCTTTCGTTGTGGTGCATTCGCCGATGACGTGGTGTTCCTGGCCAGATCAGAGGATGAAATGCATATAGCGCTACAGTGGCTACGCCAATACGGGACGGTCGCTGGGAGCGTCATCAACGTGAAGAAGACAAAATACGTGGATGTCGGAGGGGGGCTTTCCCAGACAACGGCGGTGCCCTTTGACAATGTGCCCGTACTCAATTGTTTAGGAGTGCAATTCTATAGCAATGTCCGCCGCACGTCGGCGGCTACGTACCGTCGGCTCCTACACCAGACACAGTCGTGTGAAGTTAGCACCCCTTTTTCGAGAAATATACGTTTCTTTCACAGTTCTTGATAGATGTAGCATAGTTCTAGAGTTCTTTGTACAAAATTTCAATAGTTCTGCAGAATTTAGCGACCAAAACAACAATACTCGAAAAAATTTTCGTATCGAAAATGTTCTTTGGCAGTTTCCGCAAAATGTAAATAAGTACAAGAGTTCTGAGCACAGTTCTGAACAGAGCTCCAAGAGTTCTATCGAAAATCCAAGTAACATTTTTTTGTGCAGCTAATAGTTTACGAGATAACTGCATTTTAATGAGAAAATCTTTTCACTTACTGTGAAGTTGGCACCCTTTTTTTCAGAAATATGTATTTTTTTCAGAGTTCTTGATAGATATGGCATAGTTCTAGAGTTCTTTGTACAAAATTTCAATAGTTCTGCAGAATTTAGCGAAGAAAACAACAATACTCGAAAAAATGTTTCTATCGAAAACATTTTTTGTCAATTTTCGCAAAAATTAAACTTGTACAACAGTTCTGAGGACAGTTCTGAACAGAACCCCAAGAGCTCTACCGAAAATCCTAATAACGTTTTTCTATGGCGATAATAGTTTGTGAAAAATTGATTTAATGTGGGACACACTTTCTCTACAGAAAATATAAATATTTTCGTACAACAGTTCTGATGACTGTTCTGGACACCACGTGAAGAGTTCTATCGAAATTCCTAGTAGAATTTTTTAGTGCAGGTAATAGTTTAAGAGGTAATTGCAACTTAATTAAGAACCCCATAAGAGCTTCTACTGTGAAGCTGGCACCCTTTTTTTCAGAAATATATATTTTTTTCAGAGTTCTTGATAGATAAGTCATAGTTATAGAGTTCCCTGTACAAAATTTCAATAGTTATGCAGAATTTAGCGAAGAAAACAACATTGTATAACATAGCTGATTCAGGAACCCTTTCCTTCTGATACAATTCTTACTGTTGCCACAATAAATCACTTGTGCATAGATTCCAACGGTACTGATCATTACAAAAATACAACCATTGACCAGCGGCGCACATTTCTTGCAGCGTTGTACAAAGCATTCGGCTTATCCGCTGTGAAAATACCACACTTAACGCTATTTTAAAATTTACTGTGGATGGCTTCCGTTTATCTGCAATGTCAGCATCTATCGAATTATCTTCATGCAAACGTGATGCCTGGATCACTCACTTCCCCTTTTTAGGTACGGAGGAAACTAGAGTTCAGTCTTGTGGAAGCCAAAAAAGGAAATGTGGGCATCCCTTCTTTTACTGATAGCAAACTCTAGAGAAATCTCCACGCTTGTTTTTCTTCATCATGCCAACAAAAGAAGAATTCTCCCTTCATAGATTATCATTCCAGTACTAGCAAACCAGTTGTCCGCTTTCACATTTCGACCTGACTGATATATAGGTTTACACAGTCACAGAACAACATCCAAAACTTTATTGCTCAGTTGGTAAATCCTTCTGGTTGCAACACAGCGTATATTTCCAAATTGTACAGGTAAAATACTTAAGAATCCACACTTAAGAATCCATACTCGTTTCTTTTGATTGATACATATTGGCGAAAACTGTACCTTCCACAGAATCCTTCCAGCTTCTTGTCTACTGTAACATTTTCTCCAAGGGTGTAAGATTTGTGGTAGTTGCGTACAAACACAGTAAATATTTCCCGAATAGCTGTTAGCTTGTCTAATTGTCTCCTTTCATCACGAATAGCGCGACTGTAAAATCTAAGGCTCTCAAGAATAAATTTGAAACGTTTTATGTTCATTTGCGAGGTGAAATTTTTCAATGCCATCACCATCAGTTCCACGCAGATCTTCCAGGCTTTATCTGTTACTTTTGTTAACAACAATTAAAAACAAGAGACTCATGAAGGCTTTCAGTTCAATATCATCTATTGATTTTACCCCTCTCTCACGCTGAAATGAGGCTTTGATGCTCTCAAAATTCTGATTGGAATACAAAACTACAATAGACAAATATCGTTATCTATGAGGTAATTACAGCATCACAAATGCTGCTTTGGCTGCACCTATTGGTACAGGTAAATTTCGAATAATATTATGCTCTTCGAACAATATGCTTTGGATTTCTTCAACACTATCTAGTACTTCCCACTTACAATAATAAAATTCCTATAAAATACCGCAACCACGCGCAGTGTATTAATCTGAAATTTGACGTTCAGACAGCGGAGACTGACTATTAAACAGTTCAAACAGAATTTAAGTGCAGTTTACATTCTGGATTAGCTTTGTACTACTTATTACGTTGATAAACAAATAAATTAATCGCTGAAATGAAATACGAAAGGGCACAGTGGATAAAAACGAGCAATCGGCTCATATCTCATCAAGAGAGCATTAGCGTCGATACTGAATCATACAACAATGAAAGGCACACATGAAGTGTATACATTTAGAATCAGGAAGAACCAGATGAATTTTATTACGCAAAACAGTAATTGTTTTGAGCTCTCATGACATCCAGGACCCACTAACAGCAAAAAATATGCCCAGGACCCTCATGGATGACACTTATGTGGCAACATCACCAGCCGCTAGGATACATAAAAACATGTGCTGTGTGTAACGAATAAATTTGAAATTGCTGTCGTTAATATTGTTGCAAACATTTGTTCTAGTTAGAAAGGAAGTGTGGAAGTTTGATGAGTTACACTACAGCGAGAGTTAAAAGCCTTTACAATGTATAGAAATGTAAGTATATTTACTGAATATATCGTACAAACGAACTAAGTAGTATGTTTAAATCCTAATTCAATACATGACTGATAGAGGTGTTATAATGTTGAGGGGATACAGTATTAAAGTTAATAAGAAGTTCGAAATTTGTAAATAAGAACCTCGTTTATTTGGTCCTCAGTAATCCGGATTTCCGGTTTATCCGGATTCATATTTTGTGTCCCTTGGTATTTTTCTCTTTTTTTCTTGTAACACGAAGATGTGTAGTCGGTGAGGTACATAGGCTGCTTATCACTAGACCGGTAATTTAGTCTAGTACTGAGTGATAAGGAACTCGGAATGTTTGAATGACATTGTTTCTCAAGTATTGTACATTAATATAACGGTGTACTGATGCCCATCAAGTAAGTTGCATAGTAACCACGCTAACAGCACTCCACCACAGCTCATTGTACCTCTGGTGCGATTCTCGACAGGTGTGACACCATCTGGTTAGTGGCACTTGTGAATGTATCTGCTCTCTCAGCCATCTGTTTGTTTTGCACTGGCGAGCCTTCTCTCCTTGAATCATCTAAGCGTGCACATCCCACGCTTCCACCTACAGTTACTACAGTCAGTCTTAAGAAGGTGTACTGGCATTTGTATAGTGCTGAACATTTAGACTTTTTGTATTTAGTAGAATACACATCCGGGTTTTCGATTTTCGGTTTTCCAAAATAAAAGTGAGAATTTACGATCGTACTCATAGCTGTACTTCCAGCAGTACTTTATCTCCTGCGTTCCCAATTTCGTAGAAGTTGTCCTACGAAAATTGCAGAAGAAGCACTCCTGGACGAAAGGATATTGTGACGATATTCTTTCGTCACAGCCTGGGGTTAGAGACCCGGTCCGGCACACAGTTTTTATCTGCCAGTAAGTTTCACATCGGCGCACACCCACTGCAGAGTGAACACACAATCTATTTCATAATCTACTGGCACCATAAAAATGTTATGAGGGTTTTTAAAAGAACTCTTTCGGTGCTATCCAGAACTGTCAGCAAAAGGGTTGTGCCAATTTATTATAATGTAGACCAAGTGGGTCTCTCGAAAATGCTATTATCTCATTAACTGTTATCCCCACAAAAAATGTTATTACAGTTGTCGGTAGAACTCTTAGGGTCGTATTAAGAAATGCCATCAGATCTTTTGTACGAATTTATTACTTTTACATGACAAAAGTGAGTCCCACATTAATTATCTCATATAATGTCATCGTCACAAATAATGTTATTATAGTTTTTGGTAGAACTCTGTGGGTGATATTCAGAACTGTCATCAGAACTATTCTACGAATTTTGCTATATTAGATAAAGTGAGTATCAGATTAAAACAATTATTGTATAAACTATTATCGCCACAAAAAGATATTATTAGGATTTTCGATTGAGCTCTTGGTGTTCTGTTCAGAACTGTTGTACGAATTTACTTTTTGCGAAAATTGACAAAGAATGTATTCGATAAGAAAAATTTTTCGAGTATTGTTGTTTTTCTCGCTAAATTCTGCAGGACTATTCCAATTTTGTACAAATAACTCTAGAACTATGACATTTCTATCAAGAACTCTGAAAAAAATATATATTTCTGAAAAAAAGGGTGCCAACTTCACAGTAAGTGAAAAGATTTTCTCATTAAAATGCAATTATCTCGTAAACTATTAGCTGCACAAAAAAATGTTACTTGGATTTTCGATAGAACTCTTGGAGCTCTGTTCAGAACTGTGCTCAGAACTCTTGTACTTATTTACATTTTGCGGAAACTGCCAAAGAACATTTTCGATACGAAAATTTTTTCGAGTATTGTTGTTATGGTCGCTAAATTCTGCAGAACTATTGAAATTTTGTACAAAGAACTATAGAACTATGCTACATCTATCAAGAACTGTGAAAGAAACGTATATTTCTCGAAAAAGGGGTGCTAACTTCACACGACTACCAGACACGTGCTCTGCTGCAGGACAACAAACTGCGTCGCTTGGATATGCTCCTCAGAACACGTTATGTGAACACCTATCTTGTCTCAAAACTGAACTATTTTGCGCATATCCTTCCCTTGACGGCTACGATGGCCGACAGATTTCAAGCAGCATATGGACATTTCGTAAGCACCGGTCTGGTTTTTAAAGTCCGATACGCCACCCTGACACTTCCGCAGCGGGCGGGCGGAATCGGTTTAATTCACGTATATAACCGTGCGCGATCGCTTTATCTCAACACGATGCGTCGTAAGTGGACCTCTGCCCACGCCACTCTGACGGGCACCCTGATAGCGGAAGTGGCACCACACTCTCTGCATCCCCCGGTTTCTGTAGGACACATTTCACCGGCACTCACCCACATCAGAGAGTTCTTGATTGACTTCAGCTACTTACGGTCAGAACTTCCGACGACACGGAAGCCCAGCACAAAAGACTATTATCGCCTCTATCAACAGTAGCAACCTGTAAATACGGTCACCCACAGACATCCTGAAGTTGCCTGGAACACGGTGTGGCGAGCGGTACACACGCCTTTTCTACCTACGACGGTGCGTTCATTGTGGTACGTGGTTGTGAATGGGAAGTTCGCTACTCGTCAGAGGCTACATTCCATACATCTGACGGACAACCCCTTGTGTCCGACATGCTCTGTCGTTGACTCGGATGCACACCGTCTGACGTGTGCCGCGACCAGCGAGTGCTGGCTACTGACGCAGCGCATGCTGGCATTACTCTTGCGGCGATTGCCGGAGTCTATCTCCCTGATGACGTATTGCGCCCCGACGGTGTATACTTTCCATCAACCAGAACGAACGCCGTTAACTGGCTAAAAGACATGGCCGTTTACTACATATTTTGCGATGCTCCTAAAGGCACACTCGACTTTTGGTCCCTATTGATGACGACACATGCTGCTTTCAGCCGCCACCCGAAGTACAGAACTCGTTTCGCAAATTATTTGGGCTCATTATTTGCGGATCCTCCTGCTCACTGGGGCGTTCCGGGTATGAGACGCTGAAAGTGAAGAAGAATCCATGGAGCATATTGATCCTCTACGGACGGAATAGGGGGGAACCCCTCCCAACAGACGAGAAGACGACTCGGACGCTCCGCTACGGCAGCTGTAGGATCTTTCTTTGTAATGAAACAAAAATAAATCTATAATACAAAAAAATGTTATAAAAATTAAAGAAAGAAATAAATAAAACAACATTGACAAACCCACTACATCCTCTTCCTGATCCTTCGATCCTCGAACTCGAACACGTTGCTTGGGCGTGGTGGCGGGATGGCCAGGCTTCGGGTGTCGACCCCTGCCCTACCCGTCATCCTGCTCCTGCAGCGGTTCATTAGATTAAAAAAAGAAATAAAAGTACGTGGAATTTTTAAGTTTGGGCGGTGGTTCGCGACTCGCCAGCATGAAATTTTTTTTCCTAACATTTGCGGTTTTATTAGGTTCTGTTACTTTATTATTAGTTTAATATAAGTATATAATATAATTAGTGATGTTATGTAAATATAAGTTTACCTTTCTTTGGTTGTACGATTGGCTTGATCTACAGGACACGTTGCGCTACTTGTGTAAAGCTATTTTGCTCTTTCTTCTTTTACGCTTCGTAACTCACCTGTTGCTAAGATTCTGCTACTGGGTAGGAACAGTGATCAAGTAAGACTGACCTTAGAGTTTTACTAAAATGTGGGAATGATGAAATAATGTTTATCTTATGTGAAGACGTATTGCAAATTTGTATCGCACTGTTTGTAATGGAACTGTTACAAGCCCGTGTCCTTATTGATTGTACATGGTACTTTCCTTATCGTGGACAATGGAGGAAATGTGCGTTTTAATATAGCTAACGTGGGAATTTTACACGCACCCGTTTAGTAAACAGTGTGACTTAGGAACTAGAAACTTCCCGCAACTGCTGCCGGGGTGCGTTGCGATCGCGTGTACCACGTTGGGGCCCACGCACCGTATGCACAAGTCGCATCGTTTTTGAGCGTTCAGCAGCACGTTGAAGTTAGCCCGCTCAACGTTGACGTTCGACAACACGGTCGGTGTGCCGACGGCTTTATGGCTGGGGAACAATCACTAAAAGGCGGAAGAATCAACAATGATCAACGGCATGTGCATGCAGAAGGCAATAGAAACGATTGCATGAAAGGCATATAATGTGTATCCACAAGACTTGTGGCCTGTAACTGAGAAAGTGTCGTAACGATATCTCCATAGGGAAAAGATTCCGGACTAGTCCACCATTAGGGTCTGTGGGAGGGGCCTGCTGAGGGGAACATGGTCACGAGGATAAAAATATCTGATTAACCAACGAAAGTGTGACGTTCTACGAGTCGGTGTGTGGAATTTCTGCTACCTGAACGTGGTAGGGAAGCTATAAAATCTAAAAGAGAAATGCAACGACTCCGGATTTAATCGGTGTCACTGTGGGTCAGTGGAATGAAATGGACAGAAGATAATGATTTCTGGTTAAACGAATATAAGGTAACATCAAAAGTGGTAGAAAATGGTGTAACGAGAAAAGGATTTGTTAGGAATAGAAAAGTAAGGCAGAGATTAACTTACTATCAACAGTACAGGGATGTCATTATTCTCACCACACTCGACAGCGAAGTAGAACCGACAGCAATTGTTCAGGTATACATCGCGACGTCGAAAGTAGAAAATGCTGAGATAGAGAAGGTATACGAGGGTACTAAACAGGTGTACAGAACGTAAATGTAATAGTCATAAGAGATTGGAATGTGGTTGTAGGGAAAGGAGTAGAAGAAAATGTTACAAGTGAATGTAGATTTGGTACTAAGAATGACAGAGAAGAAAGTCTAATTAAGTTTTGCAATGAATTTCAGCTATTAATAGTGAATATCTAATTCAAAAATCACAAGAGAAGGGGAAAAGTCCGAGAAAGAGTGGCGGATTCCAGTTAGGTCAGGAAGAGATTCGGAAATCAAATATTGAATCATGAGGGGTAGCCAGGATGAAGTGATGCACTTGAATTACTCTAAGGATGTAGACTCTACGATGGTGAATATCTCAGTAGGAAGTTAAGTTGAAGAGATTAGACATCTCTAAAAAGGAGAATTACAACAGCTGGAAAGAAGAACTTAGATACAAGGAAGGTAACTGCAAACAAACCATGGGTAACAGAAGAAATACTTCAACGGAGTCACGAAGGAAGGAAGTATAAAAATGACCTGGGAAATGAAGTCAATTTTCAATGAAATCAATAGGAAGTGCAGGGAAGGTAAGGCGAAATGGCTGAATGAAAAATGTCAAGGAATCGGAAAAGAGATGGTTGTCAGGACTGACTCAGCATATATAAAAGTCAAAACAGTCTCCCGTGAAATTAAAAGCAATGGCGGTAACATTAAGAATGCAATGAGAATCCCACTCTTATAAACAGAGGAGAGAGAGAACAGGTGGAAGTAGTACACTGAATAAATCTATGAGGGGGGAGGACTTGCCTGAACAAGGAGTTGATGGGGAAGAGTTAGATGATCCAGTATCAGAATCTGAATTTAAAAGAGCTTTGGATGACTGAAGATCGAATAAGACAGAAGGGATATGTAACATTCCCTCGGAATTTCTACAATCATTGGAGAAGTGACAGCAAAAATACTCCCGTGGCAGTGTAGAATGCATGAGACTGGAGATATACCGTCAGAATTTCAGAGAAAAATCATTTACACAATGAAGATAGCAACAGCCCACAGGAACTAAAATCATCGGACAATCAGCTTAAAAGCTCATGCAGCCCAGTTGGTGACAGGAGTAGCATACAACAGAAAGGAAAAGTTATCTGAGGATCTGTTAGATGACGATCAGTTTGGTATAGACCATGAGATAAGCAAGAAATTTCTGAGAATATACGTCTGGAGCACAGCATTGTATGGTTGTGAGACATGGACTGTGTGTAATTCGGAACGGAAGAAAATCGAATCTTTCGAAATGTGGTGCTACAGAAGAACGATGAAACTTGGTGAACTGATAAGGGAAGGAATGAGGAGATTCTGTGCAGAAACAGCAAAGAAAGGAATGTAAAGCAAACACTTATAAGACAGGCCAACCGGAGTGGCCGAGCATTTCTAGACGCTTCAGTCTGGAACCGCGCGACCGCTACGGTCGCAGGTTTGAATCCTGCCTCGGGCATGGATGTGTGTGATGTCCTTAGGTTGGTTAGGTTTAAGTAGTTCTAAGTTCTAGGGGGCTGATGATCTCAGATGTTAAGTCCCATAGTGCTCAGAGCCATTTGAACCATTTTTTTTTTTTTGAACTGATGACAAGGGACAAGATCATTAGACATGGGTTAAGACATCAAGAAAATAACTTCCGTGGTTATAGAGGGAGACGTAGAGCGTAAAAACTGTAGAGGAAGAGAGGGATTGGAATACGCCCAGCAAATAATTGAGGACACAAATTGTAACTGCTACGTTGAGATGAAGAGGGACTAGGACAGGGGAGGAATTCATAGCGGGCTACATGAAACCCGCCAGAAGAATGACGACTCAGAAAAAGAAAAATCTATCAAAACACTTGTAATGAAAAGTGGAGCTCCTCTTTGGAAGTTCTATTTTCTCTGTCTGGTACGGATGCCAGACTGATGAGAAATGTTCAAGTATTGGTCTAATCAGAGTATTTTAGACTACCTCCTTTGACGATAGACTATATTCCCTGCCGATACTTCCAACGGATCTGAGTTTGGCATCACCTTTACTTGAGATTAATCTTATGTGGTTGTTCCTCTTTAAACATTCCATGGACTCTAAGTAACTGCTTGCTATAATTGTTCCCCAATCGTGTAGTTATAGGTTAGTGGGTCTTACTATCAAAATTATAAGAAATTCGTTACATTCGTTTATGTTGAAGTTCAGCTGTCACTCCCTGCACCATGCGTCGATCCTTTGCAGGTCTTCCTGCATTTCGCTACAGTTTTCTACAGTAGAGACTTCTCTGTGTACAACAGCATCACCCGTGAAAAGCCTCTTGGAACCTCCATTGTTGTCTACTATATCATTTACACACCCTTGGTGTGCCCCCGGCAGAAAACTTCTCTCCATTGAGAATGACATTTTGCATTCTCTTTTCTAGAAACCTTTGAACCCGGTCACACTGTAGGTCTCCGTTCGCTCATAAGTTGCTGACAAGCCTGCAGTGCGGAAATGTATCGAATGCTTTACGAAGTGAAGCAACACGGCATCGATCTGCGTGCCAGAATGTAACACCTTCTGGGTCTCGTGGACGAACAGGGCGAGCTGTATTTCACATGACCGTTGTTTACGGAATCCACTTCGATTCCTACAGGAAATATTTTCGGTCCCCATAAATGTCATAACATGCATCGTAAAGTATGTTCCAACACTCTACAACTGACAGACGTCAAAGATATGAGCCTATAATTTTGTGCGTCTGTTTGACGAACCTTCCTGAAAACTGGAATGACCTGTGTTTTTTCCAGTCATCAGGAACACTGGCTCCTCCAAAGGCATTTGCGCACTGCTACTACAAGAGCGGCAAGCTCTTTGGTGTGTAGGATCTCACTGGTACCCCGAAAGGTTCAGTGACTTTCTCTGAGATTTCCTTTGAGAATCCTTTTCCGATTAGGTACGAAAGTAATAATCATTTGTCTGTAGTTTTCATCTGACGGTACTTTCTCCTACACATTATGACTTCTGCTAAAAGGAGAGTGTTTCAAAAAGGACTTTACAACTTCGAACATTCATGTAAATTAATTCATAACGCCTACAGAGGTGATTGTGGAGTCAGTTTGTAGGGGAATACATCAAGTTTTGTCTCGCGTAGTTCAGTAGCGCAGAATCGCACCGTAAGGAGCGCTAGCGGCAGTTGGGTTAAAGATGGCAGCCTTCACGATAACGGAGAGTGCTAGCTGTGTATTTTGGTTTGGAGAATCGAAGTAGGCGACAACAGTTCAGAGTAATTTCCGTACCAAGTACGCTAAAGATCCTCCTAGTAGGTCTACAATTTATGAGCAGCATATATGATTTGTGGAAATAGGGTGCTCGGTATGACATGGGAAATCATTAGGTCGCGCAAGTACATTTGATGACGTCGTTGAGCAAGTGAAACAACGTTTTGTCAACAGCCCTACGAAATCGACCCGACGTGCATCTCACCAACTGCAAATCCCACATTCGGCTGTTTGGCATGTGCTGACAAGCGGTTAGCATTTGAAACTGTACAGATTGACGATCGTACAAGCATTAAAAGACACATAAAATTGATCGCAAGAACTTCTGTGCTGATATCTTAAATCGGCACAAAAGGTCTTGTGAGCAATTTTATCAGTGTCTTTTATTGCTTGGACATATCGGAGTGTGGAATGTCGGATCCCTTAATCGGTCTGATAGGTTAGAAAATTTAAAAATGGAAATGGATGGATTAAAGTTAGATATCGTGGGAATTAGTGAAGTTCGGTGGCAGGAGGAACAAGACTTCTGGTCAGGTGAATACAGGGTTATAAATACAAAATCAAACAAGGGTACTGCCGGAGTACGTTTAATAATGAATAAAAGTATAGGAGCGCAGGTAAGCAACTACAAACAGCGTAGTGAAGGCATTATTGGAACAAAGATAGACACAAAGCCCACGCCTACTACAGTAGCACAAGTTTATATGCCAACCTGCTCCGGAAATGACAAAGAGATTGATGAAATATAGGATGAGATAAAAGAAATTATTTGGATAGTGAAGGGAGACGAAAATGTAATAGTCATAGGTGAATGGAATTCGATAGCAGGGAGAGGAAAAGAAGGAAAAGTATTAGGTGAATATGGAATGGGGTAAGGAATGAAAGAGGAAGCCGCCTGGTACAATTTTGCACAGATCATAACTTAATCAAAGCTAACACTTGGTTCAAGAAACAAGAAAGAGGGTTGTAAACATGGAAGAGGCCTGGAGACACTGGAAGATGTCAGATAAATGGTAAGAGGGATTTAGGAACCAGGAGTATATGTGAACTCTGACCACAATCTATTAGTTATAGACTGTAGATTAAAACTGAAGAAATGCAAAAAGGTTTAAATTTAAGAAAATAGGACCTGAATAAACTGATAGAACCAGTGGTTGTAAAGAGTTTGAGAGAGAGCATTAGGGAACGATTGACAAGAACAGAAGAAAGAAATGCAGGAAAAGAAGAATGGGTAGCTTTGAGAGATGAAATAGTGATGTCAGCAGGGGATCAAGTAGATAAAAAGACGAGGGTTAGTAGAAACCTTTGGGTAACAGAAGAAATACTGAATTTATTTGATGAAAGGAGAAAATATAAAAATGCAGTAAGTGAAACAGGCAAGAAGGAATACAAACGTCTCAAAAGTGAGGTCGACAGGAGGTGCGAAATGGCTAAGCAGGGATGGGTGGAGGACAAATGTAAGAGACCTTTGGAGAAAAGAGACCCACTGGTATGAAGAGCTTAGATGGGAACCGAGATCTTGGCCGGCCGGAGTGGCGGCGCGGTTCTAGGCGCTACGGTCTGGAACCGCGCGACTGCTACGGTCGCAGGTTCGAATCCTGCCTCGGGCATGGATGTGTGTGATGTCCTTAGGTTAGTTACGTTTAAGTAGTTCTAAGTTATAGGGGCTGATGACCACAGTAGTTAAGTCCCATAGTGCTCAGAGCCATTTGAACCATTTTTTTGAAACCCAGTTCTAAGCAAAGAAGGGAAAGCAGAAAGGTGGAAGGAGTATATAGAGGGTCTATACAAGTGCGATATACTTGAGGACAATATGGAAATGGAAGAGGACGTAGCTGAAAATGAAATGGGTGATATGATACTGCGTGAAGAGTTTGACACAGCACTGAAACACCTAAGTCGAAACAAGGCCCTGGGAGCAGACAACATTCCATTAGAAGTACTGACAGCCTTAGGAGAGCCAGCCCTGACAAAACTCTACCATTTGGTGAGCAAGACGTATGAGACAGGTGATATACCCTCAGACTTCAAGAAGACTCTGAAAATTCCAATCCCAAAGAAAGCAGGTGTTGACAGATGTGAAAATTGCCGAACTATCAGTTTGATAAGCTACAGCTGTAAAATACTAACACGAATTCTTTACAGACGAATGGAAAAACTGGTAGAAGCCGACCTAGGGGAAGATCAGTTTGGTTTCCGTAGAAATGTTGGAACACGTGAAGCAATATTCACCCTACGACTTATAAGATAGATTTAGGAAAAGTAAACCTACGTTTCTAGCATTTGTAGACTTAGACAAATCTTTTCAGTGTTGACTGGAATACTCTCTTTCAAATTCTGAATGTGGCAGAGGTCAAATACAGGGAGCGGAAGGCTATTTACAATTTGTACAGAAACCAGATGGCAGTTGTAAGAGTCGAGGGACACGAAAGGGAAGCAGAGGTTGGGAAGGGGAGTGAGACAGGGTTGTAGCCTCTCTCCGATGTTATTCAATCTGTATATTGAGCAAGTAGTGAAGGAAGCAAAAGAAAAATTCGGAGTAGGTATTAAAATCCATGGAGAAGAAATAAAAAATTTGAGGTTCGCCGATGACATTGTAATTCTGTCACAGACAGCAAAGGACTTGGAAGAGCTGTTGAACGGAATGGACAGTGTCTTGAAAGGAGGATATAAGATGAACATCAACAAAAGCAAAACGAGGATAATGGAATGTAGTCAAATTAAATCGGGTGATGCTGAGGGAATTAGATTAGGAAATGAGACACTTAAAGTAGTAAAGTAGTTTTGCTATTTGGGGAGCATAATAACTGATGGTGGCCGAAGTAGAGAGGATATAAGATGTAGACTGGCAATCGCAAGAAAAGCATTTCTGAAGAAGAGAAATTTGTTAACGTCGAGTATAGATTTAAGTGTCAGGAAGTCGTTTCTGAAAGTATTTGTATGGAGCGTAGCCATGTATGGAAGACAAACATGGACGATAAATAATTTAGACAAGAAGAGAATAGAAGCTTTCGAAATGTGGTGTTACAGAAGAATGCTGAAGATTAGATGGGTAGATCACATAACTAATGAGGAGGTACTGAATAGAATTGGGGAGAAGAGGAATTTGTGGCACAATTTGACTAGAAGAAGGGATCGGTTGGTAGGACATGTACTGAGGCATCAAAGCGTCATCAATTTAGTACTGGAGGGCAGTGTGGGGGGTAGAGGGAGACCAAGAGATTAATACACTAAGCGGATTCAAAAGGATGAAGGTTGCATTAGATACTGGGAGATGAAGAAGCTTGCACAGGATAGAGTAGCATGGAGAGCTGCATCAAACCAGTCTCTGGACTAAAGACCACAACGACAACAACATCTTAAATCGATTACATGAGGATGAATATTTCTTGGACAAAATCATCTTTTCTGACGAGTCGACGGAAGCCAAGTACATCTTTAATGTAAGGTGAAAAAGACCTTGATGTGTTTCCCTGCAAAATAACACTAAAACCAGATCTATATCTCCTTTCAGTAAATTCACATGAATTTTAAAATTTGTGAAGTCCTTTTTGAAACACCCGGTATATATGATTTACAGAAATGTCCTTAATTTTCGAAGACATAGAGCATTAGGATGAATTCTTTGGCTTCTATGTAATTTTAAAAATTTGGGGAAATTGTGTCTTATCTTTACATGAAATCATTTTGCATTCTAACAAAGCTCTGAGCTCTGTCCAATATTGTGTCTTTCTCTCTCACTGCTATAAAAACTTCCTGTACGTCGGTATTACTTCCGATGTCCTCTGGCTCCGTATTTAATCTTCTTTAGAACCTCATAGTTTTAATTTTCGTTCTTAAATTTTCATACCTTACAGTTACCCGAATTTCGTTTCGCATAGTACGTCGTTCTAACAAGGGAACCTCCCCATCGCACCTCCATCAGATTCAGTTATAACTTGGCACAGTGGATAGGCCTTGATAAACTGAACACAGATCAATTGAGAAAACAGGAAGAAGTTGTGTGGAACTGCGAAAAAGTAAGCAAAATATACAAACTGAGTAGTCCATGGGCCACATATGCAACATCAAGGAGAACGTGAGCTCACGAGAGCTGTGGTCCCGTGGTAGCGTGAGCAGCTGCAGAAGAAGAAGTCCTTGGTTCAAGTCTTCCCTCGAGTGAAAATTTTACTTTCTTTATTTTTGCATAGTTATTATCTGTCCGTTCCTTCATTGACGTCTCTGTTCACTGTAATAAGTTTAGTGTCTGTGTTTTGCGACCGCATCGCAAAACCGTGCGATTAGTAGACGAAAGGACGTGCCTCTCCAATGGGAACCGAAAACATTTGATCGCAAGGTCATAGGTCAACCGATTCCTCCACAGGAAAACACTTTTGATATATTCTATACGACACCGGTGACGACATGTGCGTCACATGACAGGAATATGTTGTCGACCCACCTAACTTGTACACTTGGCGAATGGGTAAAAAGATTCTTCTACCTTGTCCGATTTAGGTTTTCTTGTGGATGTGATAATCACTCCCAAAAAAGTGATGAAAACTTAAGAGTTTATCGCATAAACTGAAAATAAAAAATTAAACTTTTCACTCGATGGAAGATTTGAACCAAGGACCTTTCATTCCACAGCTGCTCACGTTACCAGCAGACCACAGCGCTACTGCGTTCCCAGTGTCCTGGAAGTTGCCTATCTTCCGATGAACTACTCAGTTTGTATATTTTGCTTATTTTTTCACAGTTCCACACAGCTTCTTCCTGTTTTCTCAATTGAAAAAAAATGGTTCAAATGGCTCTGAGCACTATGGGACTTAACATCTGTGGTCATCAGTCCCATAGAACTTAGAACTACTTAAACCTAACTAACCTAAGGACATCACACACATCCATGCCCGAGGCAGGATTCGAACCAGCGACCGTAGCAGTCGCGCGGTTCCGGACTGAGCGCCTAGAACCGCTAGACCACCGTGGCCGGCTTTCTCAATTGATCTGTGTTCAGTTTTTCAAGGCGTATCCACTGTGCCAACTTATAACTAAATCTGAGGGGGGTGCGATGGGGAGGTTCCCTTGTAAGTAAATTCTTTCCTTGGGACTCTTCTCATTTCTGCGTCTTTGTGATAATAATTCTGTGTATATACTGCTTATTTGATATGTAAGTGATTACAAATGTAGCTACACTTCACATAAATTTATTTATGTTGTTCTGCTCAACTGATGATATTGAACATTCAGAGAGTTTGTATGGCCTTCACCTTTTCGTTTGTTACATCAGTAAATGTATTTGTATGCTAAAATGTGTAATTATTATACTGAAATAGTCGTGTAATCTATCCTCTTTGTTTTCACTCTTACCTCTGCTTGTATTTCAACCTACACTTAATTACTCCCAAATTATGGTTAGATTGCATATTACTTTTTTTCATTCTTAATTCATAACAAATTCGTTATCTAACGAATTTAAATTGTACCTTCTGCACTTCAGAGTTTTAAATATTACTTTGATACTTTCCTCTCAATATCAAATGTCTGTTCTATACAGTACTGTGTGCTACTGTATATTCTTTGAATTTTGCCTTATTCCTGCCTTTCGCCGTAGTGGTGTATCCGTGTTCACCACTGTGTTACACTCCTTCTGCAGTGCTGCCTGCCGTCCCGTACCGTAATTACTGCTGTTAGCTCCGTTTTAATTTTTTGAAGGATGACCGTGATCTTTAGAGTATAGCTCACAGAAACATGTGGGAAATGATGATCATGCCAACGTGAGCTTTTTAATGTTAATGAAGAGCAAAAGCCGTCGGTATGCCATTAAAGGTATTAAAATATTCTTGATATTTTTTCAAAAAAAAATGGTTCAAATGGCTCTGAGCACTATGGGACTCAACTGCTGACGGCATTAGTCCCCTAGAACTTAGAACTAGTTAAACCTAACTAACCTAAGGATATCACAAACACCCATGCCCGAGGCAGGATTCGAACCTGCGACCGGAGCGGTCTTGCGGTTCCAGACTGCAGCGCCTTTAACCGCACGGCCACTTTTTTTTTTTTTTAACCTTTATTGAATAAACGGAGAGTACATATATATATAAATACACAAAGCAAAATTTCTGCAAGGTACCAGTTAAACATATACAAATGAGTGTTACGTAAACAAATTATTAGAATAACATTAAATACAACAAAATATAATATATCCCGTTTTCCTTTTTTTTATAATTTTTAGGGAACAAACTAAAAGTATATGTATATTCACTATGCAAGAGTTCTTCAAGGTACCATTGAAACATATACAAATGACAGTTAGTTAAACAAAAAAATATTAAAATGAAAAACATTAAATACAACAAAATATAACATATTCTGTCTTCTTCCATTGTTTTAAGTTTGTTTTTGTTTTTGGTCGATGCATGAGAACGTGGATAAGGGTGCTGCATCATGTGACAGGTAGGCATGGTACACCCCAACTTTGAGGGGGGTCAAGGAAGACGCTGCGGAGAAAACCGGCAAAAGTTTGTCGGTAAGATGGTTTTCGGGTGAGGGTGCTATGCGCGGTCACAACTTTGTACCAGAAGTCAAGGACTGTATGCGGACCACTCTGAAAGAGGTATTCTAAAGCCTGTCCTCGAAACCAGATTAGGGTATGGTGCTTAGCAAGAGGGTAGTGAAATGTCTGGGGCAACAACAGGAAATCCGGGGTTACCGTCGTTGGCGGGGCACGGAGGTAAAAGCCCACGATTCGTTGAATGAGGAGCCATACGTTTTGTTTCAGGGGGCACGTAAGACGGTGCTCGTCGGTGTCTTCGAGCTGACAGTCAGGGCAGAGTGGGGAGGTGGCCAGTCCTATGCGATAAAGTCGACTATTAGTCGGGAATTTTCCATAGACTAAAACATACCAGAGTGCAGACACAGACGACGGTAAAAAGGGTGCATGCACACACCCCCAAACCGTGCGCCAGTTAATGTCAGGATGCTGTAGCACCATGGGGTCGCAAGGGTTGGACAGCATAAACAAACGATAATAATCTTTTGTACGGTGAGGACGGGTGACTGGAAGATCGGCCCGAACGTAGCTGAGTTCTATGAAACAATTGGCGACGTGGTACAATAATGGAGAAATAGGTGCCACATTGATCGGTGGATCGAGAGAAGCTGGTCGGAGGATATCTAAGAGACTGCGTGTTAAGGACGGGACCGGCCCCTGCCAGTGCCGCAACAGAGTGTGGACAAAGAGTGCAGAAGATCGTGCCCGCACGTTGACGAGTCCGAGGCCACCTTTTGCAGGAGGCAGTGTTAGAGTGTTGTAGCGGACTTTGAAAAGTGCCCCTGCTGACACGAAATATCCAAAGGCTGATTGGATGCGGCGGCCAAGGAGTAACGGCATTGGGAGGATCTGGGCGACGTGTACCAGTTTAGGGGCGACATACATGTTGACATAGGACACACGGCTGAGTTGGTTTAAGTTACGGTGCACTTGACCGCGGACATGGTGCCGAATCGACTGCAAAAGCCGCCGGTAAGCCAGGGCCACTGTGCGGTGTGTGCAGCTCGTAAATTCGATACCCAAGTAACGAAGGGTGGCACTAACTGGGAGTGGGGTCGGCACCATAGCCGGGAGGCCGCGCCCAATGTGCATCATAGTCGATTTACGGACGTTAAGAACGCCACCAGAAAGACGTCCATACTGGTTGATCCATTGGATGGCGTCATTGAGTTCCGTGGAGGAGCGGGTGAGAAAGAGGAGATCGTCCGCATAAGCCCTACAGCGAAAGGTGTAGTCACGCAAAGTGAGGCCCTGCAGTCTGGAGGTAAGTCCAGTGATGAGGGGCTCAAGTGCAATGGCATATAATAAAGTAGACATAGGGCATCCTTGACGCACAGAGCGGCGTATAGGAATCGGTCCTACAAGCCTCCCATTGACTTGTACCATCGAGACCGCGGGAAGTAGTAACCGGCGAATGGCATCGACAAAAGGCAATGGGAACCCCATACGTGTCGCCACCATGAGGAGGAATGGGTGTCGAACGCGATCAAAGGCACTCGTGAAATCGACGGATACCAGTGCTGCACGAAGGCGACAAACCGACGCCAGAGCAATGAGGTCACGGCATTCTCCTAGGGCTGTTTGTAAGGTGGCCCCACAACCACGTGCAGTCTGCTCAGGTGAAAGGACCGTAGGTAAGACGGTGCGTATGCGCGCTGCTAAGAGGCGTGCATAGATTTTATAGTCTGCATTCAGTAGTGTAAGGGGGCGATATGCAGAGACATGAGACCCTCCCTTCGGTTTAGGCACAGGTAGAAGAATGCCAGTGACGAATTCAGGTGGAATTGGGAAGGACGGAGTAAAGAGTTCCTTAATCATTTCCGTCCAGCGAGGAAGCATTAACGTGGTGAACGCCCGGTAAAACTCCACTGGGAGACCATCTGGTCCGGGTGATTTGTTCTTGGCCCCTTTGTTGATCGCATCTACCACCTCTTCTGCGGTGATTGCAGACTTCATGGACGTTGACTCCGCTACGGTGAGGGTCCGATCAGGGGAAGGACGGAGATCATCAGGAATGGGCGTCGCCATCGGTTCATCATCATAAAATTGGCGATAATGTTCAGCAAAGGCAGACACCACTGCCGCCTGTGTTGTGTGGTGAACACCATCGGAGGTCGTGATGTTGGGGACGAAAAGTCGACGTCGACGACTATGGTCGGATGCGGCATGGATTGTGGATGGGGTTTCGTCGTGGAGGAGGTCTTGTCGTCGGGAACGCACCACGACACCATGTAGTCGTGCACGTTGAAGAGAGAGGAGACGAGCTTTAGTACGCTGTCGTTCCCTATGGGTGTCAGGTGATGGAGGGAGCGCATCGAGCTCACGGAGGACGGCGTAGTGAAAATTTGTGGTGTCTCGATGCCATGCTGCTGCTTCCTTGCCACATTGTATGAAGGCCTTTATGATCGCAGGTTTGGCACATTTGAGCCACCACTGGAACGTGGATGTGAACTGCGGAAGGCGTCTTTCGCAAGACGCCCATGTAGTGGCAATACATTGTCGGCAGTGTGGATCATTAAGGAGGGAGGTATTAAGCTTCCAGTAACCTCTGCCGCGCCACACTGACTGAAGTGGCAGAGCCAGGGAGCAAATGACGGCGCAGTGGTCCGAAAATGCAAGGGGCCAACGTTCAGCTTGGGCGACTTCATTGCCAAGGTTGGCAGAAACATAAAACCGGTCCAGTCTGCTTGCAGAATGTGCTGTATAATGCGTAAAACCGGGGGTATTGCCATGAATTTTCTCCCAAACGTCCACTAGATGAAAATCTTCGATTAAGGTGAGCAGCGCCGGGCATGGCGAGTAACCAGGCACTTGGTCCTGCGGATGGAGGACACAGTTAAAATCGCCTCCCATGATAAGGCGATCATAGCGTCCAGAAAACAGAGGCGCCACGTCATGTCCGAAGAAAGTGGACCGCTGCCGACGGTTCGTGGAGCCAGACGGAGCGTAGATATTGATGACGCGCGTGTCGAAGATGGTAACAGCCATGCCTCTTCCACAGGGAAGGATTGTCGTGTCCTTGAGTGGGATTCCTTCGCGTATGTAGAAAGCCACTCCACGCCCTGATTGATCACATGTGGAAGTGTATGAGTCGTAGCCGTAGACTGGTGGTAGGGTGGCAACGCGTACTTCCTGAAGAAGGGCGACGTCGACGTCAGAGGCCCGAAGCATGTCACATAGGAGTTGCAGCTTGGGTGCAGTGCCGATCATGTTGATGTTCAGTGTGGCAAACCGGTACGTTTGTTTCAGCGGTGGTGGACGCGCATCTGCCATCGCCAAGGGGTGGGCACCGATATGAAGTCCCGTCCCATCAGCTGCAATGCCTCGCTTTTGATGTTAACAGGCAGCCTTGTCCGGCGGAGGCAACTCATCCGGAGGAGGGGGCGTATCTTCCTCAACGTCGTCGGCCCATGTTCCTGTGCCGTGGGTCTGTCCAATGTCCATGGGAATGGCGTCGTGGTGAGAGAGATCTGGAGTTGTCGGCGGGGAGACAGGCGTCTCAACCTTCGCACCGATCGTTACATTGTGCGTGGCGACCTCCATGGTGGACCCGTCCTGCGAAACGTCTTGTTCATCTTGAAAGTTGTCCGCCGACCTCTGTGTGGAAATGTCGGCTGGCTGGGTGTCGTCGTCGTCGTCGCGGGTGGCGACGCTTTGAGAGCCCGTGGGTGAACGGCGACGGCGTTTGCGCCTACGTGGCGAGCGTTGTTTGCGCACGTGTTCCTCAGTGTCGGACGACGGCAAGGAGGAGCGTCGACCTGGTTCGAAGGCGTCGGTGGGTACGATGAAATTGTCAAACAGGTGTTGTGAAGAAGTACTGTTCTCCTCAGCTTCCGGTGCGGGAGCCTGTTCGGCGGCAAGGTTGTCAGGTGGGACGTCCGCACCGTCCATAGGTGACTGAGACGGTGGGACGTGCCGATCGGAAGGACCGGGCGACGGACTGGACGAAACTGTAGACGTGGCAAGAGCCGCTGCGTAAGTGACCGGTAGGGCGGTCATCGTGGGTGTGACGGACGCTTCCGACAACGGGAGCTGCGCGACACGTCGTTGAATGCATTCAGACCGTAGGTGACCTTCTTTCCCGCAACCGGAACAGGTCCGAGGCTGGCCGTCGTACATTATAATGGCACGGCAGCCTCCGATACGTAGATAGGAAGGCACGTGTTTCTGCAACTCGATGCGGACCTGTCTAACACCGTTTAAAACGGGATAGGTTTGAAATTGTACCCATCGTTCGGCAACATGTTCCAGAACGTTGCCATAGGGACGGAGCGCCTCGATGACGACGTCTGCAGGTAGTTCGAACGGCAGTTCGAAGATCCTTATCGTCCGTGTGCCGAGACCTGCGTGATCGACGGTGACGGGTCCGACGTTGCCGTCGGAATGACAGAAGCGCAGTCCACGTTTTGCCTCTTGAAGCACCTTGTCGCACGCCGCATCGTTGATCATTTTGACGTAGACGGTACTGCTAACTATGGACAAGTGGATACCAATTAGATCCGTTGGTGGTATCTTAACTTCATCGCGTATAAATCGTTCTACCTCCAGGGCCTTGGGTCGGGCGAAGTCTGAACAAAAGTTGAAACGTAATGTCATCTTCCGATAGTTGTGCGCCATGGTGGTCTAGAAGGAAAAACGGCACTTACAACGGCCGAAGTAAACACAAACACACCGTGCGCGCCTCGCCCGCAGCGCTCTGGCGCGTGACCGCCTCGCAGCACTGCCGGCGGCAGACTGTGTCACTTCGGCCGGCGATATTTTTTCGTTGTATCTCTCTGCAGTAAGATAATGATAGTGTTCTACTATTTCCGTTATACGCTAACATAAAAAAGCATTGATTTAGTGCGGACAGTGATATGTAGTCCTACGATTTGCTGTATTATCAGTGTTTCTATTAACATCTTATACTCCTGGCGAATGACCTTCAGTCTCTGTTGGATACGCTTTTTCTAGCTGCCGAGAAGAAAGTTTCTTTGAGGAAAAAAGTATGTGTTTGAATGCAATGCCATGAATACTATGGTAACGTCGAAAAACCTGCCAGTGTGTCCTTGCAGTAAATCAGATTCTTTTGTCTTTAAACCACTGTTATGCTAACCTGACATTTTCAGGATTACATGCAATTTTATGCTCTAGCCATGTCAGTGACTTAGCAGTATGCAATACCTCTAGTATGTTCTTGTAGCAAAGGCCTTTGTTGAATTCAGACACAGAACAGCAAATACGTTTCGCGTGAGCTCCACGTTTAAGGCAGAGGTGGGCTAATTTAACTGTGAACATCCGCAGCTCCTGCCAGCAATTTACGAGGAATTCTTCAGTTCTAGAAACTGCAGGCCGTGCAGAGTGACGCCCCGTTCCTAGTGACTGCCACGTCCTACTCGCCAATTAAAAGTTCCACGAAAACTGCAGCCATTATCGTAGACCCCATAAACGGAGCCAAATAGACGGGGACGGCCGTCACGTCCACGGCAACCTGAAGTTCGCTATTACCCCAGCTGGCGCGGCAATTACCGTTCGTACGTTGCTCTCACTGCAGTCAGAATCGTATTATGCTGCTGCGATAGTGACCTGCAGGTGACGTAGAAGAGAAAGTACCTAACTAAGACGAGAGTAAAAACTGAAAACTAATTCCCGCAACTATTAAGCACTGTAATTTCAGATTTTTGTGCGAAAATACGAATACTGTCAGGAGCTCTCCCATTCCCTTCAGAAATCTAAAGATATTTGCAGACGACATTTCCCGATCTCTACTACACAATTTATTAATATAATATAAAAGTTTTAGATCAATTTCCGACGTGGTTAAAGTAAGTAATCTACTACAAGCGGTATGATTCTTATTGATTTACTAAGTTCTAAGAGAAACGATCAGTAGCGTCCACGCAACTGATAGCTGATCGTTTGTTTCAACACGGAATGCATTTCAGTTCTATAACATCGATTTACTATGGTTTAAAAGTTGGTGCTAGTATAGTGTAACGCAACATTTGATTATAGCGTATTAATGAAGTTTTTATTAATGGAGTTTCCTTTTTGGTTTGTACTTAAATAAAACTTTTTACCTATATTTTTAAGTAATATCGTAAAGTATGAATCCAAATTTCATGACATTAAGATTATACCAAAGTTTGCGAACATATATTGACAAAACTTCATTTAATGAAAATGAGAGTTCTTAAGAACAGCTTCTACGAGATATTTGTGCAAAACGTAAATACTAAAATAACTGTACAACTTAGGATTCGTAATTTCTGTATGAGCAGCGTGTTTGTGTACAGCATATTAGTCGAAGTAGGATGTAAAAATACTTCGTTACTAACAGTTTATTGTATTAGTCATCGGAATAATACTTCAGTGCACTTCATCGTTCTTTTGCACACTTTCAACTTGCTTCTTAGATCATCGTCAGGATCTCTGAAGGCATATTAACTGCACATTTTAATGCAACTCTATTGATTATTTTTATGTCCTGGCTACAGTTCTTGGTTTGTGAAACCATGTTGATGTTACCTTGTTTCTGTACACGCACAGCTAGCACAGGAGCCACTATTTCATTTTTCGGATTCCAATCGTCTTATTTTCTGCCTGTTATTGTAATCCACAGTTCGAAGGCTGGTGTTATGCAGCTCACCGTGCTAGTCTATCTTGTGCCAGCCTCTTCGATCTCGAATAAATACTCGAACCTACATCCATTTGAGCCTACTTACTGTATTGATCCCTTTATCTCTTTGTACAATTTTTACCCTCGCATTTCCGTCTGTACCAAGCTGACGATTCTTTAATGTCTCACAGTGTGCCATTTGAACCGATCCGTTCTTTTGATCATGTTGTAGCGTAACTTCTTTTCTTCTCAATTCGATTCAGTATCTCCTCGTTAGTTACTACAACTACCCATCTAATTTTTAGAATTTTTCTGTAGCACCATATTTCATCAACTTCTATTCTCTTCTCCTCAGAGCTGCTTACTGGCATTTCCAGAAATACCTTTCTAGCTGTTTTCAGTCATTGCTTTATATCTTCAATACTTCAGCAGTTGTCAGTTACTTTGCTGCTCAACTCATCTACAACTTTCAGAGTCCCGTTTCCGAATCTGATGTCCTCAGCAGCACCTGATTTAACTCAAACACATTCCATAACTCACGTTTTAATTTTGTTAATGACCATCTTATAGCCTCCTTCCAAGACACTATTGATTCCTGGCCATCCAAGTCTGTTGATGACTCTTACAGAATTAGGGTATTAGCGGACATCAAAGATTTTTTCTTACTCCTTCTCCAATTTTTTATTGGTTTTCTCTACCGCTTGTGCAACTGTTTGTACAATGTACTGATTGAATAAGATCTGGGACAGGCTGCAAACATGTCTCACTCCCTTCTCGACTACTATTTCATTTGAATGTCCTTCGACTCATACAACTGCATTCTGGTTTCTGTACAAGTTGTTAGTAACCATTACATCCCTGTATCTGACAGCTTCTGCGATCAGAATTTTAACGAGTGTATTCTAATCAACACTTTCAAAAACTTTCTCTACGTCTACAAATGCTATAAACGTTGGTTTGACTTCCTTTACCTTATTTTCTAAGAAAAGTAGTAGCCTCGATATTGTCTCACGTGTTCCTACATTTCTCCAGAACCCAAACTGATATTCTCCGAGGTCGGTTTCTATAACTTTTTCCATTGTTCTGTAAATAATACGTGTCAGTATCTTGCAGTCACCTCTGACGAAACCGGCACTTAGGCAATATTCACACCCATCAGAAACACTCTTTGGATCTGAAATTATTACTTTCCTGAAGTTGGAGGGATTTTTGCAGTCTCGTAAATCTGGCACACCTGATAGAATAGTATTAGAGAAACAGGCAAAGCACGCCAAATTGTCTACCATTCAGAACAATGATTGATATACCTATGGCGCATCCTACTAAATCACAGAATTAGCCTTTGAAATGTCTGGCATCTAGGACTTCAATTGATGTGAGACGCCTCAGTACAGTGACTGAGCTAAACTGCCACTTTCTTCCATAAATTGCACCATATATCTGTACCGTTGTAAACTTGGTGTAGAGCGATCTGTACCTGTACTAACTCAGTGCGTTGGAGAGGCTATCTCTGCCTGCCTGCGCATTACGCACCACGAACAGAGAAACGACGCTCCGGTAGAGAAAGGCAAGCTAAAGGACGTTGTGCTTTTCTCATGTCTGCGTCTGAAAACCACATTCCGAACTTTACAATAAAATAGTCTTTTTCAGGAAGGGAACAGGCTCTTACAATTTATATTAACGAAAGTAATGTACCCTACGCAGTTTTGATATAATAGGCTGTCTAATCCCAAGTACCTACATAGTAACGTAACATCATTGGTTTCACGAAACGGTGTTTTGATATGACTGATATTGAGTTGTTATTACCAATAAAACATTATAGGAAAGGTAAATGAAATTCTTTTACATTAAAATCCTACATACAAGATTCTTAAACTAAACGTTACCAGTGATCAAAATATTATGCTGTGTGCGAAATTCTACCAGACAGCTTCTCTTTCATATGATTTTTGCAGTTTTCCAGGCGTATTGAATAGTCTATAATGTTCCAGGATTGCTGTCGGATCCTGTTGACTTCTTGCCACAACATTTCGGCTGCCAACTGTCCAGTCATCTTCAGGTGAGTATCCGCCACTGGAGACTGCTAGACCAAGATGTCGGCAATATATATATAAAAAAAATGGTGTGGAAACGCATGCGCATTAGCGGGCCTTGCAGGAGCGTCCTCTGTCGAAATCCACGCCCTCTGTCAATACTGTTCCATCTGTGGCGCGTAGATGCATGCCTATACCCACACATTCCTTAATTATTGAGTCTCAAAAGGATCTTGCCGGGGCCAAGATTTTTATGGAAGCATATTCTAGTGTGTCCTGTTGTAATACAATGCTCAGCTACCGCCGACTTACTGGGCTGCGAAAGGCGAGTGTGGCGCTCATGTTAAACACATCTTTTACGTAATGTGCGTCTCGTTTGACCTATGTAAGCAAGGAATTTTGTAAATTTGTGGTAAGGTCTTATGGGAGCAAACCGCTTAGGTCATCGATCCCTAAGCTTACACACTACTTAATCTAACGTAAACTAACTTACGCTATGGACAACACACACACCCACGCTTGAGGGAGGACCCTAAATCCGACGGGGTTAGCCGCTGGGACGGTGAAAATGGAAAATTGCACTGAAATGCAGGAGGACCTGTAATGAATTGACGCATGGTGCATGGAATGGCAACTGAATTTCAATGCAGACAAGTGTAAAGTGCTGCGAATACATAGAAAGAAAGATCGTTTATCATTTAGCTACAATATAGCAGGTCAGCAACTGGAAGCAGTTAATTCAATGAATTTTCTGGGAGTAGGCATTAGGAGTGATTTGAAATGGAATGACCATTTAAAAATAGTTGTCGGTAAAGCAGATGCCAGACTGAGATTCATTTGTTGAAGTTCCGAGAACATACCTTCACCGAGAAGTCAAGCAGTATATTGCTCCCTCCTACGTATATCTCAGGGAGAGACCATGAGGATAACATCAGAGAGATTAGATCCCACACAGAGGAATACCGACAATCTTTCTTTCCACGAACAATTAGAGACTGGAATAGAACCGATAGAGGTACTCAATTTACTCTTCGCCACACACCATCAGGTGGCTTGCGGAGTATGGATGTAGACATCTACATAGATGTAGATGACGCCCTAGACCGCGCGGCTACCCCACGCGGCAGGAATTTTGTAAGTCTCGGCTTTGTGCAGACCTGTATCATGTGCGGATTTCGATTGAGGACGCTTATGCGTCTCCTTGCCAATTTCTGCTATAAAGTCCACACTGTGAACTAGCAATCTGAAGTGGCGGGCGCTCATTTGAAGATGGGTGGAACTTTGCTGGCTGAAATATTGTAGCAAGAAGTCAACATCATCCGGCTGCAATCCCGAAACTTCATAGAATAATCTTCTTTTTCATTCGCGTCCCCCAGCCCCGGTCCATCGAATTCAAGTCTCGCCCCCCCCCCCCCACCCCCTCTTTCCCAACCATTACATTTTCCTCTCCTGTATGCACCTACTTTCTTTTATCTTTTCATAATTCTTTCGTATTTTGCGGAACTAGTTGACATTGCGACTTGGACTACTGTGTTGGGTGTTGGCTTCATGTCTGTCTTGACTACGATAGTGCTGTTCATAATAGCTTACCTACAATCCAACTGTCTTACACAATACTAGACCCAATCTTGCTTTACTCCCATTTGATTTTATATTTATAACCATGTTCTCACCTGACCTGAAGTACAGCTCTTATAGCAAGGGTACTTCACTAAGTATAACTACTTCTAACTTCAACCTATTGCAAGATCCCCCATTGTATTAATCCAGTTCCTCAGTTTGGTCACAAGTCCGTAGGAAGCAGTATAGGTGACACACTCGGTACAACTGGTCATACCTTCTACTGTGCAGAAGTTAACGCTTTGTCGTTTATACAAAATGAATATGCATGTAAGATTATCTCCTGCTCTCCATAGATCTCTCTTCGATGTTGTTCTTTAAACCATTTCTTGTAGCGTGTTCGATCAGTTAGAGAATGCAAGCAAACAACCTGTGCATTAACTGGAAGTGTGGGTACCATATTTATTTGAAGTAACTCTCGAGATGGCATTACGGTGCATTTATTAGCAATACCCGTAAACTCAGTCCGTCTTCAGGCCACGAGTAGCCTACCAGGACCATCCGACCGCCGTGTCATCCTCAGTGGAGGATGCGGATAGGAGGGGCGTGGGGTCAGCACACCGCTCTCCCGGTCGTTATGATGGTATTCTTGACCGAAGCCGCTACTGTTCGGTCGAGTAGCTCCTCAATTGGCATCACGAGGCTGAGTGCACTCCGGAAAATGGCAACAGCGCATGGCGGCCTGGATGGTCACCCATCCAAGTGCCGACCACGCCCGACAGTGCTTAACTTCGATGATCTCAAGGGAACCGGTGTATCCACTGCGACAAGGCCGTTGCTTAGCAATACCCGTAAAACAGTAAATATGTAAATAGCTGAAACAATTCAACACAAAAAATACTAAAAACCGTGAGCATTGTAAAGGCGACAGTAGAGAGTACAGTCTTAGATTATAACCAGTCGTTAATCTCCTGCATACTTCGTGAAGATCATAGGCGTTCCTATGTGATCTGTAACTTAATAATATTCTTTACTTTTCCAGATGTATCCGCTTTTCCGCATAGTAGTTATAGTATTGAAGCTTTAATAAAAATTAGTCTCCTTCTACCATTTAGCACATCAAAGGTGGACTCTAATAATTAATATTTATTACAGAAAATCCTCAGTTTTGTGTCTGAATGTATGTGGTTCGTCTACATGTAGAGGTCCAAGTAAGACTCCCTCTCATGTCTAGCTTACATCCCCCTACTACAGTGACCGACTACTGCACTACATGGTACCTCCGTTACCGATGCCTGCATGGGAAACATTGCACCTACTACGGCTGTATTCATCCGTGTCACTTAAGAGAGCGAATTTCTTCTGTTAGCTTCAGCATACCAAAATAACAGTAGCCTCACGTATTCACCGTGGTGATTTTTTCTGAAGTTTTATTTTATTTCCTTTTTTAAAGAAAATTCCAGTTTTCAAAGTAATAGATTCCCACTGTCATAGTTCATTAGACTAGATTCCACATCTTCGTAACCTTTTTTATATGCAGTATACTGACACCATTTCCAAGCATCAGAAATGGAATTTAACTGATCTCTTTCGCTTGCTTATAAATTATTAATAATTAAGAAATGTATTTTCATTACTAAATGCCCTAAACACGAATGTTTCATAAAAGGATCTCGTTGGAGACTTCAAATTTAACTAAACTACATGAATATCAAACGTATTTAACTTTTCTGTTCCTTCAGACACCATAATAATCAAATGCCATTTCCCATGCTCTTGTAATATTAATATCCATTTATTAATATTCATTACCATTTCTGATATGTTAAACAGTAAATACGAGGTAATATAGACTGCGCAATATCTTATATACGACTCTCAAGGCAATGAACACAAAATTACAAATATTCTCGCTATCAGAGTATTTGATAGTAATCAATAGTTAGACATCACCTTTACACTAGTCTATAGATAAAAAATTAAACAATGCTCTCACGTTTTGCAGTGGCTTGGCTACTGACTGATTGAAATCCATAAGAGAATTATTTTATATTCCAACATTTCATAAACACAAAATATGAAGAAACTTGCCTTGTCAGCGGCTCATCATCACTCAAAATAGGGCGAGTCGCGTAAGAAGTAACACCCCCATTATTCCGGGGGCGATTGCACGTATCGACAAGCGGTGTTCGGCGAATCATAGCGTACTATGGGGCACATACGTTGATACATGCACAATAATCACAACGTTTATATTGACCGAGATAATGAGGCAAGTACATGTATTTTGAATGGGACGCTATACTTTTTTTACCATCATTCGAACGCTCTGGAAAGGACGCGTGTATTGATGTAACGCATGTTGCTATTGTAATTCAAACTTCGCTTAAAAGACACTGGGAAATATTGTAGGACTGAAGGTCGAGACGGTCGGAAGCGGCTGCAGAATGTAAACACGCCTCGCGTGAACCGCGGGCCGATTTGCCGTGCTCTATGCAGGATGCACGGCCCACGCTGCGTAGGTAAATCCTCACCCGCCCTCTTTTAAGCAAAGTTTGAATCACAATAACAACACGCGTTACTTCACTATACGCGTCTTTTCTAGAGCGTTCGAATGATGGTAAAAAAAAAGTTTAGCGTCCCATTAAAAAAAAAAACATGTATTTGCCTCATTATCTCAGTAAGTATAAACGTTGTGATTATTGTGCATGTACCAATGTATGTGCCCCATAGTCCGCTATGATTCGCCGAAAACCGCATGCCTATACGTCTAATCGCCCCCGGAATAAAGGGGCGACTCACTCTGTATATGTATACTAAACACAGGATATTTATTTTCTTTTAACTCTGAAAGAACAAATGGCCCTCCACCGCAGATCTTTACTGATGAACTTACGAGTTTACGGGTGTTCTTTCAGATCACACGTCACTATCTTCAGTCACACCAGTTTTTACTCATTGGCCGAAGGTGGTGACACATGATGCTGCGGTACCGTCGTGACATGGGGCTGGCAGTCGCCTTTCTCTTTAGTCACTTGGTTTAGCTCCGGTAATTTGGTCATGATGGCTTAGAACTTTCCCTGAATCAGTGATTATATTATACATTAATTTTAAAGAGTAGCGTATTTTAAAGACATATTGCTATGAAACTTCCTGGCAGATTAAAACTGTGTGCCGGACCGAGACTCGAACTCGGGACCATTGCCTTTCGCGGGCAAGTGCTCTACCAACTGAGCCACCCAAGCACGACTCACGCCCCGTCCTCACAGATTTACTTTTGCCAGTACCTCGTCTCCTACCTTCCAAACTTTTACAGAAGCTCTTCTGCGAACCTTGCAGAACTAGAACTCTTTGAAAGAAAGGATATTGCGGAGACATGGCTTAGCCACAGCCTGGGGGATGTTTCCAGAATGAGATTTTCACTCTGCAGCGGAGTGTGCGCTGATATGAAACTTCCTAGCAGATTAAAACTGTGTCCGGACCGAAATTCGAACTCGGGACCTTTGCCTTTCGCGGGCAAGTGCTCTACCAACTGAGCTACCCAAGCACGACTCACGCCCCGTAGGTAGGAGACGAGGTACTGGCAGAAGTAAAGCTGTGAGGACGGGGCTTGAATCGTGCTTGGGTACCTCAGTTGGTGGAGAACTTGTCCGCGAAGGGCAAAGGTCCCGAGTTCGAGTCTCTGTCCGGCACACAGTTTTAATCTGCCAGGAAGTTTCATATCAGCGCACACTCCGCTGCAGAGTGAAAATCTCATTCTGGAAACATATTGCTATATTTCTCATAATGTTTGTGTATTGGTAATTATCTTCTTTTTCTTCTCAAAGGGCACACAAATGTATTAAAATTCCCGAATAAGTAGTTACTTAGTTACCGTCTAATACACTGACGGAGAAGAAAATTGAAACAACAAGGAGTTGTGCAACATAAACGAAAGTTTGTACTCGCATCTCTACATCTGAAACATGTCTATGATAAAAGCCGCGCAGTCGCTATGAGTGGCGTGAGTAGCGCCACTATGAGGATGGCAATCAGGTTTGCTTTAATTGCACGCTGTAACGTTCGTGAGCATTAATTGCATTTGTGACGACGTGGTAAGTTGATGATAGTCAAGAATGGCTGTAAGGCGACAAAGATGCCATTATCAGCACCTCAGTGGACAAAGATGAATGAGTGCACTTCATCAGGAGTGAATAAGATCCTTGACTGTGTTTAGTTTTATCTGTGGTTGACTTGCTAGTCAGTCAGTTGTGCAGCGCTGGGGCATTCGTATTTTCGGCTTAGTAGCGAGCAGTTAAGTTTTTATGAATCTGGGAGAAGCTATCTGAAATACTGTTTTACAGAGATGAAATCCCATTTACAATTTTTCCTTATTTTCTACGTTGGTGCCTACGATTGTAGAGTAATTTTAATGGTACGTTTGTAATTTCTTTGTAGTGAGAGAATTTTGTAATTATTAGGGTCTTCCCTTGTCGAGCAGTCTTTTTGTTAATAATCATATTTCTCAAAAACAATTTTCTTTAGAGTAAAACCCACCTCCACGATTTTGTCGTGTGTGCAATGCATCTTACGCCACACGAAGTCACAAATGGTTTGGAAAAAGAAAATTTAGAGTAGATTTTTTATCCTATTCTGTTGCATCTGCTGATTTGTATTTACTTTCGAGATCGTTAGTATTCCAGATACAAAAACAGCATTCCGAGCAAGAGGGTAGTCACTTTTGTTACATGGCAGATCTCACCTTGCATTCTTGAGCACACAGTGTGTAGCCGGGATTGTCAGGTATGATGCTAGCAGCCACATTAATTTTCAGTGAACAGCGTTGGTTATTTCAGACAGTTATTATCTTCCGAGTAGAGCAATAATTTTTGTGGAGGTTCCTAGTTAAACGTGACACTTTATATCACGCAAGTCTTATAATGTACTTTGGTATTTAGTTTTGGATGTAGATTTCGTTGAGCACGCTATCAGTTTCTCGATTACTTAATTTAATGCATTTAGTTATAATCATTTTTTTTTATTTCAAATTTTGCATTACATGAAGTCTAAAGTTTTATTTTACGACGCTATTCACATGCGCAACACAAGGCCAACCTATAGTCAGTTTTACTCAGCAGTACAATACGTTATCTAAGTACACGGGTAGAAAGGTCAATGTATACTTCAAAAATCTCGTTAAAATCCTCTGTCACGTCGTCAAGTTTAATAATTCGCCTTTTACCACTTCGTTGATAGTTTTAGTTTTCTTTACTTCAACTCTTATTCCATTGTTGACACTTTCGTTTCAACACTGATCTCACCGCTCTTTCCTGCCTGTGTGGTAACTCCAATTTTACTGGATCTGCAAGGATAACATTAACTCCTCATCGTCACGTAGCATCGATTCTGTGCTTCTTTACAAGCACTAACAATAAGTGCGAACTTTATACTACTTCCGGCTCCAACTACCTCCACGGCTATACTACCGTTTTCAATACTTCATGGTCTACCAGTAAGTTGTTCCTTATGAGTGTGACACATCGATCTGTTGCTGACATAATAACACTCAATACATTTTCATTGTTTCTTATTTCTCATAGTATTTATCACTTTGTTATTTTACTGTCTCTTCCAACAGAACCTATGACCTTAGCCCCATGCTCTTCTGTCTATTAGTTGCTCATAAAGTCCTCCGGCAATGGTACGTGCTACCGATTCGAATGATCGCTACTGTTTCAATCAACCATGAATAACACACAGTAATCTGATAATTGTCTTAATTCTTATTCCTTATTTCTTTCCTGTCATGATTATTATATCGCCTATTGCAATGAAAATTTAAACAGCCACCAAGTTTCTCTCTAACTATTGCGTTGTCGCTCATGATGCAAATGTAAATTCTCATCAGCGTCTTCTCTGTCTCAATCATTATTTTGTTTGCAGCCATTTGCACTCTTTCGTTTTCGCACATACTTCCTTTCTGGAAAAACCGTTACTGTATCTCTCATTCTCGTTTGTTGGAACATTGTTTACATTGTTACATCTTCGGTTCCAATTTTCCTTTGATTTTCACCTTACGCCCCTCCAACAGACACATCTCATTGCTTAAGAACCACATTCTAGTCTCACTTTTCTGCAGATAATTCTTTATCGGGGTTGCACCTACAGTACGGTAATCGAAATCGTTGAGACACGCAAGCCACCACACCTTGGCAATGTCATGGTTCAGGAATTAAGGTTTATAAGGCCACAATTCCGTGTCTCAGAATAAATTGCACTTTGAAAACTACTGTCTTCCAAAAGTCTCTTATTTACCTAGTCAAAGAAACTTCTTATTGTTTCTTGAATATTGTAGGAATACTGTTTTTAGGGGAGATTCTTTCCTTCTACATGATGTCCGACATATTTTATATTCCTGTTATCGCGTGTGTCTTTTATTTTGCTCTCTACTGCTCCTTCCAGTGGCAGATTAACTACTCCTTAGTACTTTACAGATATCCCACGAACCTATACTCTCTTCTTTTCAGTTCAGTAAACTTTAGCAACAGCCGTGTACTTTAAGATATTTTATTTTATTCTGGAAGCAACCAGTTTCATCAACTTATTTTGAAATTTTCAGGCCCCATACGCTTTTTTCAAATCAACGAACTTATCGTGTAGCGCCATAAAACTGTATATCGTGAATTCCAATCGTTGTGCAGAAGATCCATACGAAAGCTTGACAGCAACTGCCGAAACTGGTTGCTCTCAGAATAAATCAAAATATCCTGAAGTATAAGGCTGTCTGTAAAGTTTATTGAAGTGAAAAGTGCATACCAGCTGATGTCCCCTGGCCGTAATGGGCCAACAGAGATATACTCTCTTCTGTTGTCTTGATGTCTTCTCTCCTCACCTATCGTTTAAGTACTTATTTATTTCGTACAGTTCTAACCACATTTAAAATGCTTTCTTTTCCTTCTTCTACGGATTTCCCTTGGAACACGTTTCTTTTCAGTACAGTTTTGTGCACCAGACGTGCACTTCCAAGAACTTATTTAGTTCCATATCAATCTCTAATATCAGTGGATTCCTTTCACTGAGGAAAGATTTCTTCAACTACGGCAATCGCTTCACCTACGTCAGTCTATTTCCCACATCATTTATGTGTCAGAAAATATTGTGTAATCTTATTTGGTAGATAGGACTCTTCAAAAAACATGGTTCAAATGGCTCTATGGGACTTAACATCTGAGGTCATCAGTCCCCTAGAACTTAGAACTACTTAAACCTAACTAACCTAACACATCCATGCCCGAGGCAGAATTCGAACCTGCGACCGTAGCGGACGCGAGGTTCCAGAGTGTAGGGCCTAGAACCGTTCGGCCACACCGGCTGGCAGGGACACTTCTTTCACTTCCTTTAATACTGTGCTGCTGATGATATCCTAATGTCTACTGGTCGTCAGCACTTTCTTCTTTGCTCTGATTATCGCTAAACGATATTATTTGCTAATAATGTCACACGTTCCTATATCAGGTCTTCTCCATCTACTCTATCTGACCAAAGTATCTAAGCACCTATTAGTAGACATTAATTTGTTGTGTGAAACTTCGTGACAGATTAAAACTGTGTGCCAGACCGAGACTCGAACTCGGAACCTTTGCTATTCGCTAGCAAGTCTACCGTCCCGAGTTTTAATCTGTCAGGAAGTTTCACATCAGCGCGTATTCCGCTGCAGATTGGAAATCTCCATCTGGGAACAACCCCCAGGCTGTGGCTAAGCCATGTCCCCGCAGTATCCTTTCCTCCAGGAGCTTTAGTTCTGCAAGGTTCGCGGAAGAGCTTCTGTGAAGTTTGGAAGGTAGGAGACGAGGTACTGGTAGAATTGAAGCTGTGGTGTCGGGTCGTGAGTCTTGCTTGGGTAGCTCAGACGGTAGAGCACTTGCCCGCGAAAGGGAAAGGTCCCGAGTTTCAGACTCGTTCTGGCACACAGTTTTAATTTACCAGGATGTTTCATATCAGCGCACACTCCTCTGCAGAGCGAATATGTTGTGTGTCCACTTTTTCCATTTAGTACTGCTTGAGATCTGCTGGGGACTCTTTCTGTGTGGTCTCTGAATGACTGTGAAGGAATGGTGACCTATTCCTTCTCAGTAACCGATACCAAAGAATGTAGTTTTGTAGGAGCCCGGAGCTGGAGTAAAGTTGACATTCAGACTCATCGCAAAGATGTTCCATTGGCTTCACGTCGGGATTCTGGACAGGAAAATCCATTTCAAGTATGTTATTGTGCACAGACCACTGTCTCACACATGCTGTTTTATGACAGGGTACGTTGTCTCTGCCATGCGAATAGTCGTCGTCTGCGAACTGTTCCTCTACTGTACTCAGTACACAGTCGTGTAAAATGTAGTCCTATACTTCCGAAAAGTGTTTTCTTAAACGCACTATGGGAACCATACCTTAATCACGGAAACACCGTCATACCGTACCAGTACGTCTTGCATACTTCACTGCTGGTTCTACACTTGATTGTAGCATTCTCCAGGCATTCTCCAAACCGAGACACTTTCATCGGATTGTCGTAGCGTATATGGTGGTTCATCTCTCCAAATCTCTCGTTTCCAGTCATGCACTGGCGTCGCTCTTTAAACCGCCTCAAGTGTCGCTTAGAAGTGACTATAGAAATGTGTGGCTTACGAACAGCTGCTCGACCCTTGTACTTCACTATTTTCATTCCCCATGCGCAATTATTGTGCTAGAGGGGCTGCTGGTTTGCAACTATCCTCGTCAGTGCCAGTCTGTCAGTACATTAGATAGCTGTGGATCTTTCTTCTCGTTTCCACTTCACAATCAGATCACAAGCAGTCGACTTGGGCCACTCTTCTTAAGCGATGAAATTCCCTAAGACCAGCCCACATTCGTTCGATGTCACTGTTAGCTCCTGACATAACTATTCTGCTGATACTGCGTCTCTAGCGACACTGCAGTTCTCCCTGTCTCCTTTACACTAGCTGGTATGTAGGAGGGTTAGGACATATTTAATCAGGTAGTGTACACTTACATACATGCTCCGCAAGCCATCATACGATATATGGCAGTAGGTACCCTTGGTATCCTGCACCAGTACGTCGTCTGCGTACCTTAGCACTGATTACTGTACCTCTTGAACTTTCGTACCTCCCCCGAAATTTATTTCACTTCCTTTACTGCTTCTTGAACGCAGAGACAGAAAAACAGTAATAACAAACTGAAACACATCCTACACGCTTTTTACTAAACTTATTTGTTTTTGACCTTCCAGTGTATTTACTCTTGGGTTTCCTAGGTTACTTGTCTACATCTGGTTACTACGCTTAGGACTGAGAACATCCCATTCAATCTTTATGGTCAATAGCTTCCAGCCGAATCACAAAAGGTGGGAAAGTGCCCTGATTTTCTTTTATTACACCTTATACTGGAAAGCACAGAGTGAGAATTGCTTCTCTGTTATTTTTCTCTTTCTCAAACCAGACTCATATATTTCCCGTAACTCTTTAAGTTTTCTTACAGTTCGTTTGTACACTATTCTGATCAACAGTGTACAAAAGTGACTTATCAGACAAACACCCTGTAGTTTTTTCATTTTTATAAATGTGCCTTCTTTGATAGCGTGATGACAACAATTTTCTGTAAACCTGATCGTAAATTACCTGCTTCGTAGATTTTTCGCGTCAATTCGGACAACTCCAGCTGACATGATTGAGCTCAGATCTCTGTCAAATGCTGACCTCATTACTTAATCATACGTTTCACCTGTATCATTTCCTTTTATGGTACCGTATCACAGTGGGACTCCGCCCACGGTAGCTGAGTGGTCAGCGCGACACACCGTCAGTCCTAAGGGCCCCGGTTCTATTCCCGGCTGGGTCGGAGATTTTCTCTACTCGGAGACTGGGTGCTGTGTTGTCCTAATCATCATCATTTCATCCCCATCGACGCGCCAGTCACCGAAGTGGCGTCAAATCGAAAGACTTGCACCAGGCGAACGGTCCACCCGACGGGAGCCCTAGTCACACGACATTTTATTTATCTCAGTGGGTAAAAACGGAAGCATTAAAGGAACCCATTTTGTCTGATTGTCTGTTGTCTGTACGTCCGAATGCTAAGAGCCCTTTCTCTCAGAAACGGGTGAAGGTACCAACCTGAAATTTGTGCCAGATACAAAATTCAGCATTTTATTGGTGGCGTAAAAAAATTAAGCTTCGAAGTTAACGCAATCAAAAGTTGCGGCAATTTATGTCCTATATTTCGATGCAAGCAATCTCGTTCATATAGATGAGCTACCCATATACATGTCGAGCCTGGTGGTCTATCAGTAAAGCGCTTGCCTGGAAATCGAAAAGTCGCATGATCGAATGTCGGTGGGACCAAGTCAGTGCCTGACGAACCTTGTCCATCTTGGTTTGCAGTTTTCGTTGTAACATATATGAAGAATCACCAAAAACAACTTTGGGTTCTTTGTTAAACATTGAGCCATGACGCTCATTGTGAGGGGAAGCTTTCATTCGGCAAGAAAATCCTTGCGATAATTTCAAGAGGCTGAGTAGAGAGACTAGCCACGAGATGTCGGGGTTGCGGCGCGAACGAGGAGACGCGTGCTGACGGCGGTCGCAAGACGGAGTTGAAGGTGTGCTGTGGGCCCGGACGGCGTGTGGAGACTTGACAGTGGTCAGTCGGCTGCGGCTGACTCGGTGGCAACGACTGTCTTTCGCTAAGGTTGTCCATGGAGCTGTCTGATGGGGTCAATTCCGGCGATTGAAGAAGATGAGCCTTGCTGCACTTCGGACAAATCTCAGTGTAACGAATAGACAGCTACGGTCACAGGTTCGAATCCTGCCTCGGGCATGGATGTGTGTGATGTCCTTAGGTTAGTTTGGTTTAAGTAGTTCTAAGTTCTAGGGGACTGATGACCTCAGAAGTTAAGTCCCATAGTGATCAGAGCCACTTGAACCATTTTGTAACGAATGTTGATAAAGTGAAGAGTTGGATCGCAACTCTTATGTTATTATGAATCGAGCATAATGCTTGGAACTGGGGACGCTGATTTAAGATGTCACAAGTGTAGTAGGCTCCAGCATACGTCTGCATCTGACTTTGTGGTATAGCTTGGTCAGCTGAATTACATAATCTTGTCTATTCATAGCAAAATCGATTTTCAATCACATAGTGATCATCTATGTGATTGAAAATCTATTTTTCTATCAATGTGATTGAAAATCGATTTTTCTATGATTGTTGTTGTTATTGTGGTCTTCAGTCCTGAGACTGGTTTGATGCAGCTCTCCACGCTACCCTATCCTGTGCAAGCTTCTTCATCGCCCACTACTTACTGTAACCTACATCCTTCTGTATCTGTTTAGTGTATTCATCTCTTGGTCTCCCTCTACGATTTTTACCCTCCACGCTGCCCTCCAATACTAAATTGGTGATCCCTTGATGCCTCAGAACATGTCCTACCAACCGATCCCTTCTTCGAGTCAAGTTGTGCCACAAGCTCCTCTTCACCCCAATTCTATTCAATATCTCCTCATTAGTTATGTGATCTACCCATCTAATCTTCAGCATTCTTCTGTAGCACCACATTTCGAAAGCTTCTATTCTCTTCTTGCCCAAACTAGTTATCGTCCATGTTTCACTTTCATACATGGCTACACTCCATACAAATACTTTCAGAAACGACTTCCTGACACTTAAATCTATACTCGATGTTAACAAATTTCTCTTCTTCAGAAATGCTTTCCTTGCTACCGCCAGTCTACGTTTTATATCCTCTCTACTTCGACCATCATCAGTTATTTTGCTCCCCAAATAGCAAAACTCCTTTACTACTTGAAGTGTCTCATTTCCTAATTTAATTCCCTCAGCATCATCCGACTTAATTCGACTACATTCCATTATCCTCGTTTCGCTTTTGTTGATGTTCATCTTATACCCTCCTTTCAAGACACTATCCATTCCGTTCAACTGCTCTTTTAAATCCTTTGCTGTCTCTGACAGAATTACAATGTGATCGGCAAACCTTAAAGTTTTTATTTCTTCTCCATGGATTTTAATACCTACTCCGAATTTTTCTTTTGTTTCCTTCACTGCTTGCTCAATATACAGATTGAATGACATCGGGGAGAGGCTACAAACCTGTCTCACTCCCTTCCCAACTACTGCTTCCCTTTCATGTCCCTCGACTCTTCTAACTGCCATCTGGTTTCTGTACAAAATGTAAATAGCCTTTCGCTCCATGTATTTTGCCCCTGCTGCCTTCAGAATTTGAAAGAGAGTATTCCAGTCAACATTGTCAAAAGCTTTCTCTAAGTCTACAAATGCTAGAAACGTAGGTTTGCCTTTCCTTATTCTAGCTTCTAAGATAAGTCTTAGGGTCAGTATTGCCTCACGTGTTCCAATATTTCTACGGAATCCAAACTGATCTTCCCCGAGGTCGGCTTCTACCAGTTTTTCCATTCGTCTGTAAAGAATTCGCGTTAGTATTTTGCATCCGTGACTTATTAAACTGATTGTTCGGTAATTTTCACATCTGTCAGCTTTCTTTGGGATTGGAATTATATTCAGCTTGCTCACCAGATGGTAGAGTTTTGTTAGGCTATCATTAAACCATCAATATTACGGGCAACGCTGACCTTCCTTTTAATTTAACATACATGGTCGTTCGCACACAGCACTCCATGGAGTCGCCAATCAATAAACTAGTCTGTTAGCGTTCACAACTGTAAACGCTCCCTTGTCGTGTCGTACTTGTTGTAATTACACACACTGAACCTTATTAGTGCAGACTGGCAGTAACTTGGAACATTCAGGTTTTATTCTTGTCAAATAACGGTGCTTAGCCTTGTCAGTGCTCATATGCCAAGCACCCTTTTAAGCAGTAAAAGCTTTAGGTGTGGCCAACTATCGCGCCTTGGTAATATTACAAATTTAGTCTTTTATATTGCTCTTCTCTTCGGGTCCTGTAATTGGTCGCCTTTTCCTCCATGTGTTCGGAAAGTATTTCTAGTTACGGTGGTCTTAATAGTCTGGGCCGACCAATTGATGGAGGAAGGAAACTCCCCAATGGCAGTAACCGTATTTTTAATACTGCTGTGAGAAAGGAGGATTATGGAGTAAGTTATGTACATAACAATTGTGTTAAAATTATTATCTTTAAAGGATTCTGTTAAACTGCCTCGCTCAGTTAGCTTCTCTTGGAAGTTGAACAGCATTTAAGTGTATGGCTATCAGTATTTTCTTACATTCTGAGCGAGAGCACGAAATTCGTTTAATCAGGTTTTAAACTCTGAGTATTATTACTAGCCGTTCCTGAATGTAGGTTTTACGATTTTAGCTAGTTGTGTGTCTTGAGAAATGATTATCTGTGTTGGTGTTATTGAGGTTATAAATGTAATCACTCATTTGCTTAACGTCGGTATTTATTAGCCTTAAGTTTTGGCACGAGTTGAGGGAGTTACTAGTAGCTCTATATTTTGATTACCTTAGTAATAGCTAAATATGTAAAGCAAACGTCTTACTTAAAATACCATTATTATGATTCTCTTGGGATCTGTCAAGCTATTTATGATACAGTATTTTTATAAAAAAATATTATGTTCTTTAAGGAGATCATTAATTTTACCTTTTTTAAGAAATTATTATTTTAAATATATCTGAGGTTCGTCTGTCTGAGTGAGATCTGGAAAAATTTCTCATCAGGATGTCATTATCCTACATGTATACAATTACTTAAGGTTGCTGTATCAAATTAAGCTCTCCAATTGTTAAAGAAATTTTCTATTAAAAATTCTTAATTGTGAATGGTGTTGCTGTTGTTACTCTTGGGTTCCCCTTCAACACCACAGTCCTTGTGCTGGCCTTTACCTTCTCCCTGGTAAAACCCTTTTCAAACACTTTTATCTTAGGCCATGAAACTCTGCTTCAGAGAATATCTAGTTCAGAAACATTTTATGTATGCGTGCGGTGATGGACAGCATACAGGAAGGTTAAGAATTACGTTGTACGATACAGAGCCGTACTGCTTTATTTTTATTGAAGACATTGGGTTTCAGTACTGCATAAGACCATCTTCAGGCCTGGAAATGGAACTCAGCTATGCACTGTACAGTTGTAATGACAAATGTAACATTTGATTGTTCCATTACTATGGTTAATAGCAGTAATGGAACATTTGACAGTGCACAGTTGAATTGCTTTCTGAATCCCGAAGATCGTCTGATACGGAACTTAATTCGACTGCCTACAATAAAAATAAAGTAAAGCAACTCACTATTGTACTATACAATTTCTAAATGTTTACTTCGTATCAGTCGGTCCTATAGTTTTAATACTCTGTTTAATCATATATTTCTTTCCTTCATATTTTCTCAGTGTATTAGGCAAAACAATCATTTGATTTAGTGTTCTTCTCATTGTCATTCAAATGGCAGTCAGTTACGAATTGTCAAGTTGTGATACGGAACAACAGAAAATGTTGTCTTTTCAAACAATTACATTGAAGTGGATGACCTCTGATTGATAATTTTATGGGTGAATATTTTATTATGATCAAACTGATGAATTTGAAGTAGTTGTTTCGGCAGTTTAGACGTATATGGCAATACTGAACAAATCTGCTCGTAAGTTTCTTGCAACTTTTTTGCTTCCTGAAAGTTTCAGTCCACTCAAAAACCGAATACTTGCTGCCTAAACGCATACAGTTTGCTAGCAGAGCTGTGCTAACAGACCTATGTATTGAAAATTTAACATTTGTTTTAAGTTGAATATTTTGGTACCAAATCACTTGCACTTACTACTCATGGGTTGTATTCTAGTGGTTAAATTTTTGATAATAGGATTATGAATCATTCATTTATGCTTATCGGAACTTGAACTATTCCAGTTGGCACCTTGAAGAGGAAATCCCTTCATGTGCCAAGGACGTTAGTTACTAGAACCAGCTGCACCACGTGGAGCTGTTTTTAAGCAGGGGAAACTTTACTCCCAAAGTATCTTTCAAAGGGTTTCGGGCTTTAACGTAAAGCAGGCCACGTTAATGCGTTAAAAGCGGCCTACGAGTGAAAATGAAACTTTAGGGTGGAAAGCCATGCGGAAACTTTTAATTACGTCGTTCCGGGCAAAAGTTCCATTGCCGTTCCCTCCTGCAGGAAATTGTTCGCAGCATATTCAGTTTCTTTTAATGACTGAAGCTGCGAACATCTGCTCCTCGTTACGTGTAACGTGGGCTGGGTTGAACGCATTCACTCCTGTGGGCGATAAGCTCTTCTTTCCCTAAACGGCCATCATTGTCATATACTTAACTATGTACTTTAAATAAATTATGGTTCATGAAAAGTCATAAATTTTAACACTAATAAATCTGCTGTTTCATTTTATTTACACGCACGAGCGGATCATTCTACTATCACTTCCTTAGATTGTCTTTAATGACCAAGCTGTTGATCGTACATTAAACTTTAATCTTTCTTCCGTCCTCTCTTCTTTCCTTTACTACCTTTGAAATTGCAGAAAGGTATGTAGATTAATAGTACGTGGCATATCTCAAACTTATTAAATTATTCCAGGAGATTATGACATTGTCGAATGAATTTGTTGGTGTATGCCAACTTTTCGTCCCGATGTGCGAAGTACATCTTCCAGAGGAGTTGCTGCTTCTATTAACGACCGAATCTCACCGTCAGTGAGACATTTCGTACAGTGAAAGTTTATATATTTCACACGTTATATTTGTTCATTTTAAAGTAGCGTTTTTACTTAAAACTGACCGCGTCGATCAAATTTTTGTAAAAGTATGCAATTCCAGCATTAAATTTCACGCAAATGGTTCGAAGTGAAGAGACCCGACAGAAATATGGGAGTCACTACAAAATCTCTTAACGTCTAAAGTATTACAAAAAATCACGCAAATATTATAAATAATAAATTAGTTCGATAATTCATTTAATGTACTCACACTGTAATCGAAATGACCATGTGAATTATCAAAAAACAAAAAGGAAAATGTAGCACTAGTTCACTCATTGCACTGAAAGCGACGGTATATGATAGATTCAACCCTTTGACAGTCTCGTTATGCGACTGGCTGAAGCCACACACATTAATGGACGACGGACATTCTCTCGTATATCGGAATATCGTAATATTCAGTACGTAAATTTCAAACACACTTCCACAAAAAACTCAAAATCTTTGGAAATAAATGCAACGATTAATAACTGTGGAATTAACACGTAAAGAGAAATACAGTTATTGTGTCTCATTGTTACAGTCAGTCAACAATAAACAATAATATATGATCATACGAAAATTCCATGTTTATTACAGAAGATACTGACATTTTAAATGTGAAGAAGAGAGCTTCCTAGTATATACTTAGCTGAGACTTTTCAGCGGCGACTTCCATATAAACGTAACTCTGAATAGCCTACATGATCATTCTTCTCTTCCAAATTTGTACACAGATACTTCACCAGTAGCCGTGTTCACGCTGGGCAACATTATGACTCTTCCTTGTAAGCTATAATCGTAGTGGTGTGAATAAATTTTGTCTTGTCCCAGTATCAATATTCACCGTTGTATTAACTCGAAATTCCTCCTGAAAGTAGTGTTTCGATTTCTGCCTCAGGACATAAGAAAAGGTTACATATGCGTGTCTGAAAGAACAGACACTATTAACGATCCAAAGCTGTACGAAGTAGTTCGAAATTAATTCGCTGACTGTCAATTTCTTGACATCAGGTGTGTTCGTATAATCTGGTAACCAATACTGCTACATGAAAATATAGGTGGCTCAGGGTTGGAATGATTGTTCGCAGTGAGCGAATTAATTTCGAGGAACGTTATAAGACAGTAGAGATATCTTCATATCTTCTTTTGTTAATTATATGCAAAACTGATAATCAGACAATAAAGAGTCTTAAACTGTGAATATACACTACTAGCCATTAAAATAGCTACACCAAGGAGAAATGCAGATGATAGACGGGTATTCATTGGACAAATATATTATACTAGAACTGACACGTGACTACATTTTCACGCAATTTGGGTGCATAGATCCTGAGAAATCAATACCCAGAACAACCACCTCTGGCCGTCATTACGGCCTTGATACGCCTGGGCATTGAGTCAAACAGAGCTTGGATGGCGTGTACAGGTACAGCTGCCCATGCAGCTTCAAAACGATACCACAGTTCATCGGGAGTAGCGACTGACGTATTGTGACCAGCCAGTTGCTCGGCCACTATTGACCAGACGTTTTCAATTGGTGATAGAGCTGGAGAATGTGCTGCTAGGGCAGCAGTCGAACATTTTCTGTATCCAGAAAGGCCCGTACAGGACCTGCAACATGCGGTCGTGCATTATCCTGCTGAAACGTAGTGTTTCGCAAGGATCGAATGAAGGGTGGAGCCACGGGTCGTAACACATCTGAAATGTAACGTCCATTGTTCAAAGTGCCGTCAATGCGAACAAGGGGTGACAGAGATGTGTAACGAATGGCACCCCGTACCATCCACGCCGGGGGATGCGCCAGTATGGCGATGACGAATACACGCTTCCAATGTGCGTTCACCGCGGTGAGGCCAAACACGGATGCGACCATCATGATGCTGTAAACAGAACCTGGATTCATCCGAAAAAATGACGTTTTGCCATTCGTGCACCCAGGTTCGTCGTTAAGTACACCATCGCAGGCGCTCCTGTCTGTGATGCAGCCTCAAGGGTAACCGCAGCCATGGTCTCCGAGCTGATAATCCATGCTGCTGCAAACGTGGTTGAAATGTTCGTGCAGGTGGTTGTTGTCTCGTAAACGTCCCCATCTGTTGACTCAGGGATCAAGACGTGGCTGCACGATCAGTTACAGCCATGCGGATAAGATGGCTGTCATCTCGACTGCTAGTGATACGAGGCCGTTGGAATCCAGCACGGCGTTCGGTATTACCCTCCTGAACCCACCGATTCCACATTCTGCTAACAGTAATTGGATCCCGACCAACGCGAGCAGCAATGTCGCGATACGATAAACAGCAATTGCGATAGGCTACAATCCGACCTTTATGAAAGTCGGAAACGTGATGGTACGCATTTCTCCTCCTTTTACGAGGCATCACAAAAACGTTTCACCAGGCAACGCCGGTCAACTGCTGTTTGTGGATGAGAAATCGGTTGGAAACTTTCCTCACGTCAGCACGTTGTAGTTGGGTGTCGCCACCGGCGCCAACCTTGTGCGAATGCCCTGAAAGCTAATAATTTGCATATCTTCTTTCTGTCGGTTAAATTTCGCATCTGTAGCACGTTATCTTCGTCGTGTAGCAATTTTAATGGCCAGTAGTGTATTTACCGATAGCAGTTTTCCCGATATATACTTTGAGAATCCACGTTAAAAACATCCTTTTAGTCGCAGGCGGTGGTTACAGCATATGTGAAAAGAAAATATTTTTGCATTCAACTAAATTGATAATTTAAAACTATAGGAATGGGTAAGAAATATGAATCGCACTGTAGCTGCGTAATCTGCATTTTTCATACATAGACAGCGGTATTTGGGATTTTCTTTATTCTTTCTTTGTAATATTATATTTGCATGTATTTTGAAGGGTCATATTAATAATATTTATATTGATCTCCCTTTTCCTCGCTCTTACAACACCTTCTACATTCGGTTCTTTTCATTCTCAATTTCGTAGTTCGGGAAAAGTCTGGAGGCTCTTAACTGCGTCACAGATTTCTGAATCAAATATTTATATCCATGAGCGTAGTTTCATCCTGGGATGGAGTTACCACTTGTTTTTTTTGTCAGATTTACTGTCGAGAAAATTTTGAATGCTATGGATGGAGGGAAAATTCTTAATTATCATGCAGTTGACACCGAGGCCAATAGATGCAGCACTAATTTGGACAGTACAACTTTGGGAAAAGAAATCAGGCATTTAATTTTCCAAGGAAACTCTTCAAAACTTATCTGTCGATGACCTCCAGAAAGTATATCCAGTGTGTTAATTACTGTAATATCTTATACGTAAATTAATGATTGGTAACAACGGTATTGCATAAGTTTCCTAAGTACTGCTACAATAACCTGAACCTCTAAGCAGGATTGTGGTTGTGAAATTATTACTTGTCTGCTCCCACTTGATGATGCTTGTTTTCTGTCTCTTTTCTTCCATGTATTTTGTCGGTACCATATTTCTTACTACGTCAGCTTTATTTGCTGCAATTTTATAATACCGCACCTCTCAGATTATAGAATCATGCGCCTTTTCAGTTGATAATTCTTACAATCTTACAAGAATTATGTTCGCAACGCTAAATTGCAACCTAAACAATGTGTCAGTGCAATGTACGTCAGCCGAAAAGCGTATTTATATGTCTTGCAGCTGTGATTCTTTTGTCGGATCCATTATGTTTAAAAGCCTCTTCAGATGATATTCTTTATTCTGTGTATCATAGTTCACGCATTCGAGAACCAGTGATATTTAGAGGCACATTAGTTTTGACTTGTTATCAGATATTGCGAACTATTTTACCTTTAGTACGGCTGCATTACGCCTATAAGTATTGTTTATGTGATTTTTGCTACTATAGTAGATTGGCGGATACGACATATCTGTTGTGTTTCCTGAGGGATATTATTGGAATATTGAAGGAAATAAATTTTTTAAAAGTATTTTTCACTGCAACAGATACATGTTAATTTGGAAATTTCATTTTTAGTAGATCGTGACAGCTATCGTCACGATACTTCGATTAATCAATGCAAGCTCTTTGAGCAACCTCTTTGTATGCTCACTCAGGCATTTTCTCATCTTTGGAAGGTCAGTTTGTCATTTAACCAATGATAAGCCTTTGCGGGCTAGAAGCCTAATCGCTATACTTGAAACTCTTCCGTCACTATAGTACGAGGTGCCATATTTGGAATTCTGTTCTGTGTTCTGACGTGGGAGGACGGATGGCTTTCTCTGACAGAGATCTGAGCTGCAGTGGGAATTCTGAAGTATTTGGTGAGAAAATTGTGGTGTCACCGCTAGACACCACACTTACTAGGTGGTAACTTAAATCGGCCGCGGTCCTGTAGTACATGTCGGACCCGCGTGTCGCCACTGTGGTATCGCAAACCTAGCGCCACCACAAGGCAGGTCTCGAGAGACTGAGGAGACCTCGTCCCCAGTTGTACGGACAACATAGCTAGCGATTGGACGTGCTAAGCCTTGCTCTCATTTGCCGAGAGATAGACAGTAGAATAGCCCTCTGCTAAGTTAACTGGCGACCACCTAGCAAGGCGCCATTTGTATCAGTGCCTATAGCTTACTAATATTCAAGAGAGATGTATTCCAAGGACTAATTAAAAGTTAAGTAACAAGCATCTACGTACTTTTCTTCTTATTCATTTATAAGTTCTCATGTTCCAGACTTCACGCCCGTCTGCGTTAGCCTTGCGTGCCCTATCGGCTACAGCATTGTGTCTAGGCTGTATGGTCTAGACACAACATTATTGGCGACGAGAAAAAGAGTTTGTATTAATTCGTTTGTGTCATGGCTTCGCCACATTCTCCGGATGTACTGTCCGAATTTTATCGCTTGCAGAATCAGCAGACGCAGGCGTTATTGGATGCACTTGGACAGCTCGTCCAGGGTCAACGTGCGCTGCAACCCGATGCGGCGGCCGCCGCTTCTTCGCTACCGCTGCCACAAAACGCTGTTGCACCTCCCTTTAGGCCATACGTGGCGGCCGAAGAAACATGGCAAGAATGGTCCCGCCAGTTCCAGTTTCATCTAACAGCCTACAGAATTCAAGGTAACGAGCGGCAGCCGTTTTTGCTTTCTTGTGTCGGTGTGTCTACCTACCGTGTGATAGTGAAATTGTTTCCCCGACGCGACGTAGCAACTCTGACCTACGAGGAAATTTTGTCTGCTTTAGATGCCTGTTTCAAAGAAACAGTTAATGTAGTTGCACAAAGGTATACGTTCTTTCGTACAAAACGTACGGCCGGTCAGACTAATACGGAGTGGGTTGCAACTTTGCAAGGACTTACTAGGGAGTGTGCATTTGAATGTGACTGTGGACTTCCTTATTCAGATACAATGGTGCGTGATGCAATAGCACAGAACGTTTCTGATGTTCGCATACGGGAACAGATTTTGAAACTCGTTAATCCCTCCCTCCAACAAGTGATAGACATATTGGATAGGCAAGACACACTTGACTTTGCTCAGGACTCATTTGAAACTTCGCCAGCAGTGTGTCACATTAACCGGCCCGCCGGGCCCACTGCACGGGACGCTACGCGGCCCTCGCGCCCGTCACAGCAGCGGCAGCCTACCTTGCAAACACGTGCGCCGCGTAAGCAAGCAACTGTAGTGAAATCATGCCCGCGGTGTGCAGCTAGACATTCGCGTGAACATTGCCCGTCACGCCAAGCTATTTGCTTTTACTGTCAAAAGAAAGGACATGTTCAAAGTGTTTGCCAGAAAAAGCTTAGATCAGACAATCACAATAATTCCAGGCCCTTTGCTTCGCGCCGGAATCGAACCCAGGACAATCAGGCTCGTGGACCTTCGCCCATGGACATTCATGTAGTTCATTCCCACCCGTCCAGTGACACTTTAGCTAACGGTGACTGTGTTCGTCCCACACACAGTGTGCGTCGACGTCGCCGAAAATCCCGTGAAGTCGCAAGTGCTTCTGTACCTGTATCAGTTCAAATTGCACGTGACAGTCGCTCTTGTCGTCAACAGGACAATAAACTTTTTGTGGACTTAAACTTTGAAGGCAAAGTGATACCATTCCAGCTCGATACCGGAGCTGCAGTTTCATTGCTCAATCACGACACGTACAAACAAGTGGGCAAACCGCCATTGCGTGCCGCAAATGTTAAGTTACATAGTTACTCTAGACAGCATATACCTGTTTTAGGACAGTGCAGCCTTCTTGCCACATACAAGGGACAGACAAAACTTGTATCATTTTACGTTCTTCGTTCTACTTCTGCAGTGAACTTGTTTGGTTTAGATTTATTTCAATTGTTTAATATGTCTATAGTAAATCAGGTCCTATCAGTGAATCAGACTGTGCCTTCCGCCAGTGTTTCTAGTCTTTGTGAAGAATTTGCAGACATCTTTGCACCGGGCCTTGGTTGCGCTAAGAACTATGAAGCGCATTTGGAACTGAAAGAAAACGCACAACCGAAATTTTTCAGAGCACGCAATGTTCCCCACGCATTGCGTGATGAGGTCGCAAGAACATTACACGATTTAGTATCACAAGGTGTAATTGAACGTGTGCAGGCTTCTCTCTGGGCCTCACCCTTAGTAATTTTACCAAAACCTTCCGGAAAATTGCGACTTTGTGTGGACTTCACGGCAACTGTGAATCCTCAACTTGTGACTGCTACTTTTCCTTTGCCCCGCCCGGAAGATCTTTTTGACAAACTGTGCCCGGCAAAATATTTTTCAAAATTGGACCTAGCAGATGCGTACTTGCAAATACCTGTGGACGCAGACTCCCAGCGCGTCTTGGTGGTAAACACGCATCTTGGCTTGTATCGCTTCAAAAGACTGCCATTCGGGTGTGCATCCGCCCCTGCTTTGTTTCAGCAATATTTACAAACTGTTTGTGCGTCGGTCCCTACTGCTGCGAACTATCTGGACGATATTGTGATCTCAGGAAAGACGGAAGCCGAACATTTGCAAAATCTCCGAACATTATTTCAGGTCTTGCGTCAGAATGGTCTTCGCTTGAGGAAGGACAAATGTGTGTTTTTTGCTCGGGACTTACCCTACCTGGGGCATGTCATAAATGCCCAAGGTATACATCCGAGTCCAGAGCACCTCCGTGCCATACAGGAGTTGCCTTCGCCACGGGATGTTAAACAACTACAGAGTGTGCTGGGTAAAATTAATTATTATGCAAAGTTTGTGCGCAATGCTTCTTCCATTTCAGCTCCGCTTCATCGCTTACGCCGTAAAGGTGTTCCGTTCGTCTGGACGACGGAATGCGAACGCGCCTTTCGCCAGTTGAAATCGGCGTTACTTTCAAATACGTGCCTTACGCCATTCGATCCCCAGAAACCCCTTTTGTTGATGGTAGATGCATCGGATTTCGGGATCGGTGCTGTGCTTGCGCACAAGGATGGCTCGCATGATCGCCCTATTGCCTTTGCGTCCAAATTGCTCTCATCTGCGCAAAGAAATTCTTCACAAATAGAGAAAGAAGCTTTAGCTCTCGTGTTTGGTGTTACAAAGTTTCACGATTTCTTGTATGGTCGTCACTTTACCATCATCACGGACCACAAACCTTTGACATCGCTTTTTCATCCGACCAAGCCTGTACCTCCACGTACAGCGCAGAAATTCATTCGCTGGTCACTTTTTCTCTCGCAGTACCGCTACGATATCTTGTATCGGTCCACTGCTAAGCACGGAAACGCTGATGCGTTGTCCCGTTTGCCTGTTGCTGAGGATAAAGCATTCGATTCTTCCGAACTTGCTTGCATGTTCATTGATTCGGAAACCGATGACGTGGTCGAATCGTTTCCGATTGATTTTCGTCGTGTAGCTACAGCCACACCTGCTGACCCTGTCCTTGCTACTGTTTTGCGTTTTATTGCTACGCAATGGCCCTTGTCAAAGTCACGGATCGAGGTTCCTTTGGTTCGTCGTTTTTTTGCCCACAAGGAGAGACTTTTTGTACGACGTGGTGTTTTGTTGTTGCGTTCCGATAATGATCAGTCCAGAGTCGTGGTCCCACGTTCGTTACAGTCCTCTGTCTTAAAGCTTCTTCACCAAGGACATTGGGGTATAGTGCGTACGAAACAACTTGCTCATCAGCACTGTACTTGGTTCGGAATCGATACTGCGATTACGAATATGTGCTCCTCTTGCGTGGCGTGTGCCGAACAACAATCCGCACCACCGCGGAAATTCTTTGCATGGCCGAAAGCCACTTCCCCTTGGCAACGTTTGCACATCGATTTTGCTGGTCCATTCTGGAATGCTCGATGGTTGGTTGTGGTCGATGCTTTCAGTAATTTTCCTTTTGTTGTCCGGATGTCTTCCACGACGTCTTCTGCCACAATCCAAGCCTTGTCTGCTATCTTTTGCATTGAAGGTCTTCCGCAGACTATTGTTTCCGACAATGGCCCACAATTCATGTCCGCAGAATTTCAGTCCTTCTGCGAGGCCAATGGTATTCAACATCTGACATCCGCGCCGTTTTCGCCTCAGTCAAACGGTGCCGCTGAACGATTGGTCCGGACTTTCAAGTCACAGATGTTGAAATTGAAAGAGTCGCATTCTCGGGAGGACGCTTTGTTGCTCTTTTTGTCTTCGTATCGCTCTCAGCCCCGCGATGGTCGCTCGCCGGCTGAATTGCTCCATGGTCGTTCTCATCGCACCTTGATGTCTTTGCTGCATCCGCCACATCAGGTTCCTGTGCAGCGGCAGACTCCTGCTTTTGCTCCTGGCGACGTTGTCTATTATCGCACCTATCGCGGTTCACGGCGTTGGCTCGCAGGGCGCATTCTTCGCTGCCTCGGCCGCGCGATGTATTTGGTTTTGGGGGCCTCTGGTGAGGTGCGTCGGCATCTCAATCAGCTGCGCCTCTGTCGTCGCCTGGGTTCTGCCGCTCCCCGTCTGCTTTCAGCGACGGAGCCATCCGGTCAGCGCCTTGGGGACCCATCTACTGGCTCGTCTCATCCCCAGGTGTTACCGACGCTGCCTTCCCTTTTGCCTCATGGCGTCGCGCCGCCGCCGCAGCCGCCGCCGGCGCCGCCCGCAGTGGACGCTTCGCTGCAACCGCCCGGCGCCTCCCAGGGTCACGCGCAGCCGCTCGCTTCCCGTGACCAGCCGTCCTCCGCCATGGACCTCTTTCCCGCTCCGGACCAGATGTCGTCATCGCGCGTCGGATTCCCCGACGCAATGGAGGTCGACCCTTCGGCCCCTCCTGTCTCATTACGTGCGCATACACCGCATGTTGACGTGCACCCTGGACTGGGTTTTCAGGCGTTTCCTAGCTCCCCTCGGACCGAATGGCCGGGTGCGGGTGGCACAGCCTCGCCTGTTGTTAGGCTCCCCACCTCATCGCATACGTCGACATGCGGTCCTCCCCACGGCGGGCGGAAGCCTTATCTCACGACCGTTCGCCGATTTGCAGGGGAGGAATGTGGTGTCACCGCTAGACACCACACTTACTAGGTGGTAACTTAAATCGGCCGCGGTCCTGTAGTACATGTCGGACCCGCGTGTCGCCACTGTGGTATCGCAAACCTAGCGCCACCACAAGGCAGGTCTCGAGAGACTGAGGAGACCTCGTCCCCAGTTGTACGGACAACATAGCTAGCGATTGGACGTGCTAAGCCTTGCTCTCATTTGCCGAGAGATAGACAGTAGAATAGCCCTCTGCTAAGTTAACTGGCGACCACCTAGCAAGGCGCCATTTGTATCAGTGCCTATAGCTTACTAATATTCAAGAGAGATGTATTCCAAGGACTAATTAAAAGTTAAGTAACAAGCATCTACGTACTTTTCTTCTTATTCATTTATAAGTTCTCATGTTCCAGACTTCACGCCCGTCTGCGTTAGCCTTGCGTGCCCTATCGGCTACAGCATTGTTTCTAGGCTGTATGGTCTAGACACAACAAAAATTTCATTTATTTGCAATGGTGAAGCGTAGGTGGTTAGGTTATTTCGGAACTGCGTGCTAGAGAACTGCCCAGCTTACTCGCAATTACAACGCCATCAGACATGCGACATTATTCTTCTGCATATGGAAATGGAACTCGTAAGTTCTCGGATTTGATTAAACGGAAGCTGATTATAGTGATAGACATAATCTTTTCAGTCCGTAAAGGTGTCGGCTGAAAGTTATCATCCCCACCCGAATTGTGAATGAGCTTCCGTTTCGTTTAAATTCGTGTATTGAGAACATAATATTCCGACCATTCTCTGTAAAATTGAATTTTGTATCTGCTGCTTTGAGAACTCATGTTCTATAGGACATATAGGGTGAGTCAAAAGCCACGTCCACAGGACAAAGTCTTTATTGGTGATTCAATAGTCTTGACCCGTAGGACAACGTCGTGATCAGTAGAGACAGCGGAAGTACAAAGAGACGAATGTATGCTACACATGTGCTTTAGCTGTACAAACAAAATGTATCATGATCGGTCAAAGAGAACATGAAATTTAACAGCACAATGCAACCAGCTTGTCCAGTCAGTTGTTCGCACGTTCGCAAGGTGTTCAAACTGACTTCAATCCTGCAGACGACACATCTGCGCGCACCGATGCCGATGGACGCTAACCGTAGTGTCACGGTTGGGATTTCTGTGCAGATTCAGTTAAGTTACTTGATGTGTTGGTCTGCACTGCATACCTGCAGCGTTCCCAAAGACAAAAGTCCACTGGAATCAGGCCTGGCGTTCTTTGGGCTAGTCCACCGGACCACGTCTGCCAATCCAACACCCAGGAAGAATCCTCATTAGGCGGTGGGCGTCTCTCCTGAAGGGTGGATGTGCGCCAATCTGCTGTGTGAAAAACGCATTTCCTTTCAAGAGGCATGTCTTCCAAATAGGATTGTAATGTTTCATCTAGGTGACGTCTGCAGCGTGTAGCAGCTTTCCGTTAAAAATATGGGACCAATAGGACATCCCCATGCTTCCCCACCGCACATTTAACCTGTGTATTGCTTGATTATGTGTCTCTACACCGAGACGGGAATTGTCGTTTGCCCAATATACGGCGTTACGTCAATCCGTAATGAATTATGAAAGAGTTGTTGCTTTTTTAAAGTCATTATTCATTATCATTTGTCATGTACTACATTTGGCGTCGCCTCGGAGCTGTGCGGGCGAGTCGGCTGCCCTCATCAGCAATCACGCCTTTGCGGCGAGACCCGGATACTGTCTTCAGGTTGTCTGCCCGTTGTCGGTTGCATGGCCGAAGCGGTTATATCAAGGTGGCGGAAGTCGGATGTTAGCGGTGAATGAAAGAGACCTCGTGTGCTCTCAATTCCGCACTGTGTCACCGATTCCTTTTTCGATTCTCATCCCTCTCTCAGCTCAACTTCTCTTAGAAAAATTTCTTCCTTTCGGTTTTATCGTTGTCGGACAAAATTTTCAATGAAAGATCACTGTTTCATAGCCACGCCACTCCGTAGAGGCTGGAAATTTTTATCTGGTGTAGGCTGGTGTTTCCTCGTGAATCGGCATATTTGAAAAAAAAAAAAGAAATATTTATACAGTTGCTGACAGGACCGCGAAATGTTGAAAATATTTAAATTTCTCACTATTCTCATTCTTACGATATTTTCCTATATTCCGAAGTTGTTATGAGAGCAGCTAAACGACACTTCTAAGTAACCGCCTTCTCTGCTTGATGCATGGACAGACTCACGTTTGCGCTTCGTCTCAAAGTTTGCTGGCGTCCGTAATTTACACTGACGCGCCAAAGACACTCGTATAGGCATGTGTATTCAAATACAGAGATATCTAAACAAACAGAATACGGCGCTGCGGTCGCCAACGCCTGTATAAGACAACAAGTGTCTGGCACAGTTGTTAGATCGGTTACTGCTGCTACAATGGCAGGTTATCAAAATTTAAGTAGTTTGACCATGGTTTTATAGTCGGCGCGCGAGCGATGGGACACAGCATCTCCGATGTAGCAATGAAGTGGGGATTTTGCCGTACGACAATTTCACGAGTGTACCGTGAATATCAGGAATCCGGTAAAACATCAAATCTCAGACATCGCTGCGGCCGGAAAACGGGAGAACGGGACCACGACGACTTAAGAGTATTGTTCAACGTGACAGAAATACAACAATTCCGCAAATTGTTGGAGATTTCAATGCTTGGCCATCAACAAGTATCAGCGTGCGAACCATTCAACGAAACATCATCTACATGGGCTTTCGGAGACGAAGGCCCACTCGTGTACCCTTGATGACTGCACAAAACAAAGTTACGCCTCGCCTAGTCTCATCGGCAGTGACATTGGACTGTTGATGACTGGATATATGTTGCCAGGTAGGACGAGTCTCGTTTTAAATTGTATCAAGCGGATGGACGTGTACGACTATGGAGACAACCTCTTGAATCCATGGACGCTGCATGTCAGCAGGCGACTGTTCAAGTTGGTGGGGGCTCTGTAATGGTGTGGGGACTGTGGAATTGGAGTGATATGGGACCCCTGATACGTCTAGATAAGACTCTGACAGGTGACACGTACATAAGCATCCTGTCTGATCACCTGCATCCATTCACGTCCATTGTGCATTCAGACGGACTTGGGCAATTCCGACAGGAAAATGCGATTCCTCACACGTCCAGAATTGGTATAGAGTGGCTTCAGGAACACTCTTATTAATTTAAATACTTCCTCTGGCCAGCAAACTCCTCAGACATGAACGTTGTTGAACATATCTGAGATGCCTTGCAACGAGCTGTTCAGAAGAGATCTCTACACCGTCGTACTCTTACGACAGCACTCTGGACAGCCCTGCAGGATTCATGGTGTCAGTTCCCTCCAGTACTACTTCAGACATAAGTCGAGTCCATGCCAAGTCGTGATGCGACACTTCTGCGTGCTCGCGGGCGTTCTACACGATAATCGGCAGGTCTACAACTAGTAGGTTCTTCAGTTTACATGTAAAGTCAAGAAATGGCTTTTCTTAATTTTCTTGATACTGCTTTTTCCATGGAAGTAAAGATGCAAGGACAGTATATGATTCCAGTTTTATTTATATTGATTTGGACAGTAAATTTAATTTAACTCTTTTATCGTATCCCACACTTACTCATTCTCTGCTAACATACTGAAGTTTATTCATTGTAACATAACGAGATGAGCTCACCACTTGATTAGTAGGTCATTTACACTATTTAATTTTAGATAGACTATGCTGCTGTGTCGTAGCACCACAGTAGTACTCTTATATATCCCTACAGCTCGGAAGATGAAGTAGTTAAAATAATGTTAAGATGGAATAAAATAAATTGCTCAGTTCGTTATGTGAGACGAAAATTTAATAGTGATAGAGGAACGGTACTGGACTATTGATTAAGGAAGGGAAAGAAAGTTATAAGAGACTGTGGATCAGAAGGAAAGTCGTAGCTACCTAGTAGAATTTTGAACAGAGAACTATTTAGCCATTGCAGATGGTTTATAAAACATGAGAGAAGTTCGCAATCATGAAAGAGACCCGAGGGCACAAGAATTTCGAACAGAAGGGCAAGAGAGAGAGTTGCGACAAGATTTTAAACAGCATTAAAATTCCAGGGGCAGATGTGCATTGTAAATACGATGTAGGGGATAATGGGTTATGAATTACGGATTAAAACAGAAGAAAGTACTGACAGGTAAGAAAATAAGAAGCTGGGACCAGGATAATGCACTAGAGGTTCTTGGAAGTTCCAGACGAGCATTAGGCGCTGACAGAGAAAAGGAATAACGAATGTGCTTTGAGAGAAGAGGGAAACAGGATCAATATCGGTAAAAAGACAAGTAGAAGACCTTTGAGAACACACGAGATTTTGAATAAAGTTGACGAAAGGAGAAAATATACAAAATATTAAGAAATGAAGCAGGCAAGTGAAACGGAGGGTGCCCTGTCCCAGAGACAAATCGCCAACTATGTAGTCAAATAATATCATGTATTTATGCCGTCTGCCAGTCTTTGTACCTGATGTTAACTGTTCGTGACAAGTGTGACGTGGCGGGTGAGGAGTGCAGCCATAGGAGACTGTTCACAGACAACGTAGCTATGTACAAGGTGCTGACACCGTTGATGTCTCCTATGGCTGCACTCCTCACCCGCCACGTCACTTAAATTGTCCAGTCACATTGTGACCACATGTCAAACACCTGCGTAAACAGCTTTGCTTGCGGGTACCTGTAGGAAGATAGTCAATAATGTTCTGCGAAGTCCCGACGGGGACGTGGATCCATACCGACTGCAATGTAGTGTTCAGTTGGACTGGTTTGTCGGTTGAGGATCCATGGCTTGAAAAGTACGTTAGAGCTTTTCCCACTGATTCGGTTTAAATCTGGGGAGTTTCATGGTCAGTGGAGTAAGGTAATGGAGCTCTCCAAACCATACACATACACGGCGAGCTGTGTGACAAGTACAATTGCCATGATGCCTAGGAAGCAACAAACTGCACGTGGGGGTGGACATGTCCCTAAGGATAGATTAATACTTGTATTGACCGATTGTGCATACTGGAATGACGAGATCTCCCAGGAAACTGAACGAAAGCATTCCCCAGACCATTACACCCCCCCCCCCCCCTCCGCCCACCCCATCGGCCTGGGGCCACCCGGCTATTGTAGCACAGCCGCAAACGCCAACGCAACGTCCATCTGTCCGAAGGAGCATAAAACGTGGTTCATCTGGAAAAGCTACTTGTCGCCACTCACTGGACGCCCAGTTGCGGTATAGGTGTGCAAATTCCGCCCCGTCGTCGGCGTTGAACAGCAGCTAGCATGGTAGCAAAAACCAGGCAGCTGCTGTGGAGACCCATACGGAAGAATGTTAGGTGATCGGTCGTTGAGGAGACACTGTCATTAGCCCTTTGGTTCATCCGGAAGGTCAGCTGTTGCACATCTTTACTCGTACACACCTCCGCAGCCATTTATCACCGCTGTCACCAATGGCCGTTGGTGTACCACAGTTGCCTCGCCAGGTTTGAATACTGCCGCTTTGCCCTTGTGCGATACACTTTAACTATGGCTGCACTAGAACGGTTTACAACCTTAGCCATTTAGGAAATTCTTCAACCCTTGACCCGAAAGCCAATGAGCATGCCGTTTTAGACTTCCGATAAAGGGCTCCGTTTGCACATTACGACACTCCCCGACACGCTTTCTATATCCTTCATTGCTATTGCTGCCATCTGACGTCTGTGAGTGATTATTGCACTTTGACGTCGAACATAGATGATGGTCACATTAATGCGACTGGACTACCTTAATGTACGCCATATATTACTTCCGTTTTTGAAACAGCTTTTCAACTGACGTAATGAGTTCTTTTTCCTAGGAAGTCTGTTATAAAATATCATCTCACTGGATATTCCGCATGCAGGCATTTTACTTGCAAGGTGACAGTACAGGGCAATATCGAGGAGTTTGTGGAAGTCAAGAGACACTTATGAGCTTGACCTCCACTATCTACTCCCTTCTGGATCTCATTAATGAACAGAGCTTCCGAAAACCATATTGATTTCTAATACCAATTGTTAGAGCTTGATAAAAATCGTCAAGGTGAGAAAAATGTATACTGGCGTCAAAAATTAAAACAAGAAACCGCTGTTTCCCCGTCTTATGTCTAATTCACGGTGTAATCATACAACATGTCGACAGATGTCCGTACAATCGTGTTCTGCACGGAAGGTGGCATTCTGGTCAACGGACAACCACGCCAATGATGACGACAGGGAACTTATGAAACGGGGTGGTGTGTGTAGGGTAGACCCACAGGTACACTCACTGCGTATGCAGTCACATTGGGGGCGGTGTGGCACAAAGAAGAAAGGAAGGAGGACAGTCGCGAACTGGTGTGGCCTAATGGCGTAATGTGAATCGTTCTGTTGTTTCTCGGATGTGGCGACAATTTATAGAGATGGAATCAGTGTCCCGAAGACCAGGGTAGCGCCGAACAAATATGGTATCAGAAAGAAAGGAGTGTTATTTGGCTGTACTGCCTCGGTACTGCGCAGCAACTGGCATTTGTCCTCGTAACATCCACTGGACGTTGGACGTGTTGTATCGACACAAACGATGACAATACGCTTCCTGAAGAGTGGCGTTTACTGTCGGACAGGTATTGTGAAGAGATGTTGGGATCTCATGTGCTATTGTTGCGAGGTCATGTGAACGCAGACTTCGTGTTGATGGATGATAATACTCGATCTCATAGAGAACGAGTGGTTGGTGTTTTCTTGGAAAATATGGCACGCATGGCGTGGCTTGGTCGCTCTCCCGATTTGAATCCCGTAGGGCAAGTGTAGGGCTCACTAGGGAGACAGGTTGCATCACGTCAGCGTCCACCAACCACTCCCAATACATGCGAACTGCTCTACAGGAGGAATAAGTGCTATTGCCACAAAATCAGATTGATGACATCACTTACACCGTGCCCCATTGTTGTCGTGCCAGTATTGCTGCAAGAGGTGCTCACACCCCATACTGTGCACATTAAGCAGTTGTCGAAATGTGTGTGCAAATCCATTAAGTTGGAAAAAAACGAAGAAGATATTTGTCTACCGTTATGGATATAGCAGTTACTTACATTCGTTATTTTCTACATTTTTTCTATTTTACTGTTACCTGTTTATATTGTTTCGTGGGAAAATAAATGCAACTTCGCAAAAATTTGCGTTTGTTGCTTTAATTTTGGACACCAGTGTATGATTCATAATTAAACATGAAACGTCCCCTTTGAACAATTATACATGATTGCGCTTAAACTGGCACACAATATTTTTAGCGCAACGCAATCTGACTTTCAGAAATCCCTACAAAAGAATGGCCCTGACTAACATTAACCTATGCCTTTCACAAATCACTTACCTCACCAAAAATCTTCGTTACTCGAACTACTGCAATACAGCGAGCGCCACTACTGCCAGCTAAATAAAAGATTCAAACTACTGAAGGCACTAACTACTGATAGGCATAGTTAGCAAATGAAAGATTTTGATAGAGAACAAACAATGTATTTTCCTTAATAGTCATCAAAAGTAATAATATATATAGTTCATAACATCCATTCTTACAAATATCAAAACTCCGCCATCTCTCTCCCCACATCCACCACTGCTGGCGGCTCACCTCCAACTGCGCAACGCTACGCGCTGTTCACATCCAGCTGCCGCTGCCCAACACTACAATGGCAGACAACAATGCAAACTAGCCACAGACTGCACACAGCACAGCCAGTGATTTTCATACAGAGCGCTACGTAACGTTCCCAATAAGAAAACATAAACAGCCTACTTACATAGCCCCCATGCTCCCCACAAAAAAATTTTACAAATTGTTTTGGGCAGTGGCCAGTAATGATTTGATGAAGTTTTTCATAATTACAATAACAAAGATATCAAATGCACACACTTATTGATACAATGTTGGTCAAAAGCTAAAATTTTCTCACAGTCCATAAAGACAGTCCTGATCATTCATCACAGTGAAATTGCATTTTTTTTTCAAAGTCTGAGCAGTAAAAGACAATGCACACGAAAGTAGTGGATTTCAATGCAGTCTTGAAGAAGTAGTGTTGTCCTTCCAACGGAAAGACAGTGCTGACTCTCGACATGCAGACAAGTAACAGGTCACAACATAGCAAACCCACAGCAGAGTCATTCGAAGTTTTGAAGAATATTGGTAAGCAGGTCATCACAGAGTAGACCCACTGTAGTCCTGGTAGAGATTACGGTATTGGTGGGCCACCTTAGATGTGCAGACCCATTGCGGTCCTTGTAGAAATAATGGTATTGGTTGGCCATCAAAGATGCAGACCCACTGTAGTCCATGTAGAGACGGCCAGCAGCCATCTGTTGTGACTGTGCAGGTGCACAATTACCATTGAAGAGTCTTGTACTATATAGCAAGTCCATAAACCACCCACTTGTGCACTCCTTAGAACCAGCAATGCTGTTATCCAGTCCCTTGCTGAATTATTAACACACATGCAAACACTATCAGTCCCTACTTCTCACATATTGTCCGTATACTATGACCAACAGAAACGTGTGCAGTGAAATGTAACTTACAAGTTACTTAATTTGTTGAACTGGTGTCAATTACAATTTTATAACATAAGAATACAATAACAAAGGTACAAAATACATCATTAAAGAACATAACAATACAGATAAGATTTGTAGTAAAACAGGCTTTACAAAAGAATAGAAATAAACATGTACCTCAGTGTTACAAGAATTATGACATAAGTATATACATAAAAGATCAGAATAACTTTTGAAACATCAACTTCACACATGAGCATTAAAACAAAACAGAATAAATAATGTCTAAACATCTTTACAAAGTAAATAACATATTATAAATGCCAATTATATTTGAGGATAACAGTATTCCTCATCATAGTGAGTGTAGCGTAGTATTAGAAGAGAAAAAATTCTATGAAATGGTACACAGAGACAGGAAGAAAACAAATACACAAGGGTACACAAACACATAGGGGGATAACACAATGGAAAGGACATGGTTCGTTTTCAGTGTAGCATTTGGTACTGCAGTATTTTGCGAAAAAAACCTTTTTTGTTCTTGGAGATCTCCCTTCGTTAATCATTATTCCAAAAAAGTCCTATCTATACCTCTTTTCAGTATTCTAACCATATTTCTTTCAAAATAATTATGGCTCATTGTACAATACTCACTTTGGCCCAAATCGTTTTCATATAACTTCTCAATGCATTTCTTCCAATTTATCACAACTCGTCCTCACATATAGCCTACCCCATCTTAAGCTAACTTAAATCTACTGAGCTTAGATGCTAAACTAAGGGATGAGGCAATGCAGCAGCACAAAACAATTAACACAAACATCAATGACAAAAAAAATACAAATTGGCAAAGTAAGCAACAACATTACAACTAATATAAGGCAATGAGCAGCAAACAAGCAAAATAAATAGGTAATAAACTGCCTTAGCAGAGTAACACAAAGTCAAATTCAGTAACACTATACCTGGAAAACAGCAGCAGCAAATGAAATAACTTATATCTAAACATTACATAGCTCAAGCAAAAATAATATTACAGTAAAGACAACAATGCAGACAAGGGAAATGTATATTCACATCTTAATATCTATGTCATTAAAGTGGTGCACCACAACTTATTCTACAAAATAAATTACCAAGTACTTGAAAAGAAAATTATGAATGCAGTTCCTGTGAAGGTAAATGTCTTTTTGTGCTCCCTCATTTTTTTGAAAAAAATTATTATTTACTCGATCTGTAGACAGAAAATATTTATATTAGTACATCTATAAAATTTTATTTTAACCAATGCTGAAGTGCAGCTAGAAACTAGATATTAAACAAAATGAGTTAATAAATAAATAAAGCAAGCCATATGGCATTTCTCTCAACTAGCAAGACAATAGCCGTGAAATGTTTCTCATTGTTTCATTAGTCATTTTAGTAAATATAAATTAAGAGCTCCACAGTATAATCATATGTTTTCAAGTTTGAGAGTGTCGTATTTGCGATGCTTTCTACAAAGAAATGTCAATAGCGAGGATAATGGCCTCCTTTTTTCTCCACCTGTGCCTCTGAAAGGCACACACTAATGGCTTTTTTTCCAGGCAACTGTCGTGCGGCTGGGTGCTTACAGTGACCTACCTTCCTTACCGAAATATTTACGACATCAGTTTCCGCTACAGTGACAGTTTGATAGAAATAAGATTTCACAGGTCGAAATATTTGCGTTCCAAATCTGTAGAAACAAAATCCTATAAATATAACAGTGTCCAAAAAATTTTCGCCAGCATTGTGATACATTTACACACATTTCATAACTCTTAAAGTACGATTCTTGGTTTCCAACATCCTTTTTCACAAGTCAGAGTTCCTAACCACTACTCATTATTCCTTACCTTATTACACATATACATATTCATGAACACGTCTTCAATATTTCATCATAATAAATACATAGCATAATCAGATTCCTCATATAGCATCATCTCATTGATCATAAACATACCTCAATGGAATAATACACATCGTCGTCGTAATAATAACATCATAACAGATCAATCACATCTCTAAATCGTCGTAGCTTTCTGAATATTTGAAAACCTAAAAAAAATTCTCTGCTCTATTCAATAGTGTCATCTACCTCAAACGTACCTTAAAAATCATGATCTCATACCAAATACATCATTCAAAGCTCTCATAGTATCACAATGGTTCTGAAAAAATATGAAGAGTTCACAAAGTACAGACAAAATACAATTTCGTAAGTGTGAAGTTATCCAACTGTGTAATTGCGTAAACATCTGTCACTGTCGTAGAAAAAAAAATGTTTGTCTCTCTCAGTTAAATGATCAGATAGCTGTGTAATTCTGTGTTAGAGAAATATGGTACCGATGTGTAAAGTTGTATAAGCAAATACCATATTAGCTAGGGCTCCTTGTGTTTGCCAGACACATAGTACACAATGTAGGCGTGTACCCCCCTGAGGATTAATGTAATTATACCCTCAGGTGTTACAGATTACAGCAATGGAATGAAATGTATCACGGAAAACCCTTGTATCATTGTACTTCGAATATCTTAAAAAATAAATGTTTTAAGTGCGAAATTAATCACTCAAATACGTGTACTGTAGCATTAACCTATACCTTTCACAAATCACTTACCTCACCAAAAATCTTCGTTACTCGAACTACTGCAATACAGCGAGCGCCACTACCGCCAGCTAAATAAAAAATTCAAACTACTGAAGGCACTAACTACTGATAGGCATAGTTAGCAAATGAAAGATTTTGATAGAGAACAAACAATGTATTTACCTTAATAGTCATCGAAAGTCATAATATATATAGGAGTTCATAACATCCATTCTTACAAATATCAAAACTCCGCCATCTCTCTCCCCACATCCACCACTGCTGGCGGCTCACCTCCAACTGCGCAACGCTACGCGCTGTTCACATCCAGCTGCCACTGCCCAACACTACAATGGCAGACAACAATGCAAACTAGCCACAGACTGCACACAGCACAGCCAGTGATTTACATACAGAGCGCTACGTAACGTTGCCAATAAGAAAACATAAACAGCCAACTTACAAACATAAAATTGAAATCATTGTGAGGCTTTAGTTCTGCACTCAGATAATGTGACCTTTCTGATAGGTCGGAACATTCTGCTCACGATTCGTTGTTACCGTAACATACCACAAACTGATACTATAAGAAATGATAATTTCTAAGCATATTCGGTGTACGTTGTGTAACAAAACGTAAGGATACGGTGTAAAACGAAACGTAAGGACAAACTTCAAATGACTGTAGAGATAGCCTTAAGGAACAAACTGAGGACGGGAACCTACTTCCGGAAACGCTATTCAACGACATAAACAGAGGTATAGGGGAAAAGCATGCCGCTCGACTGTTCCCTATGGCAGCGAATGTGAGTTGTGACGCTGACGGACTGAAGTCAAACGTGTCGCAATGTCACTGAGAGTATTCAAGACGTCAGATGGTGTCCTAAGCATCCACTCCCATCACAACAACACTATAGACACCGCTAAGTGCAGTGACGGCAGAGGCGTCAGCGGTACAACTCACGTCTGCTGCCGTAAGGGGGGGGGGGGGTCTTGCAGCAGGCGTAGCCTCGACGATCTCTCCGTTGTTAAATAAATTTATGACATGGGTCTCTATCCTAAGTTTCTTTCTGCGGCATCATCCTTTGAAGTTTATCGGTACAATTATCTTACACCGTGTTGGCTCTAATGGGCATTCCCATGGACTTTCTTCCACTTATTGACATTTTTCAACTTTTTGCAGTTTTGAACTTTTTGACTTTTTGGACTTTTTACCTTTTTTTAATTTTTTGAACATTTTGAACTTTTCGACTATTTTGAACTTTTTGACTTTGAACTTTTTGGACTTTTTGAACTTTTGGACTTTTTTAAACTTTTTGGACTTTTTTGAACTTTTGGACATTTTTAAGCTTTTTGGACTTTATTGATTGAACTTTTTGGACTTTTTTGAACTTTATGAACTTTTTGACTTTCTTGAACTTTTGGACTTTTATGAACTTTTGTAACATTTTTTAACTTTTTGGACTTTCTGAACTGTTTGACGTTTGTGAAATTTATGAATTTTTTGAACTGTTTTCTCAACTATTTGGCAACTTCGTAAATTTTTCGATTTTAATTCGCTGAATGCAAATTCCTTGGCGCTATGTGTATTAGGCATAAATCGACTATCCAACAGTGATACATTTTGTATCACTGACATTTTGTCCCTTCTTCAAATATTTATTCTTATTTAACCCCTCGCAATAGCAAGGGGATCAGGCTACTTTATGTCCATCTTCTGAAAATATTGGAATCTTGTAATGTAGTTTATAATTTAAAATTCTGAAATAATTCTTTACTATTTTTAATAATCTATTACACCAGATTCCGTAAGAATTTTTCAGTAAAATGTACCTCATAAACTTACGTCGTAGTGGTAGTGAATGTGACTTATAGCAACAAATGCCATTTTCATATTTTCAAGTTCATAATCCTTCTTACACAACTATATATATCATGAAAAAGGAAGTTGCCAATAATACTGAAAGACGCTTAATGATATCTGTATTTTTTGAAATATTTTTGTGGTGGTCATGAAGCACTCTCTGTGTGTACACTACGGAAAATGCATTGGTATTGCAAAGATAGTGCTAAAAGATATTTTTAGGTTCTGAACCCTTCTTATACGTCTGTACATATTTTAATAGGGTGTTGTTAGTAAAGTTAATAGTCATTAACGAAAATTATTTGTTTTTCTTAATTTTTGGTGGTGGGCACAAAGTACCGACCAGCCCCCTCCCCGGCCCCCTCCCATCATTTCCACTTGGTAGCACACGATATGGAAATACGTCGGTGCTGCTACGCTTAACATATTGGATTCTCTCGTGGCGATAACTTTTGTGCCTCAGTAAAGTGAAACGCAGTAGCCAAATTTTATTTGCTTTTGTGAAAGACGGCGTCAGAGACATGAAACAAATGTGTAATCGACAGTCAGAGTTAACATGGGAGTGGTGTTGTTGTGCCGCGCGGCAGTGAGTTTGAGTGAAGGAATTGGGCGAAAATGAACAGCGCCACCGCGTGGTCACGGCACTTGGCGTGGTGTGGGATCGTGAAGCGAGGACTGAGATCGTCCCTGCAAGTGGAGGCCTTAGAGAGAACATCTCGCACGCTTGCGACTCGTGTCTGAGCTGTCTTCACCTCGCCTGCATACCGTCGACAGCTGCCGCCACTTCTTTTGCGTATTAATTTAGTTAAAATAGCTGTGAGCATTATGGGACTTAACATCTGAGGTCATCATTGCCCTAGAACTTAGAATTAGTTAAACCATCTGTTTGGCCTAATAAAAGATGCACTCTGTGGGAAGCAGTACGAAGACGATGGTGGCGGGGGGATGGGGGTGGTGGGACGGGTGTTGTTGATGCAGCAAGACGTTTGCTCCGCTGTGTCTTTTTCCTATACCTTACAATCTCGCACTGCACGTATTAATTTGTGTATTGTACAATTCTTCTGAATTTCATCCATTCGTGCTACGCCTCTTCGATTGCCGTGTTGAACATGTGATCTCGACCGCTTATACAATCTGAAATTTGTTTCCTGTCGCTCTTCATGGAAATATTTTTATAAAACTCTTTGAAATGATATAGTCATTGCTGCTGTAACTGCAGTATAGTCGCTGATTATCTCCTAACGTTTCTAATGTTCGTGCCTTAGTTACTGGGAGGACTAAGACCTAGTGTAGCTAAGAGTTCGAAATATTTTCAGGAGAAACGTCAACATACTCACTTGCGCTAGGTTTAATCGCATAACATTCTCATTCTATACCTGCCAAAAAGAATTGCATATGACAACCGCATCATGAGGAAGAGCATTCGGATATTCTCAAAAGTTTCTCTAAAGCACTCTGCCACTACTGCTCCTTTTCCCTCTATTGTTATTTCACCCCCCGTCCCATATGGGTGATGATGAGCTGTCAGCGACACAATATCCCACCCTTCTGCCAAATGATTTTAAAAAAATGTTGAACCGTGGCAGCTCATTTCACTATCGATAACTTTTAGCTGGTGTCTTACCAGGGTTGGTGGCTTACTCCCTTGTGCGGTTATCGCTGCCTCGCCTAGTCTTCAAAAGCAGCCGCTAGAGTCGCGTCTACGGACAGAGGCCTCTCAAGATCGCGGCGCCGGCAGCTGATCGGAGTTTTCGCACAGCGTGGATCCGGGGGCAGTAGCAGTGCTTGGAGCGATGCACACGGGCTGTGGATCGGCACGACGTCTTTTCCGGGTCGTCGTTCGCTCTTCTTCACCAGGACTGGGCTGAAGGTAAAGGTATGGTTCGCTTATTTTGTGCGCAACTAGTTGTTCAGCTCTGATCACAAATCTCCGTCTCTTCAAGCTGTTTCAACAGATTTTTGTGCTTGTTTCATTCAGTCGTCATGCACGCCTCGTTTCTTGGCTCTGTGATTTTGTGAATGGTGTTGCCTGCCTGTTCTGTGCCATTTTGAAGTAACTTGTCTTAATCTGCTCTGCCAGCCGGTGTGACCGAGCGAGTCTAGGCGCTTCACTCTGGAACCGCGCGACCGTTACAGTCGCCGGTTCGAATCCTGCCTCGGGCATGAAAGTGTTGATGTCCTTAGGTTAATTAGGTTTGAGTAGTTCTAAGTGACTGATGACCTTAGATGTTAAGTCCCGTAGCACTCAGAGCCATTTGAACCATTAATCTGCTCTCCAGAGTCCTCTCCCAAAAAAAAAAAAAAAAAAAAAAAAAAAAAAATTGCCATGGTTAATGTTGTTATGATTATGTAATGTGCGCAGTTATCATGCATAGCTATACCAAGGTCCGCGTCATATCTAGTTTTTTTAATAGTTTTCTTTTTAATTCTTACACAGGGGGAACAATTCCAAGTTTTAATGTTTTCACTATGTTTTAGAAGCTGGTGGGCTCTCTGGTATTAACTGTTATCCAGCCCTTTTAAGCACGCTATGATCTCTGGCTAACGGTAAGACCCTAGCCAGTTGTTCGTTAATGTTTCCCTGGAAGAAATTGCAGTTCCCTTTCTGTAGTTCTTTGTTGGCGAAGCTTATTTCCTAGGACGTGTATACTTACTGGAAACGCTCTACAAATGCAGTCATGGTGAAGCCGTTACCTTGCTTGTAGTATAATCCAGTCAGACAGTTATCTTTCTTGCTTGTTAAAAGCACTTGGTAAGTTGCTGGGAGAGAGTTCCGCGTCGGCGGCCTCTTGCCGTGTGGCCTGGATAACTAGCGGCCGTGTGCAGGGCTCACTAGCGTTTCCTATCGCGGCTTGCTATTTCTTTGCAGTCGCGCTTCCTGGCTGTCCATGCTCGATTTGAGGGTCGACTTGCAGTGTAAACGAAATCTTGCTATCGACCAAGAGGCATTTCATTAACTGGCGCCGCAAGGAGTGGTGGCGTGGTTTCAAGCGTCATGTCACGGACTTTGCGGCCCCTCCCGCCGGAGGTTCGAGTCCTCCCTCGGGAATGGGTGTGTGAGTTGTTCTTAGCATAAGTTAGTTAAGTTAGTTTATTTGTTGTGTAAGTCTACGGACCGATGACCTAAGCAGTTTTGTCCCTTAGGAATTCACACACATTTGCACATTTGAACTTTAACTGGCTGCCCACAGAAAATTTCTCTTTAATCTTTAATACGTATTACATTCTTGTTCTTAGTTTTGCGGTAAAATTATTGTGTAAACATTTCGGAAATTCCTATGTCACCTTTGTTAATATTTATCTTTTGGTGATCCGCCTAGAGTCTTGAATACGCTCGAAGAAAGTTATTTCGAACCGTTTTAATTGTTTTGATTGGCTGTTGTATTTAAAACTGTTTAATTGAAAACTTTTAAAAGGGCCAATATTGTTAAGGTCTTATTTCTTGAATTTATTTTAGGTCATTATTAACGCAATTAAAGGGTTTTCTTACCATTCCGAACACCCGAAACGGCATAATAACTGTTTTTTCACAGGGGACCTGTTTTCGAAGAAAATGTATAAAAATAAATGATGTTTTTGGTGTTCAAGGACGGATGTTAGTTAAAGGGGCCTAGTCCTTCCACGTCATTTCCTTGATCCTGGTAGTTCCCGATTTCACAATTGACAACTAGAAAGAAAATACGCGGATGTTTTGTACTTTAAATTACAAACCAAAACACAGTTAAAGAAGAAAAATTCATACATTTGAAAAACACATCGTAGGGAGGTAACATCCATCTGATAAAAGAAAAGAGAAGGAAAAAGCCACTGATATTTCACTTAATATCTGAAGGACCGCAGAGGTTCAGAAGAACTGTCAGCAGAGACATTACGTTGAATATGGTTGAGGTTTGTGGATATAAAGATGAGGTGTGTCAGGTAGAAAAATCATGTAGATGATATGTACTAGCTGAGGTGGTCTAGAGACAGTCCGCCTTCGGCGTTGTAGCGGTTCGGAAGTGCCCAGCTCTTTATCCGCTCTCCGTTAGAGCGAGCTATGTTTACATCCGTGAGGCTTCGCATGGGTGTGAATTGATTACTAGAGATCAAGACGGCTCTTTCCTACCAGAAGACGACGATCGAGTTCACGTTTGATGCACAGTCTACGAGACTAAAAAGCACAGGGAATGAAACGTTTCATTCGCATTGTGGTGAAGCTAGACCCACGGAAGCAGATAGGAATAGTGTCCAGTGTCCTATACGGCAGATTTATACACGAGACAGTCTGGTACAGACTCATTCGTCAATCCAACGACGTTTATCGTTTCTGCCTCTCCGAGACATGAACGTGAGTGTTTTCTCATGGCGGTCTCGGAGTTAGAAAGGTGTATTTAGCCTTCCATTCGAAGTTATCACAGCATTTCGCACATACAGCACGGTCCTTGACTATGCTGTGGAAAAATGGACCAGTTTCGAAACGTATCTCATACGATCGCCGAAGAAGCGGCAACCGTAGATGACGAGCAACACAACCGAGAAGACGAACAAGATAGGGGGAACGATCGAGATTCGTTTCCACCGACTGCCAAGGACGACATCAAACCCACAGCATCTGTGCTACTGGCCATGAATGAGCCATAGCCTCAAGGAGACGCGATGGATACAACTATGCAATAGGATGCTGTCGCACCTGTCAGCAGTAGAGACGAACGTCCGTCAACAGCAAGCGTTGCCCATCAATTCATTGGGAGCTTGAGCACAAGAAATGAATCAAACTGACGAGATGCAGGAGGTGGACGTTCAGTCAGTGGCTTCCACTGACAATGAGTCAAGAGGGAACCTTGTCAACGGTGGCCAATGAGGCGGTGCCGTGTGGTCCAGGTCCAGGTCCAGGTACAGGAAGAATGTTCCGTCGCCCGTTGATTTGTTGCTGAGTGACGTTCTAGCAGTGCACAACCGGTACGCGTCTCACGCACTAATATCAATGGTGTTTGTGCCCAAGTAGAGACTGAAGTGATATGCTGCGAACAGCGGACGTCAACATAGCTTTCCTACAGGAGGTAAAAAACGATACCCCAATAGAGTTCTGTGGTTATGACACCTGTCGTAACGGCGGTAGCGGGGGCAGAGCCACAATGTTACGAGAAGGAATAGTAGCAGAAGATGAATACTTACCATCGACCCGTGGTGTTGCCCCGACTGTAGGGGATGCCCGCTTCGTGAATCTTTACACGCCGTCTGGGTCGACGAAGAGACACGAACGTACAAACTTTTACACAGAAGACGTGTCACCACTCTTTCAAGGACGTCAGGAGAATTACATTGTCGGCGGTGACATTAACACATTAACTGCGTTCGGCGGCCTGAGAACTAACGCCCATACGTCGTCCCTTGCCCAGCTTTACAGATATTTGTCCGGGAACTTCCACCGTATGACACCTGGGCAACGAATCACGGCGACCGTCGCGGATATACCTACCTTACGAGGCATTCAGCTAGTCGACTAGACAGGGTGTATGTGTCGCGTGGGCTGCGCAGGATGACGATTGCCTCTGAGGTGTGGCCTACGGTCTTTACAGACCACCAGGCTTACATTTGCACCATCTCTTTGCCACGACAAAAGACAGGGCGGAGCAGGGGTCCATGGAAGCTCAGCTTTACATACCTGCGGGATGAGAACTGTTTCCGGTAGGTTGAAGACACATGGCGTCAATGTGAATGTACGTACGATTCAACGCATAAATGGTGACTCTGCTTTACGCAGAACGTTCACAAGATGTGGCCAAGCTAAATCAAGCTAGCAACGAAGGACTTCTTAATTTTTTTTTCACAGACGTACCTGTGCTGACGACGCTACAATCGTCTCCCGACACTCAGCATGCTGTTCAGCGTATCAAAATACAATTGCGAGTCTTACAGCAGTGAAAATGGAAGGAGTTCAAGTACGTGACAGATTTCTCGATGGGTTATGCAACGAACGCCCGTCATTACACTATATAGTGAGAAAAAAGGGGCAGCGGCACCGTAAACTTCTCCTGAACGTCGAAATATCGATGGATCGCCGGCCACTACTATCGCCGTTTCTGTACGGAGGACAAACTGGACGGAAGAAACCCAGCAGACGTACTTCGAGGAACGCCGGCGGATGAGAATACCAGTGATGTGGACGAGCTAATCACAAAAATTGCCATTGATGTCCTGAACGCTGCCTTAAAGTACGGTGCGTTAAACAAATGCCCTAGTTCGGACAGACCTCCACTTTTCTATCGCACGTTTACTCCTCTGATGGCAACGAACCAGATACAGATGCACAACGAATTCTTAACCCGTTACAGTCCCCACCGAATACACGGGGATATTATTACACCTGTTCCAAACCAAGTGGTGTTCGTACACCACGAGATTATCGGCGTTTGACACTACTGAAAGCAGACTACAAAATCATCGCGCGTATCGTTCTTGCTTGCCTTAGATCAAATGTGTCTAGGTGGAAAGACAAATGTACAGACAGCTCTAGGGGCGGCATGTGGGTTACGAGAAGCCCTGGTGGTAGTGGATTTCGATAATGCTTTCAACCAAGAGGATCATTTTTGTTTCTACGCAGGGTCTTGCTATGGATGGGCATCCCCCTTATGTTTCTGGACGCAATCTTACGGCTCAATCAGGGCGCGCACTCGAATGTCTTTCTTGAACAGAGCTATCTGAGAACCTAACACGGTTTAGTTCTCAGTGCGGCAACATTGTATGCTTTGGGCCATCAAATTTGCAGTCGCTTGAACTTAAACTACATGGCCTCCGACGGAGTTTTGAAGACGTCGAACTACGGACCGCATCTTTCCAATGCCACGCATACGCTGACGACGTCGTTCTTTGGGTCAAGTCAGGAGACGAAATCCTATCGGCGCTGGAATGGCTCCAGCAGTAGCGAACGCTAGAGGGTAGTGTCACTAACCTACGAAATACCCGGTGTATGGAACTGGGCAGCGGGCTGCCACCAGGGACAGCAGTGACCATTATCAAGATCCTATCATGTGTTTGGGAGTGGTGTCCCATGGATACATCCATGGCTTAGGCAGGATTCGAACCTGCGATCGTAGCGGTCACGCGGTTCCAGACGGAAGCGCCTAGAACCGCACGGCCACACCTGGCGGCTCCCTCGAAACAAAAATACTCCTTAATTCAGTGGCAGTGTTAGTGATTTCTTTGATTCTAGACGTCGTTGGATGCTGTTTTACGTTTGGATGTGCTGAATGGCACCTTTAGTTTCTTTATGTTGTGGTTTGCACATATAATTCGCAAAAAATCGAAAAAATGGCGGGCTGGGTTTTTCAGCGATGAATGCAGATTCTGTCTTCACGTGATTGTCGTTGCACATACGACGTAGACCTGGTGAGTTCTAACTTGTGAAATGCATTCGTCCAAGGCACCAGGACTTATGGTCTAGGGTATGATAAGCTACAACTCTCGTTCACCTTTGGTGCTTGTGGAGGGACGCTACACAGTTCTCTATATGTGCAGAATGTTGTTAGCACAGTTCTTTTGCTGTTCTTGTAACAGGAAGGTGATGTGATTTCAAAACGGGATAATATTCGCCCAGACATTGTCCGTAAAACTCAACGTACTCCACAAGACATGCAGTAACTTCCGCGGCCAGCACTATCACCGGGCTTGTCTTCAGTCAAGCGCTCGTAACACGAGAACTGACCAGTGGGACTCATCAACCAACAACTCTTACAGCCCTATGTGAACAGACAGAGAAGCTGTGCAATTACGTACCCCAATACAGTATTTGCAAAAATAGTTCAAATGATTCTAAGCACTATGGGACTTAAGAGTTGAGGTCATAAAACCCCTAAACTTAGAACTACTTGAACTGACCTAAGGAAATCACACACATCCATGCCCGATGCAGGATTCGAGCCTGCGACCGTAGCAGCATCGCGGTTGCGCACTGAAGCGCCTAGAACCGCTCGGCCACCGGCGCCGGCGCACTATTTGCCATCTATACAATCGACAGGATGTCAAAGTCTGCGTCTGCATTGGCATTAAAATGGTTCAAATGGCCCTGAGCACTATGGGACTTAACATCTGAGGTCGTCATTCCCCTAGAACTTAGAACTACTTAAACCTAAGTAACCTAAGGACATCACACACATCCAACATTTGAGGTCATCAGTCTCATAGAACTTAGAACTACTTAAACTTAAGTAACTTAAGGACATCACACACATCCATGCCCGATGCAGGATTTGAACCTGCGACCGTAGCTGCCGCGTGGTTCCAGACTGTAGCGCCTAGAGCCGCTCGTCCACTGCGGCAGGCTTGCATTGGCATGCGTGGAAGCTACACCACATAATAATAAGGATGTTTTAACATGATTCGATGCCTGGAACCTCAGAATCATTTGTGGTATTTACTTGTAAATATGTTCATTTTATGTACTCCATATGCATTGTTACAAGAATAAATCTTGAGAGAACTGGAATCCTATAAAGGCGTGCGCTAATATTTTTCCCGCAGTCTACATTCTTGTCTAAGGTTTCATTTCCCTAGAACTTAGAACTACTTAAACCTAAGTAACCTAAGGACATCACACACATCCAACATTTGAGGTCATCAGTCCCATAGAACTTAGAACTACTTAAACCTAACTAACTTAAGGACATCACACACATCCATGCCCGAGGCAGGATTTGAACCTGCGACTGTAGCTGTCGCGTGGTTCCAGACTGTAGCGCCTAGAGCCGCTCGTCCACTGCGGCAGGCTTGCATTGGCATGCGTGGAAGCTACACCACATAATAATAAGGATGTTTTAACATGGTTCGATGCCTGGAGCCTCAGAATCACTTGTGCTATTTACTTGTAAATGTGTTCATTTTATGTACTCCATATGCATTGTTACAAGAATAAATCTTGAGAGAACTGGAATCCTATAAAGGCGTGTGCTAATATTTTTCCAGCAGTCTACATTCTTGTCTAAGGTTTCATTTCCAGTTTCTGCAAATTGGTTGTTGTTAGTACTACGTGCGTATTTTTCCCTTAAATAAGGGACACTAATAATGGTCCCATGCGATAGATTTTCCTGCAGTTTATTAATACAACTCTACTGTTTACACTTCATAATCTGCAAGGGCAAAGGTTTTCTTCCGATAGTAACGAAGTTTATCTTTGATTACAGCAGGTAATTCATCGTTGACGACATTGGGGTGGGGGTGGGTTTCTTTTAACCGAAAGCAATAATTAACTTACGGGATAAACCAACAATGCTACACGAGTACCTGTTTCCTTCGAGTGTTGCTGGTTGGATTACTCATCGAGGTCGTGAAACTCTCAACCAAACAGCAAAAGTTAAAAAATCTGCTTCCGAAATCGTCACTAAGTTCTCTGTGCCTCTGGCTGAGACCGTCTGCTCCAACCCACAGAACATCAATCGCTCCTGGATACAATGCTGCAAGAAGACAGCCGTGCTTCCTCCTCACTTGTGAAGTTAGCTATTTTCGCCAATTTTGCCAAACGAGGAAGCAGACCAAATACGGCCTCAGACCCAAGGTGGCAATCGTCGTCCATGTCAACGTGAGCTACAGTTATAGCTGGTTGGACACAGCGTGTTCAATAGCCACGTGCAAGGCCTCCTTCATATCGCGGCCACAACCAGCCATTCAACCTTATTTCCCACCTGCTTGTAACTTGCCTTTCTCCATGATCCGTCTAACATGTTACCTCCCAGGGCTCAAAATGTCACTTCTATGTGCTTGTCCAGAATCAGTGGGAAAATAGGACATACAGCAAAAGAATCAAGGGGAGGCAGCCCGTGATATCGACACTGGGCAGTAGTAGGGCATTGCAGGTACAAGCAGAGATTTTGTGACATCAGAATCAGCGCTTCTTATCAGTGACTGAGGCAAATGTGCGTGTCATATTTCGCTGACAACAGCGTCAAATGGTTCAAATGGCTCTGAGCACGATAGGACTTAACTGCTGTGGTCATCAGTCCCTTAGAACTTAGAACTACTTAAACCTAACCAACCTAAGGACATCACACACATCCATGCACGAGGCAGGATTCAAACCTGCGACCGTAGCGGTCGTGGCAACAGCGTCAGAACATCCTTATCTCCAAGGTCTTTACAAGGAATTACAGGATGACAGCCTGCCATGAAGCATCCGATACCTGAATGCCCCCCCTCCCCTCTTCCCTGTAACACCAAACCAACCCTGCACCTCTGCAAATTTGACATGAAGCAGTTTCAGTCGCATGCTCCTGCATTCCCACAAGCTCTCAGGCCCATGCGGCTCATGCCTTGTGCCTCGTACCTCACACCTACGCTCTGCTGCTATATTTGCATTACTGACTTACAAAAACTCGTTTAATGACTGGATGCAGTCCTCAAATTGGTAATGCTCTCTTTTTTTTTCTTTATTGTGATTTTGTTCCCCTGCCCTATGTGGGCAGGGGAGAGCTGGTAGCAGCACAGTCACCCACTCTTCAGCCAAGTGTCACTACAAAAAAAAAAAAAAAAAAAAAAAAAAAAAAGAGGAAAATGGGGACAGTTAAAAAAGTCAGCATAATGTTAAAAGAACACAGCTGGTGATTTGTGGAGCACTTGAAATATACTGGAGTCACACACACATGTTAAACGTCCTCCAAAGTATAGAACACACAGAACAAGTGACACTTAAAAAACCACTGTAAGTGATGGAGCACACAAGAAGAATAAAAACTGCCGGGAGGGACCTGCTGAGGCACATGAGGCCTGAGAAGAGGGAAAAAGAGGGGAGAGGAAGTTGCCGACAGAGAGGGAGGCTGAAGGGTGTGACAAAAGAAGAAAGGGGGGTTAGGGTGCGCACCAAGAGGCAGGAGATGGGTGGGGCAGGGGATGGAAAGCAAGTCAGAAGGAGAACAGAGACACAGAAGGAGGGCACGGTAAAGGGAAGGGGTTGTAGGATGGAAGAGACCTACTTGGATAGAAGGAAAGAAGGGGGGAGGGGGAAGGGATCCCTAAGGAGGGGGAAGGCGGGATTGTAGTATGTAGGAGGGGTAGAGATCAGGGTGAAGTTCATCATCCAGGAGGGGTAGGTGTTGGAAGTAGTATTGGGAGAGGAGGTGTAGGGTTTGGAGATGGAGAGAGGCCGGGACACGGTAAAAGTGCAGCAACAGACTAGGGGTGGAGAGGATAGAAGACACCATGGGGTGGGGGGATCAAGGCAGCAGGCAATGTACAGGATTCAGATGTGTTGGAAAAAAAGAAGATGTGGGAAGGGGATGAAGTCATAGAGGATCTGCATGGGTCTCAGAAGGCAGATACGGAAGACGAGGTGGAGGAAGTGGAATTCTAGGGTTTGGAGGGCTTTATAAAATCTGGGAGGAGCGGAATTGCAAGCACCTCTGACATAACTAGGAAGGGGTGCATGAAGGATTTGTAGGTGTGAAGGATGGTGGAAGGATGCAGTCCCGATGCCGAGCAGGACAGGAGTTTCAGGAGGTAGACTCTTCTGTGGGCTTGTGTTGGATCATAAGGAGATGGGAAGTCCAGGCGAGGCGATGGTCGAGGGTGAGGCCAAGCTGTTTCAAGACAGGAGTGAGGTGGATAGGACGACCATGAATGGTGAGGTAAAAATCGTGGAGCTAGAAGAAGCAGGTGGTAAAACATATGAGGATTACCTGGGTCCTGGAATGGTTGGTGTGAAGGAGCCACTGGTTGCACAAGGCGGTGAACTGGTCGAGGTGGGTTTGGAGGGTACATTGCGAGTGTCGCAGGGTAGGATGAAAGGCCAGGATGATGGTGTCATCAGCAAATTGGAGGCGAGCACGTGGGGAAGGTTTGGGCATATCAGTAGTATGTAAGAGGTAGGAAGAGGGTAAGGATGGAGTCTTGGGGCATGCCAGAAGTGGGATAGAAAGTATGGGAGTGAGAATTGTGGATAGTGGCTTAGGAGGGACGATGGGAGAGGAATAAAATGACGAGATGGACGAAATTAATGGGGAGAGCATAGGACCGGAGTTTACAGAGAGGTGGTAAAGATAGCAAAGCGATGGGAGTTAAGTTGGAAGGAAAGAAGATTGAAAGGTTAAGGAGCTGATTGTCAGCTGAGAAGGAGGGCCAGAAGCCACACTGAGTAAGGGGAAGAGGGTGGTGCTGGTTAAGGTGGTGATGATTACAGTGGGACAGGATGGATTCAAAGACCTTAGTGAACATGGAGTTGAGCCCAATGGGACGATAGGAAGAGGTGTCTGAGGGGGTTGGGTTTAGGGAACAACAGGACATGGGAAGCCTTCCATAGGTCTGGGTAAAAGCCAGTGGAAAAGAAGACATTGTACAGAGTAACAAGGGCAGCCAGGAAGGAGGGGGGATTCCTTGAGGTGGCAGTATGTGACAGTCATGACTCGGGGTGGTGTTGCATTTGGAGTGAATGACGAGTTTGATGTTGTGTGCATTGATGAGAGTGCTTATGTCTGAAGGTGGTAAATGATCCAAGTACCAAAAATTAGGGGCGAGTGGCAGGACAAGGGTATCAGTGCATTCAAGGATGGTGGGGAAGAGGGATTAATCAAAATGGGGATCATCAGGAATGGAGAAGATCTGGGAGAGCTGAGAAGCAAAATGGTTAGCCTTACTGAGGTTGTCAGGAAAGGGGTGGTTGTTGTGGAGGAGAAGGTAATGCAGTTCAGGGTGGCTACCAGTAAGGCACTGGAAAGCAGTCTAGTACTTGGAGAAGTTGACAGGAAAGACCGAGTTGAGGTGTATACATGTCTTGCGCCAGTCCTGGCATTTCTTTGCTGTGAGGAGGCGTCGGATGTGTTGCTATAATTGACAGTGGCAGAGGAGTGTATCCCAGTCACAGGTGTGAAGGAAAGAGTGGTAGAGCCTGCAGGACTGATGAAGAAGAAGGACAGCCTGTGGAGGAAGCGTCTGGTGATGTGTGTGGATGAGTTTGGCAGGAAAGTCGGCCTCCACAGCATCAGTGATGGTCAGTTGGATGGTGAAAGGTAAGGGGGTGGCTTTCGACCTGTGAGGCAATGGATTCCCAGAAGGCATCCTAGTTGGTGCGGCAGTAGCCATGGATGGACTTCAGAGGTGCAGCAGGAAGGGGGGTCAGAAGGGATCTATGGGTGGAGAACATGGTGAGAAGGACATGGAGGTGGTCACTACCAATGGGTTCGAGGATGTCCGCAGCGATACGACCAAGAAGGCGGGGGGGGGGGGGGAAACGAGAATAACATCCAGGGTGAAATTACTTTCAGGATGGGTGGTCTGTGGGAGAGGAACGAGGTCACCCCGTAAGGTGGCAAGGAACTGATGCCACTTCTGAAGGGTGGCAGGGTCATGCCTATGGTTTTTGAGGTCAGTGGCAATCACATAGGTGGAGAAGGTACAGTAAACATGGGAAATGAAATCATAGGGGGGTGGAGCTATGGGACAGACATACACTCCTGGAAATTGAAATAAGAACACCGTGAATTCGTTGTCCCAGGAAGGGGAAACTTTATTGACACATTCCTGGGGTCAGATACATCACATTATCACACTGACAGAACCACAGGCACATAGACACAGGCAACAGAGCATGCACAATGTCGGCACTAGTACAGTGTATATCCACATTTCGCAGCAATGCAGGCTGCTATTCTCCCATGGAGACGATCGTAGAGATGCTGGATGTAGTCCTGTGGAACGGCTTGCCATGCCATTTCCACCTGGCGCCTCAGTTGGACCAGCGTTCGTGCTGGACGTGCAGACCGCGTGAGACGACGCTTCATCCAGTCCCAAACATGCTCAATGGGGGACACATCCGGAGATCTTGCTGGCCAGGGTAGTTGACTTACACCTTCTAGAGCACGTTGGGTGGCACGGGATACATGCGGACGTGCATTGTCCTGTTGGAACAGCAAGTTCCCTTGCCGGTCTAGGAATGGTAGAACGATGGGTTCGATGACGGTTTGGATGTACCGTGCACTATTCAGTGTCCCCTCGACGATCACCAGTGGTGTATGGCCAGTGTAGGAGATCGCTCCCCACACCATGATGCCGGGTGTTGGCCCTGTGTGCCTCGGTCGTATGCAGTCCTGATTGTGGCGCTCACCTGCACGGCGCCAAACACGCATACGACCATCATTGGCACCAAGGCAGAAGCGACTCTCATCGCTGAAGACGACACGTCTCCATTCGTCCCTCCATTCACGCCTGTCGCGACACCACTGGAGGCGGGCTGCACGATGTTGGAGCGTGAGCGGAAGACGGCCTAACGGTGTGCGGGACCGTAGCCCAGCTTCATGGAGACGGTTGCGAATGGTCCTCGCCGATACCCCAGGAGCAACAGTGTCCCTAATTTGCTGGGAAGTGGCGGTGCGGTCCCCTACAGCACTGCGTAGGTTCCTACGGTCTTGGCGTGCATCCGTGCGTCGCTGCAGTCCGGTCCCAGGTCGACGGGCACGTGCACCTTCCGCCGACCACTGGCGACAACATCGATGTACTGTGGAGACCTCACGCCCCACGTGTTGAGCAATTCGGCGGTACGTCCACCCGGCCTCCCGCATGCCCACTATACGCCCTCGCTCAAAGTCCGTCAACTGCACATACGGTTCACGTCCACGCTGTCGCGGCATGCTACCAGTGTTAAAGACTGCGATGGAGCTCCGTATGCCACGGCAAACTGGCTGACACTGACGGCGGCGGTGCACAAATGCTGCGCAGCTAGCGCCATTCGACGGCCAACACCGCGGTTCCTGGTGTGTCCGCTGTGCCGTGCGTGTGATCATTGCTTGTACAGCCCTCTCGCAGTGTCTGGAGCAAGTATGGTGGGTCTGACACACCGGTGTCAATGTGTTCTTCTTTCCATTTCCAGGAGTGTATATAGTGGTACAGGTGACGGTCAGCGAAGAAAAAAAGATGCTAAGGGGAAGGTGTTCAGGGTCATCGAGCAGGGGTGGTAGCCAGATAGGGAAGTGCTTGAGGTCGTCAGTATTGACGCTACCTCGTGCGAGGGGTAGAGGGTTGTTGGTAAGGTGAAGGAAATAGACCGAGGGGTGGACAACATGGTGAAGTTGGAGGAAGCATTCATTAAGGATGAATGATGTGACCTGGTGCTGGGACAGGGTGTGCATGAAGAGGTATTTATAGCCAGGAAGGGAGGAGCGAATGTTTAGGTACAGGAGACAACACTGTTATCGCCAGTAGGTGGGAGGGGGGAAGGGAGTGTGAGGAATAGGACAAAGGGTCTTAAATGTTGTCTAGGCAGGTGAAGGTAATGAGGGATTGGTTGTGGGAGTAGGTGGTGTAGATATTCAAATGGAAGACAGAGTGGGCAGCAAGTGAAGGTGAGGGGTGTTGGGATGGATATTCTATAGGACGATGATCATGAAGCAAATGATGTCTTCAGCCACAGGGGGATGGCAGATGGAATTGTTGAGGTGGATGGGATGGTCGATGGGGAGAATGAAGACAGTGAGCTCAGAATTGGTGGGAGGAGGTTTGGCTTTGCATTTGGAAGAGTAGTTTGGGGGGTGGGGTTCGTTGCAGGTATTTCAGGAAGGAGCAGAGGCGATGTGGTGGTTGTAGTGGAGACAGCCTTGGCAGCTGTAGGATTGAGGAGGGTAATTGGACATCTCAATGGGGTGGTGACAGTTGAAAACCATGGCTCCCTGAGTGACGAGGTGATCTGTGGAGGAGGCAGACACAGTAAATACACACATGAACAAGGTAGGGCTAGAGTTGTACATACAGTGGGTGAAGTAGATTTCCAGCGCTATGTGGGCGTTCAGTTCCGCCAACTCCATTGCCTCTGTGACCACAGGGCTGAGTTTTGTGATCAGGGCGGTGAGGGTTGGCAGACAATGAGGAGTAGGGGATGATGAGGAGAGGAGGAGGTAAGGAAAAGGGTGAGGGATGCATGTGGGCCAAAGGTGATTTGGGAAAATCTCCGGATGAGATCAGTTTGGAAAGAGGGAGTGGGTGATTCAGTGACAGAGTCCTTGTGGGGATTAAGTTGGGCAATGAGGAAACTGGGGATGTAATGCGGGCATCTAAGAATTTAGGACTGGGATTGCCAAGGATGTAGGTACACAGGGTGGGGGCTTTGGATGTGGGAGGAGATGTGGTACCCGTGGGGGGATCAGAAGGAAGAGGGGCAGGTTGTGGCTTTTTGGAGGAGGGGGTGGAGGTGTTGTCACCGCTGGGGCACTTGGAAAGTTTCCTTGGCTGGGGTGGCCTTGGAGGCAGGATGAGAGACTGGTTGGAGTGGGAGGTGGTGGGAGGCATGCCTCTCTTTTGAAGCGGCAGCACTATGAGTGGTGGTTGGGCTTTCTGTGGTGGAGAGTGTGGCATGGTGGGCAGTGATTCTGGCAGAGGAGGCAGGAACAGTTGTAGCAGGGGGGGGGGGGAATTCTTCCCAGTGGGTGACAGCAATGGGATGTGGGGAGGGGCAGGAGCAGGGGCAAGAGCAGGAGCAGCAGCAGTAGCAGGGGCAGGAGCAACATACTGATGAGGATACAGGAATGGAGACTGTGAGGAAGGGAGGTGGAATAGAAGGGGAAAGCTCAATGGAGGCACTCAGTGAGGTAACGATGTGTGCAGGGGAATGGTATGTTTAAATGATGGTGGTAGTGTCAATGGTGGAATACATTGTCCAGTGGCAACGGAAGTCGCCGAAGTCAGGATAGGGAACTAATATGGGGGTGGGGGGTGGAGAGGAGGTTCTTAATTTCAAATATCTATGAGTGAAAATAATCATAAACTCCCTATTAAGCTACATGTAACTTTTTCCCTGTATCAAGTATTAAAAATTTGCATCTAGTAACGTTACACAAAATATTTCTTTAACTCACTGATTTTGAAACAAATTAGGATCGCCTGCCTCATTGAGTATCTCGAGTAGGGACTCCATTCTTATAGGAACAATTTTTATTTACAAATTTAGGAAAACTTTAGGCCATATCAAAGAGACTTGGAGATCTTTTTCCCTTGATGTTTCTTTCTTGCTTTTTATTTTGACCCTACAGGTTTCTTTCTGGTGCTGATGTGTCACTTGTCGTTGTTTGTGAGACTGCTTTTGTTCAATCTTCTGCTTGTAGATCGTTGAGCTGCCAAATGAGAGCTGCCAAATGAGAGCTGCCGGATTAACTGACAGAATGCAGGACAGAAAATAATTAAGTATTGGCCAGCTGAGCCTCTAGCTAAAGCACCACCTTCTCTCATACATGCTAGCAGAAACTATTTACCAGCCTTGCATGTCACAGTTATTTGAGTGCTAAACTTCATTCAAAGTAAAAGGTTTATTTCGCATTATTTCGGAGCCAAATACATTAATTTCTTTAAATGATTGCGTTTTTTAGAGGAGACGAATTCTAAATAAGTAAATATGAATGTGAACACTCAAATTAATGTTAATATAAAATATATTACATGAAAAACGAAGTGTATTCCCATACTGTTCTTAATGGAGACTGCCTCAGCTCCACCTACGAATGAAGTTATCAACTGCTGTGCTAACGGTAGAGGCATAATGAGCAAGCGAGATGGGAATAAATAGAGCAAGCAAAGCAGAAGGTATGGCTTGATTGCTATATCCGAGACGGATGTTACGATTAATCAAGGAAAACACCCAGTTGGGAAACGGGGCCAAAATTAGTTGGTTACTGTCGAGTTGAAATTTACAATTTCTTTATTGATTACTTCAACCATTAAATGTCATTTCTTTACCACCTCACCAGAAACAGATACAAAAATGCTAGCAGGCATGAGAGACTTTTCAAAACAACTTACTTCACAGTTAACGGCCAAGCCGTTTTACTTAAAACCGGCTCTGATAGAACATTTGATAACAAATCAAAATTTTCCAAGTAATGAAATTAAAATCATTACTTTACCGTTAATAGCCAAGCCATTTTACTTAAAACAGACTTTGATAAAGCGTTTAATAAGAACTTTAAAACTTTCCAAGTAATGAAACAAAAACACTAATCTGCATACAATTTCGCTACCGAACATGTAGGGAGCCATTTCTTTTAAATTTTGGCACAACAAGATATTAAATTACGAGGGCTCGCTAACAGGGAGGCAGAACTAGCACTTTCAAAGAATGCCAAGTAGATCAAAACAATCAAATTAAAAATACAGTCATTCACCTTTTACAATAACTAACAATTTTAAAGCCACATAATTAAAAAAAACACTAATGTAAGGCAAACTTAACCTTTTTAAACAGTGGCCAAAAACAAAGTAAAATACAACCATTTAATATTTTACAATAACTAACAACTTTAATACCATGTCCTGCCACAAAAATGTCCTGGGATAGAAATAATTAACCGACCGGGTGTAAGGGATGCCACAATTGTCTCCCGAAGGATGCTCAGGCTAGAAGCGGACTAACAGACCCACAACGCCTCATATTTAGCAATCACATTGACCTCACGTGAGGCCAGGGGAGGAGGAGGAATCAGATCAGGAACCATAATCCCTGCCCAAATATACACTTCCTCCCAGGCGGTACTAATAGGAAGCCAAAAGATCACTGTCTATGATTACACCGGTGACAGGGACAGGAAATCTGAATGCAGGAGGCCACAAGGCAGAAAAAATGTAACCTAAAAGAATAATCCCTGCCCAAAAATACACTTCCTACCTGGCAGTACTAATTAAAAGCGAAAAAGACCACTGTCTATAAATACACCAGTGACAGGGACAGGAAACCCGAACGCAGGAGGCTACAAGGCAGAAAAGACGCTGGTTGAACAAACCAAACTTCTTCAACTGACATCTAAACCCTTTAAACAACTTAACTTGCAGTTTATCAGAGAAAGCAGGTGAACGATACAAAGTTTACGCACACTCGACCGTGTCCACGTCGCCAGCATACCCAACTGGGCACAGTCACGCAGCCACCCGCTCTGTCACCGGAGACCTCGCCTTCTCTGCACACACGGAGGCGAAATACCACTCCTCAGGTTAGGCGAGTTACTAGTCCATCATTCCCGCCCCCAGACGGAAAATTTAAAGACATCCGCTGCCGCTCCCACCAAGTAGTGACTCGGAACCACAGCCGTGGCCCCCGGATGTTCACAGCAAGCGCTTACAGCCTTCTCCCGTCAACTCGTCCCACACGTCTCGCACCGCCAGGATAGACCACGCGGCTTCTCGGAACAACAGCCAACTCTTCACCGCCACGCCACGCCGCGGTCTCATCGTACGACATTCTCTAATTCCTGATTTTAAAAACCGACCGACCGACTCGTCACCGCTAGGCACCCAACCGGCCATCCCCCCAAAGATCTTATTCCCTTACACAAGGCTAACAGGAAGCAACGACTCGAAGATCCATAAGACCAGACACGCCGCCAGAGTGGAATCTCAACAGAATCTGCGCAACATGACGATAAATATGAAGGAATCAATTAACGGTGGAATGGAAGGACTCAGAACAATCTTAACAGCGCGATATATGTTGAGAGCCGACACAGGGCTCAATATCAGTTGTGCCCATATCCTGATTGTCACTTGAGTCAGTTCTGTTATGCAGGTGGGATCTGTGTAGTGCATCTGCCGCCATCCAGCATGCAAATAGCTCGATTTTTGTTTATTTCTCAGCCAAATATAAACCGATTTTAAGAATTCAAAAAGCTAGCATATTCTACATTCCATCTTGCTCAAAAATTTTCAATTAATATCCTGTACTTTGCTTCATATGTTAGATTCTCTTTGAGATACATATTTACGTATACAAGGGTATCAGCAGGAAATTTATTGTTAAAAAGAGCTCAAAGTTTTATCATCTTTTTATTGGCAACTACTTTGTTTCTGTGGGTCATATTTATGACATAAATTGGATAATTTCTTATGAAATTATTCGTATCTATACAAACAAACACCTCAATTGGGAAATTCAGTTAAAATGCAGAAGTAGCCTTCAAATAATAAAGTTCCTCATTTCTTGTAGAAGTCTTCATTATTTCCATTATTAAGTTACAGTATGTGTAGCTTAACAAGATGAAATCATACAACTGATTAACTTTTCTACTTGTCTAAAATGTAACAAGTACGAAGTAAGGCATATTAGATTCTGCTGGGTTTAAGAAATTCTTAATATCTGACTCAAAACTGTCCTTACAAATCAATGCAGCGACATCCTTACTTTGTAGTTCATAAAAAAGATATTGGAATTTTCGTATTTCTCAGCATGTTTTCTCGATCCTCTAGTTTATCATTTGGCCCACATTTAACAATGGGTAATTTCCATTGTGTAGTGAACTCGTGAAATTATTTGGTGACATCAGATATCGGTAGCCCCATGCTGGGCGCCAAAAATGTAGTGAACTCGAGAAATTACTCTCTATCTGCTGGCGAACATGAAATGAGCGGATGACTGATGAGATTGCCCCACGGTAGGAGCCAACAATTAATTGACATCTAAAATTAAATGAATTCACGAAGAAAGGGTATGAAATTCAGGGGTTCCTGCATGAATACAAAAGATTGCCTATATGTTCAAAACATGAAAGAAATGTATTTATTTCCGTGCTGTTTACACAAAACAAAACAAAATCACAAGTCTCAGGGCCGATTTGACTGGACATGGATATGACTCAGCTATTAAGGGGAAGGGGGAGGGAACGAATCTTCTTACCATTCTTCGTTATAGTGCGTGGTACACTGCTGTCGGCGGCAGGCGCTGTTTACAGGGCTATTACAAATGATTGAAGCGATTTCATAAATTCACTGTAGCTCCATTCATTGACGTACGGTCACGACACACTACAGATACGTAGAAAAACTCATAAAGTTTTGTTCGGCTGAAGCCGCACTTCAGGTTTCTGCCGCCAGAGCGCTCGAGAGCGCAGTGAGACAAAATGGCGACAGGAGCCGAGAAAGCGTATGTCGCGCTTGAAATGCACTCACATCAGTCAGTCATAACAGTGCAACGACACTTCAGGACGAAGTTCAACAAAGATCCACCAACTGCTAACTCCATTCGGCGATGGTATGCGCAGTTTAAAGCCTCTGGATGCCTCACGGTTTAAAGTTTACGGCCCCTTTTTCTTCTGCGAAAAAAACGTTACAGGACACGTGTATCTGGACATGCTGGAAAATTGGCGCATGCCACAACTGGAGACCGACAGCGCCGACTTCATCTTTCAACAGGATGGTGCTCCACCGCACTTCCATCATTATGTTCGGCATTTCTTAAACAGGAGATTGGAAAACCGATGGATTGGTCGTGATGGAGATCATCACCAGCAATTCATGTCATGGCCTCCACGCTCTCCTGACTTAACCCCATGCGATTTCTTTTTCTGGGGTTATGTGAAAGATTCAGTGTTTAAACCTCCTCTACCAAGAAACGTGCCAGAACTGCGAGCTCGCATCAACGATGCTTTCGAACTCATTGATGGGGACATGCTGCGCCGAGTGTGTGAGGAACTTGATTATCGGCTTGATGTCTGCCGAATCACTAAAGGGGCACATATCGAACATTTGTGAATGCCTAAAAATTTTTTTGAGTTTTTGTATGTGTGTGGAAAGCATTGTGAAAATATCTCAAATAATAAAGTTATTGTAGAGCTGTGAAATCGCTTCAATCATTTATAATAACCCTGTAGGTGTGGCGCGTCACCTCGGAGCTGTGCTGCGAGTGTCGGCTGCCCTCATCAGCAATCGCAGCGTTGCAGCGGATCCCAGGTACGATCTACACTTTGTGTGCCCGTTGTCGGTTGCGTGGCCGAAGCTGTGCTATCACGCCGTTGGAAGGCGGATGTTCGCGCTGAGTGGAAGAGCGCCTATGTCCTCTCGCTTCGGCGGTCTTCCCACGACTCCCCTTTTTCTCTTGTTATCCATCTCCCAGCCCAGCTCCTCATCAAAAATTTTTTTTGTTTCGGCGTTGTCATTGTCGGGCGAAATTTTCAAAGTGGCCCAATGACAGACCGCTGTTTCATTACCACGACTCTCCTTGCAGGGTGGAAATTTTCTTTCTGGCGTGGACCGGCGTGTGCCTCGCGAATTGGCATCTTTCCCACGATTTCACATTCTTAAGATGCTTTCCTGCATTCCGAGGCTGTTGGGAGAGCAGCTACACAATACTTCTTTTTACTCGCTCTATCTGCATGAGCCCTGGGCAGACTCATGTTTGGGCTTCGTCTCAAAATCTGCCGGCGTCCGTCATTTACAAGGGATGTCCTCACTCTCGAGGAAAACATCTTCTTAAGAATGCTGGTTTCTATCACACACCTCCATGCGCCGATTCCCCGCGCTTTTTTTTTTCATGCACCTCCCTGTGCCCGTGTGGTGCTGGAATTGTCAGCAGATTCCTGTTTTCTAAGGCAGGTAAAATGACTGCTGCAAGGTGAGAAGAACTCAGATGCTTTCACGCGTTCATTATTGGCGTTCCGTCCTAATCACTGCAGATGTCCATGAGTTCTCGGCACGCTTCTCGTTGTCAGACAGGTCCTTTGCACCGTGTCCCTCTTTGAGCGAGGCGAGTATGTCGGCCCGGCTTTCTGCAGTTTGCTTGTAGAATGACTGCACTCGGGATCTCGCACCCGGACCCTTCCTCCTCCACGGCCGCTTGTGGCGACTTGGCGAAAGTGGCTGCAGTATTACAATAGATTCTGCAACAATTCTACCTTAATTTGGAAAACTATCTTTTGTTTCAATTCCAGCATCATTGTAATCAGCCCATCTAAGAAGAGCATTTCCAGCCCTGGAGGACTATGTAAAAATTACAGAAAGACCTGCTTCGGACAGGATCTCCTTCCAATCTTTGACAAATCCATTGGTAAAGCAACTCATTTTTCTTCCTCTATATTGTTCCATTGTTAAGTACATTATCTTCCATGCTTATCAAACACAACGCAACTAATGATGAAATAAAACATCATCAACTTCATCATCATCGAAAATCAGGATATGGTTAGATAATATCTTAGTAGAGGCAGCCATAAAAGAATGGACTGATTTAATTTAGCACAGATATATTTAAAAATATCATATTGACAATTGATTTGTTGGTGGTGATTTAAAGATCAATGATTTTAAAGAATATTGTAGTAAATGGTAGAATGAGGATCATTTCGAATGACTTGGAAACCCAATTAATGTAAATACAGAAATCATATTAAAGAGTTTTTTAGAGCATAAAAATAATTGGTCAATGTTTTTGTTTCAAAAGTAAATGTTTTGCAAAATATGATCGCCCAAAAGGTATTAGCACACAGACTGAGTATGATACATATGTTGTTAAAGAAGCTCAACAAAACAGAAAAAATTTTGAAAACAGAAAGATGGAGTCACGCTATGGAAGCAACAACTAAGAACAGAATTTGAAAAATTTAAGAATGTCGACCTGTTACTCATGGAGTCAATCAGATGAAATAAGGAAATAAAGTATTAGGTGGCATTGTCATGAAAGTTATTGAAGAGAATAGAGAATTTGAAACATAAGTGTTTCTATGTCCAACTAAATGACATGAAAGTAAACTTTACAAATGATCTGATGAAAAACCTCTAATGTATGATCATAAATTAAGTGACTCTGAAATACAGGCTGCACTGAATAAATGTGAAAAATTAAAACAATGTGAACCTTCACAGTTTGATCACACATCAAGTGAATCAGAAATACAGGCTGTACTAAATAATTATGAAGAAGAGAAAAAAGTAAAAGAAAGAAGAGAGTGATATTAATCAAATAAATATAAGTGAAAGAGTGTTACAGTATATGAAACATAGCAATGATCAATTTTTTTTATTGAAACCTGTCTTTACATTTAAATTTGTTGGTTTTTGCCAAATCAGTTCAGTGTATATAAATTAAAATTTGGTGAAAAGGAATATGAAGGTGTAGATGGACTGGAGAATCTTTTAACTAACAACAGATTACTTTCTGTGACTTAATTACAATTTCAAACATTTGAGTTATCAAAGTATGCAAATAAATAGTACCATTCAGAAATATTACATTCTGTTGGTAATTCAGATAAAATAAAAAAATGTGAAAGCAAAGAAACATAAACAAGTGGTAAAAGAAACAGTTATGTCTATTTCCTAAAACTGAAAGCCATTTTAGAATCGAGTTAAGGTGAAGGTTTAATAAAACAATGTACAGAAAAGCCAGTTGCATATGTTTCAATTAATGATGTGCGTAAATTATTTGGGACATTAGCTGCCAGCTGGTGTGGCTGATCGGTTCTAGGCGCTACAGTCTGGAACCGCGCGACCGCTATGGTCGCAGGTTCGAATCCTGCCTTGGGCATGGATGTGTCTGATATCATTAGGTTAGTTAGATTTAAGTAGTTCTAAGATCTAGGGGACTGATGACCTCAGAAGTTAAATCCCATAGTGCTCAGAGCCATCTGAACCATTTTGAGCATTAGCAGTGGTCCATAGAAAAGAATTAGTCAGAAATGAAAACTATCACAATGAAAAAGTAGGATTTCTTTAACAATAATCTAAAAGGAAACCGTATCTGATTACGTTTTCGAACAACTTACTACACAGATTTTGGAGAAAACGATAAATATGGAAACGGATTAGTCAACAAATTAATTAATATTGTATGCTCTGGAATGTATCTACCTGGCAATAGATTTTATAGCCTGGGGCCCAAACTAGATAGAACATCAGTTAGAAGAGGTAAACGAATTAATCCATCAGATGAAGCTTGTTAAGATTATGACGTTGCCTATAGATGTCACAAAAATTCAGGAAAAAAGACATGAAACAGACAAATAACTTCACTACTAATCCTTGTGTCCATCTCCTGCTAGTGTTGGCTTAGCTGACATTTAGTCTGGTGTGTCTTGCGCAGTGTATGTGCTGGTCTTAGCTGGCTGCAGCAGTTAACTTATGCCACCACGTGCAATCATGGTGTTATCATTCTATGATAACTGTTTGTCTTTTTTATTGTGATTTCTATTTTTGGCTCATGGAACACAAAAATGTCATTTGCCAAGAGCACTGTTATTGAAATTTTAAAGTTTTTATGTGATTTCATGTACCTTTTACCATTCTGATGGAAATAATCTTAGAATTATCGAAACTAGTTTAGTGTGTTTTTTTTTAAAAAAAATATCTGCAACCAGTTGGCTGAGTATTACATTCTATATAAGAACTTCAGTTACCCACAAACGACAGAATGCATGATTCTGATGCTTCATTAGGAGAAAAATAAGCAGTATGGAAAACGAAAATTAGGTATGGGTGATGATCTTGACTTTGATGAAAATGGATTGGGCGTATAAAAATTTGCTGTCTGTATCACCGAATAACTTCACCATTGTTTACAAATCGCTCCCTAGTGGCAAAACAAACCCAAGATCAATTGAAATTAAACTCAATAAAGAACAACTACACAGCATCGATAAGTTTTAAATAGCGTGCAAAAAAGTAAGATAAAGAAAGTGGACATTTACTCATTACACTAGACATACCTATTGTGAAAAAAATTGCAATAAATAATTGACATGTATCCTAATCCATTAAGAAATTTTGATGTTGGAGAAATTATGAAACAACTAAAAATCATGAATTTTCGAGGTGTTTTTGTGACTGATGAATTGCCCAAAAAACTAAAAATGGTGGAATGTGGTGTAGTCAGTTTATATATTTCTGATGGTATTGCTACTCATGGGATTTCTTCCGTCCATGGGATTTCTTCCGTCCGATGACCTGTGATCGTCCGCAAACGTCAACGCATCCTTTTCAGGCTACCATAAACCATGGTTAGCAACAGACTGATCTAATCTTAGAGTCTGTGACTAACTAATCTATCTACTTATTTTTCTCCGCTAGTTTGTTGTATGAAACCAATTTATCTGTCCTTAATTGAGCTCTCTGGTCACACCTTGTATCTCTGATTTTGCCACTGCCTCACTCAGAATGAGTTATCCAAAAACAGAAATAATAACCCAACAAGTACACAGATAGAATAATTCGTGGCTACCTCCATTACTGGCCTACTTTTTTGGCTAATAATTCTCTACACTGTCTATCTATGTACTCAGAACGATTGCACAAGAAGCAAACAACTGCTACAGGCTTAGTACGTGGAAGAGGATGACCAAGAATATTGCACTGTGTACAAAGCACAGGTTCTAACCACTCATCACTAGAATTATATTTAAATTGTAGTACGTTCACTAGTTCTTCTGATCTTGTGTAAGTAACCCTAGTACTATGACGCTCAATAATACTGAGCACCATGAAGGTCGCCACAAAAGATCAAATATAACCTCACTGATCCCAAACGATGATACTGTAGGCTTGGCTTGGACAAGGGGGGGGGGGGGGGACAACTTCTGCTGTTAACTGTGGTGAGTCTGTTCCCATGAAACCACCCTGACAGCACTCGGTGGGAGAATGATAATGGTGACAGGTTTGATGTACCACTGGAAACACTGAAACAATGCTGACGGTAAAGAATGCTCTATTCAACTTCGGAACATGCTTTGCTGAAACTCAGCGAGTCAAAACAAGCCTCACTCTGTTGACTCTGGTTGGCACTGATGAATGGGTGGCAATGGTGAAAGAATGCTGCGCCGCTGACAGCAGGCTCGTGGATGGTCGGTGACAACTGTAGGTCACGACCGTCATGTCAGTAGCGCGCTACTTCTCCGTCTGCGGTGACGTCACAAGTGTCCCCTCAGCCCCTCAAGCATAAGTTTTCTGTTTCTTCTATCAATCTTGAGTGTTACAAATCTCTGTATAACGAGAATCGGCGGAAGGAATGTGTTGTAATGTACCTCCTATCCGATGGATGGATGTCGTGACAGAGGCAATGGTTGTAGAAATCTGCATTTGGCTGTTTGGGAAATTATGTACCATGAAAAGCAACTCCTCGTCATTCTGAAAATGATACCACATCTTACAAATATTGCTCTAAGACTGAAAAGAGACTGTACAATACGAACGACGTATGTCGGAAACCTCGAATAAACCTTATTTTATCTTCATCGTATTTTGGCGAGATAATCGTAGGAGCAGGCAAAACGTTATGGCACGCATTACTATCATCTCCTTAATAGCTTGCGTATTCGTTTTATGGAACTAAATATATCACTAAGTTTGCCCATCAGGTTCAAATGGTTCAAATGGCTCTGAGCACTATGGGACTCAACTGCTGTGGTCATTAGTCCCCTAGAACTTAGAACTACTTAAACCTAACTAACCTAAGGACATCACAAACATCCATGCCCGAGGCAGGATTCGAACCTGCGACCGTAGCAGTCGCACGGTTCCGGACTGCGCGCCTAGAACCGCGAGACCACCGCGGCCGGCTGCCCATCAGGGATTAGACAGTTTGCTGGCAGGTTTGCGGATGCCATACAAGCGCAGGACGATGTGTCCCACAAGATAAAACTGATCCCACCAGTCTGCATCCGTGGCGCGCTGCACTTTTCGAGTCACCGTTCACTTCGATGAGGGCATTTGTGGAGACGACCATCGATCTAGTGTAGCAAAAATGTGATTCATCCGAAGAACCGACACGTTTCCATTGATCGATGGCCCAGTCTCGAAGGTCCGGTGCCCACTGCAATCGTAATTCATGATGTCGTTAGGTCAACATGTTAACACGTAGGAATGGTACGCACAAGAGCATTACTATCGACAATTTACCATGAACGGTGTGTTCCGAAACACTTGAGCGTGCACCAGCATTGTGCTCTTTCGGCAGAGATGCTACAGATCCCCATCTATCCTTCTATACAGAGCAGACAAGCCGCCGAACCCCACTTTCTGTCATGAGTCATGGACGTCCAACCATTTTGCGCTTATTGGTAGCCTCTTTGTCCTTCTACCTCTTTCCATAGATTCTCATGAGAGTAACACCTAAACATTTTACCAGCTTCACCATTTTCAAGTAACTCGTCCACAGGTTCTCTATAATAGTAACCTGCCCTCTTTCAAAGCAACTTATCTCAACAGATTTCCCCATTTTCAGGTCATATTTTTCCGAGGGTGATATCCCGTCAGTGTCTGCTCCGCTTACATACTTTTGTTAACTCTTGACCTTCCGCAATGCCAAATGGCTCTGAGCACTATGGGACAACATCTGTGGTCATCAGTCCCCTAGAACTTAGAACTACTTAAACCTAACTAACCTAAGGACATCACACACATCCATGACCGAGGCAGGATTCGACCCTGCGACCGTATCGGTCACGCGGTTCCAGACTGAAGCGCCTAGAACCGCACGGCCACACCGGCCGGCTCCGTAATGCCGCCAGGCGTCATCCAAAGTTGCAGTGAGCAGTGGTTGTAACGTTTTGGCTTATCAGTGTCTACGCTCAGAAATGTAAGATGGAAGTGCCATTTATAACACTGCAACTGGATTTACGTAGCTTGTGTAAACTCATACCAAATTTGGTTTATTACGCACTATGCCTCAACAGAACAAATAGTCCTGTCACGGAAAAGCCACATATAACACTATCGTCTGCTGCTGTTGTACTATGACCTTAAAGCTGGCGGCAGTTCGTGTAATGAAATTATTTTTATTCACGCAATTACAGTATAAAGAAGCAGAGCAGTGTTACCCTCTGAGAGGAATTTTGTTATGTTGACCGTGTTGTACCTAACGGAGATGGCTTATCGGAAGTGAAAGTAAAAATTACGTAAATATTTAAACATTAACAAACAATATTTTATCTATCTACACTGCACCAACGAAATCCGAGCAAGAATCGCCATGGCCAAAGCTGCTTTCAACAAGAAAGGGACACTGATGACCAGCAAGATGAGTTTGGCATTGAGGAAAAAACTGATGAAGTGCCACATTTGGAGCATTGCACTGTATGGAGCAGAGACATGGACCATGAGAAAGAAGGAGAAAAAATACTTAGAGAACATTGAAATGTGGTGCTGGAGGAGAATGGAAAAGATCAAGTGGACAGATCGCATAAAACATGACGATGTACTGCGAAGAGCAGGAGGGAAGAGAAGTATTCTGCGTACAGTTCTTCAGAAAAAGGCCAACTGGACTGTACATGTACGTAGACACGAGGGACTGATACATGATGTCATCGAAGGGAAACTCAGAGGAAATGCAGGATGAGGAAGAAGAAGAATTCAACATCTGGACGACATGGAAGATGGAATTAGATACAACAGACTGAAGGAAGAAGCTGAATACACGGAACAGTGGAATCAGAAATTCTCCGTACGAACACATGGACCTGCCACTAGGCAGAACACTACATAATAATAATAACTTTAACGGACAGACACAACCTGTACTTTGCCACATGCGAGTGCAGTGAACTCAGGCACCTGAATGCAGTATGTTCACGTTAAGGTTGGAGCTACCAGATCAAAACAAACTGTTTGCATAAATATAACAGATAACAAAACACACTATTACCTTGAGGACTTAGTCAAACTGATTGGTCTCAATAACGTTACTATTAATATTCACTGTACAATCGTAAATTAGACATAGGTTTAATATTACTTTTCAAACAAATTCCTATCTGACATAAAATATGGATATTGTCCACATCAAATTTAATTGCTGTGCGTAGATTAAGTCTTCAACTACTTAACACCTTTCTACTTAAAATGAAAATTAAATGGAATTCACTAACTGATTTCTTCTCACTGTCTTTTGAATAAAGAAATTATTATTTGCATAGATAATGGTCCTTCTATTAATTGTTATTTATCATGAGCATAAAAGATACACTGTGGATCCTATTACACTATTAATATGCACTTTCAATACACAAGAGAAACAAGTGCTTAACAATCATGAGTATATAATTTTCCACAATTGCAGTTTTCAACTTTTACTACAGTGAGACACAAAATTGACATATTCGTAAGATACTGACTTACCTTTTGCGATTTGCAACAGGAAGCAATGTGATCATTTACTAAGCAAAACTTTATAAGCCTCATTTTTAAGAACTTTTAATTTTGAAGTTGGCAACAACATATTAATAAGCACTTTTAATAGAAAAATTAATTTCAGCACGCATCGTGTACTTTAGCTCACTCTCTTACCACATTAACTTTGACTTTCTTTTTACTACGTTCAAGAGGCATTAGTTCGTAAAACACTAGGCTTTAATGTTCTTTCAGTAAAGACACTCGGTAATCATTTTAGCATGGGAAGGACCCTAAGTGGGAATGTGACAGAGGGATAAAAAATCAAGGTAGGTATAGAGGTCGGAGTATAAGTTACCTTATATTTGCGTACCCCAAAACATCCTTCACCTTACATTTCTACTCTTTCTTCGTTCCTTTTCAGTGAATGCGCAATGTGGTGGCGATTGCATGTTGGTAGGTGGATTTGCACGTAGAATTGACGGACTCTGCCATTCCTTGGTGGCGGTGACATATATCAATTCCAGAATAGTTCCAGCTCTTTATCCATCCATCCGAGGCATTGGAAAGCGGCACGGAAAGCCTCTCTCGGCACCAGCACAATACACAACATGAGCAGTTGACAGTTTCGTAGCTCGTCCCCGACTGACTCTTAATTCCACCTTTTCTACTTAGGCCAACCACAATTTGCGCGCGCTACTCAGTTCCGTTCCCGAGGGGAGCCACAACAACTTTTACATACGAAATAACTAAGAACCCTAAGTGAAGGTCAGCAGTTTACATAACAGTAACCAAACATATTAAATGAAACAGAACATTTGCACATACTGACATTTCTACAGAAAATTATTCACCCAAATTCGAAATGTATACAATACGTTTTGTCTTCCTCCTAATGAGACAAAGAATTTAAATGATAGATAAACTACATTGAATAGAATCAAACCATGACATCAAAGTTTTACAAAGGAAAGAACGAACACTTTTGAGCAATTAATGCAATCAAACAATATTTACAATATCTTAATGATAGAAGGGAGAACAGACAAAACAGAAAAAATTCTGTCAGTAGATCTATGGAGCTCTGGTGTTACACAATGTTGTGCCATGTTGCAGAAGCATCCAGGAGCATACAGTGTGATGAACGGAGGAACTGGCTGAAAACAAATAGCGGCGTTATCAAGGTATTGTAGTGTGGTGTGCTGTGGTCTATGAAGTGATGACTGACAGTTGTCGTGATACTGTTCCTTCAAGGTGAGGCCCTAGAGGTCAAGCCTCGCACGCTTGTGATGCATGTTTGACCCATAACGCCCATCTTATGGCGCCTGCCACTGGAGTTGAATGAACGTTTCCGGGATTCTTCGTGCTTACTGAATGAACCTGTGAAGAACTTGGTACTATTCTTCAGACCTCTTCTATTTCGTCTATCTCCTGCGTGGTACGAATCCTATACTGAATAGCAATATTCGAGAGTTGGTGGGTATTGCAGTCCACCTTCCATTCGACGGATGAGTGACCTGATAGAGACCATAGTTGTGGAAATCTGTATTAGGCTATCTAGGAAACGAAACATCACGAAAATCACCTCCTAGTCATTCTGAAAATGCCTTTAACACAATATCTTCATATGTGGAAAGATGAAGAAGACACAGGCTGTCATTTTATGAGAATGACAATTTTAGGCATATTTGATAGGTCATTGGGACAGCATGCGTGACTGATCCTGTGTAGAAAGTGCTGCGATAACATTCCCTTCGATAGCTGCACTCGACTCTCTACCTTGACAGCCTCTCATAGTCTCTTCAGAAGTTTTTGGTAGGATGCTCGTGTAATGGCTTGCTTCTTACGAGCGTAATAACTTAGTACCAGACGATGGCAGTCCCAAACAGCATTCAGCATTGAATTTCCGCCTTTTTAGGCGGTCGTGAATCCGCATGTTCCCTCTATTTGTTTTGCCCTATTGTCTCATAAACACATAGCACAATTGTTTATTTATTTAACGTATGTCTAATACCATATCAGACAAGAAAAAGCATTTTCCTTAATACTAAATATACACACATTAACACAGACAAAAGTTAGAACTGAAAGTTATAATTCGGAAGATATCTTTGTTGCCACTAGGAACTCCTGCAGGACGCACACGTGCCATGCTGAACAGTTTGTTGCACTACAGTAACAGCTAGGCGGTGCTGTTAACCCTCATTTGTACTTTGAGTCCACACATTTTCGCCTATTTTCCCTTCTTCACTTGTGTGCAGATCAGATCATACTGTGCTCCTCGAAACTTGATGGCCTGGACCAGATACATCTGTTCTGGGGTAGCACTATTTTGACAGATCAGATCATACTGCGCTCCTCGAAACTTGATGGCCTTGACCAGATACATCTGTTCTGGGGTAGCACTGTTTCGACAGATTTCTGCCATTGATTTATTATTATTACTCCGTTGTTTATAAAATATTTTGCATCTTGAAGAAGTGGAAGACGGAAGTGAAGTCTGATGCTGTTGAGTGCATTAATGTCCTCTTTGATAGGGACATAAGAGTTACTTGCTGTTTTTGTAAACTCTCGTTTGAGAATACATTCTCGCCTCGAAAATGAACACACTCTATGGCTATGAACAGGTAACCAAGTACCAGTATTTCTGAGTGTTCTTGTGACGATGTGTAGAGTCTGGCTGACATGTGTTGAAGCAAACTGTGGTGAAATATTGAGCCACAGTATACACCAGTCCCACAGCAGAAGTTCTTAGTGTTGGAGGTGATGAACGCCAAACAATACCCTAAATTTTTTGCAAGATGTTATATCTTGTTTCCATCTTAGGAGCAGTTCCCACAAAATGCTTTTTAAAGCTGAGGATTCTGCCAAGAGTGACCACTAGAGAATGTGTTACGAGTGAGCAGTTTCTCTTCAAAATATACCTCTAATTGATTGTAGAGGAGCTGATTGATAATGTGGAAATTGGTGACTTCAGTGTTGTCAACAGTTTGTAGGTCTTTGGTCGAGAAAGATTCAATAACGTCCAGTGCATTTTTGCTTGCAGCAAATGCCCAATCGTCAGCATTTCCAAATTACCTTTATGTAGGCACGTCTGCTAAAAGAAGGAAAATAGAAGAGGCGGCTCAAGAGGGCATCTGTTTTGGCGATGTCACTGCTGCAACATTTATGCTACAGGCACGGCTCGGCGGGTTTCTTGAATATATATGAGCAGCTGCGGAAACCAGTGGGCAAAATTTTTGTTGTGGATTATACTGCAAACTGTTCCATGACTGATTTTAGCTGTTATGCAGTGAACAACATTGTCAGTCGGATTAACATTCATATCTTAGTTTATGATCTCAGCGGTCTCCAGTACTACATTTGCTATGACTGGTGAATGACTTTTTTTACATGGGGAAATTGTGGGCAGAATGTTCATATAGCTGCATTTGTAACCTGTGGAGAACTTGTACCTGAGGGATCATAGTGGAGACGACTCACAACAGGGAGATAGATGAACTGGGGGCCATAAATGCAGAGTACAGTGACCTGGCTGTGCCAATGATTCTGGGAAGCAGCACTCAGTGGACTGTACTTGCATATGGACTTCTGGCCGAAACCCTCTCCTCCTTCTGCTTAGTCAGATATTTGACAATTTCAGCACGTACCGTCGTGCGTGTGAGTCAAATTGGTTTGGTCAGATTAGTGAATGGGTGCACCTCACACTGAATTCTTCTGGCATTTCACGGCTCTAATAGGGAAGTTTCCCACATTCTAGTAATCAGAATGCCAGACCGCGTAGATGCGTGACAACATTACAGCTGCAGCAACGCACCGATCCTCGCCCACAGCGCACAGTTTTCTGCTACCACCTGAATATAAATGAAAGAATAAAATAGTCCTGTACCAGCACAGGGTTGTTAAATGATATTCACAGCTACCTGTTCTCAGGTGGGCCATAGTTTGTGGTATACTTGGTCATAGTTGATTCCGTTTGAGTAGAGTTGGGCCTGACAGTGGATTCGTGTAAAGAAAGTCGGATTGCGGTGTAAAAGGAATTAATTCATGGGAGAATTTGTGTAGCTTCTATCCCAATGCATGCTTTGCCAATCAAACACCATACGTTTTCTGGTTTGTGTTTGTCATTTTTCTGTAAGTTTTATCACCTAGCTGTAGCTACAAAGGGATTAATAAAACTTGTCATTATTTTGTAAGCTGAAATAACCCACTATTCTCATTTATACTCCCTCAACTATTCACTGTTCTTTTTATCTCGTTTGTGGGTCTGGGGCGGATGAGTGCAGCCGTCTGACGGGCCCCTGTAAATGGCGTAGCGTCTTGGCTGTTCAAGTGCGTGTATATTGTGTTGCCTGCTTGTTGTCTCATTGATGTTTGGAGCATGGTTCCACTCCATGCTCCAGCAAGCATTCCCTTCTCCGGTTCCCGACTTGGCCAAAGCCATATTAAATTAATTAATTGGAGCTGTGAAAGAGAACACAGGCAGTGGCAACAAAAGTTCAATGAGTCAATTTGCTAATTCATATATAAAAATTAAGGGTGTCGCTTACAATTTGAAGATTATTGAGAAGTTAATACTTTTTATGTAAAGATAATAACATTTATCAATACTCAGACATACATTTATGATTTAAGAAAGCGACGTCTTGCGACACTATCGCTTCGGTAGTGATGCGTCGCACTTGAAGTACCACGCTTTTCAATTCCCTTGCTGTACCCGGTTCACTGCTGAAAGGTCATCTGCCAGTTTCTGGCGCAATTGAACCCTCTTTGACAACAGTGGAAGGGCTCAGACCACCGAATCGCTTTGTTATGTAATGGTATATTGCCTAGTCCACTTCCACCGTCTCGTCATGGATTACTAAATCAGGTAATAAATTACACAAAACCGTCGAACTTGCAATATTAACTTTCTTTATTACTCAATGACTACTTTCGAGCCCAAGCTCATTATCAATTCATCAACTAAGCTATGTAGAAACATCCATTACGACAGCCACATCACTATTCATTCCACTTAAACTCTTCTTGTGAACTAGAGGATGGCTAAACTTCACTCACGTAACATCACGGATTGTTGCAGCACAGCACCCCTTGCAATGTAGAAAGCAAATTGCTGCTTGGTACACCACTTTCCTAATGGCGTGAGCCATTTTGTTTTGGTTGCTGTAGCGATCTGATACGGTACTCTGACACAGGGACAGCAGGGTCTACCATGGCTGCAGACATGTATCTTCAAACAACTCAGGTACGAAGCTGGAACGTAAGACGGGTAAGCACACTGACAAGCTCCCTGAAAATAAAGTATTTGTATATCCAAAATGAGCTGAGTAAAACGTAAATAAAACAGAAATAATAATATATGAGACCGTAAGCTCAGTTCTGCGGCTCACCTGATCTCAGTAACTAAACAATGAACGCAATATACCTTCAATTGTAAGAATGACGTGCGAGAACCGTAAGCTTTCAATCAGCCGTTATGTGAATCGCACTGGGGAGGGAGTCTTCACCCCTCAGCGGAAGCCGGCCGCTGTCAGCGCGCTTCGCGCCTGCTGGACTGTTTACCGCCGCGCCCGCCCCCATGCGTTTCATTAGTTTTACGGGCGCATTAAGCCCGTGCCCGCGCTGTTTCTCGGCTCCCCCTTTTGTAGGAACAAGCGGCCACCGCCCGAATAAAGCCATTGTTCCGCACTTGCGCCTAAATGGCGTACTTGGCGCGGGAAATAATTAAGGGCGCACTCGCAGGTCAAACCGCCAGCCGGGGCGTTTCCGCCGTGGAACAACTGCCGAGGCGCCGCCGTTAACGCAGGCCGGTCCCGCTGTTTACAAATTAAGCCGCTTCTTCATTAGGCGGCGCTGCCTTTTAGTGCGGCCCATCAACCGTTTCAAGGGTGTCACCGAGAGCGCCACTCAAAAATTTATGAACTGTTCGCTCGAAAAGCAGATTAGTGGGCGTGGAAGGTAACCGTCTAATGGGAAAGGTAGATGTGTTCCATCTGAAGTAACAGATCGATAGAAACGGTTGGTAAAAGGGTTCTCCCATATTTTATGTGTCCGATTATACTGAGGAGCGTCACATATCATCTGTTTCTCATACTGTTTCTCCTCCACCAAGAGACTGATATGTTTGCCGTCCTGTTGATTCTAAAATTGCAGTTTACTCTTCTTGGAATTTTCTTCGTGCTAATCACACATCTGTGTTAGCTTGCTCTTTCGGCATATCCTCTGAGGTTCGCTCAAGGAGATGGCTGACAGTTGTAGCGACGGAATAAATAAAGTACAACTTTTCTCCCGGAGCACTTCTGCGCAGAGAGAGAGAGAGAGAGAGAGAGAGACAGAGAGGGAAAGAGAGAGAGGAGGCAGCTGTAGTTGTGGAGTGGATGAGGTTTTGGTGACAGTGTTGGATAGACACATTCCATTTCCGCTACAGACAAGAGAAAATCAAATTATTGCACCACCGAAGTATAGCAAAGGAGCAATTTGAAGGAGAGCATTTGCCATTGCCCAACGCTCCAGCGATATTAACAGCAAGGTGTCTGGAGCAGAACTAAATCCCATTGGGTAAAAGGGGGGGGGGAGGAGGGAGGGCTGGACATGTATTGGATGTGAAATACAGCGTAGTAGATCCCGTTTTCTCGTTCATAACCGTTTGTATCGTAATTATTTTTGCCTGATTGTTTTGATACGGCTCACCACGAGTTTCAGAACAGCACTTGCACTCTACGTTCTCAATTATTGGGTAATGTATTCCAATGTCAGCTCTCATCTATAATTTTTCCCTCTACACCTCCCTCTCATACCACGGAAGTTGTTCTCTGATGTCTCCTCACACATCCTACCATCCTACTCCTTCCTCTTGTCAGTGTATTCTGTATGCCCTTTCTTAGCCAGTTTTATAAATAATCGCAGCATTCCTTAAATTATCAGTTCCTCTTACTTCATTGTTTAAGGCATCCAGCTCTCACATCTTTCGGTTTCTTCTGCATTATCATACCACGGAAGGCTTAACATATAAGTATTCTTTCTTCCTGGAAGTCTGTCTTTCTGATACGTAAGTTTACTAGTTCAAACTACACTACTGGCCATTAAAATTGCTACATAACGAAGATGAGGTGCTACAGACGCGAAATTTAACCGACAGGAAGAAGATGCTGTGATATGCAAATGATTAGCTTTTCAGAGCATTCACACAAATTTGGAGCCGGTGGCAACACCTAAAACGTGCTGACATGAGGAAAGTTTCCAACCGATTTCTCATACACAAACAGCAGTTGACCGGCGTTGTCTGGTGAAATGTTGTTGTGACGCCTCGTGTAAGGAGAAGAAATGCGTGCCATCACGTTTCCGACTTTGATAAAGGTCGGATTGTAGCCCATCGCGATTACGGTTTATAGTATCGCGACATTGCTGCTCGCGTTGGTCGAGATCCGCTGACTGTTAGCAGAATATGGAATCGGTGGGTTCAGGAGGGTATCACGGAACGCCGTGCTGGATCCCAACGGCCTCGAATCACTAGAGAGGAGATGACAGGCATCTTATTTGCATGGGTGTAGCGGATCGTGTATCCACGTCTCGATCCCTGAGTCAACACATGGGGACGTTTCAAGACAACAAGCATCTGCACGAACAGTTCGACGACGTTTGCAGCAGCATGGACTATCAGCTCGGAGACCATGGCTGCGGTTACTCTTGACGCTGCATCACAGACAATAGCGTCTGCGATGGTGTAGTCAACGACGAACCTGGGTGCACGAATGGCAAAACGTCACTTTTTTGGATGAATCCAGGTTCTGTTTACAGCATCATGATGGTCGCATCCGTGTTTGGCGACACCGCGGTGAACGCACATTGGAAGCATGTATTCGACACCGCCATATTGACGTATCACCCGGCGTGATGGTATGGGGTGCCATTGGTTACACATCTCGGTCACCTCTGGTTCGCATTGACAGCACTTTGAACAGTGGACTTTACATTTCTGATGTGTTACGACCCGTGGCTCTACCCTTCATTAGATCCCGGCGAAACCCTACATTTCAGCAGGATAATGCACGATCGCATGTTGCAGGTCCTGTACTGGCCTTTCTGAATACAGAAAATGTTCGACTGCTGCCCTGGCCAGCACATTCGCCAGATCTCTCACCAACTGAAAACGTCTGGTCAATGGTGGCCGAGCAACTGGCTAGTCACAATACACCAGTCACTACTCTTGATGAACTATGGTATCGTGTTGAAGCACCATGGGCAACTGTACCTGTACACGCCATCCAAGCTCTGTTTGACTCAATGCCCAGGCGTATCAAAGCCGTTATTATGGCCAGAGGTCATTGTTCTGGGTACTGATTTCTCAGGATCTATGCACCCAAATTGCGTGAAAATGTAATCACATGTCAGTTCTAGTATAATGTATTTGTCAAATGAATACCCGTTTATCATCTGCATTTCGTCTTGGTGTAGCAATTTTAATGGCCAGCAGTGTACTTACAAATCTAATTTTAGTTGCAGAGGAAGACAGCATGGCATCATTTATACAGTTTCAATTTTTTTACATTTTATACATCTAACGCACGCCGTAAACATTGTCATCGGGCAATCTTAAATATTTGTAGTTGGGGATAGGCATCTACAACACCTTTGTTAGTCGAGTCATACATTCCTATACAGATATGAATTGCATTTTCTTTTTAAATCATATATGTGCTGTTATTTTTGCTGTTGTTTGTAGTGGTGGTACTACAAAGTAGAAAGAGTAGTAGTAGTAGTAATAGTTGTACTACTTCCCTACTGAACTTGTAACTGCAGATAAGTAACAAGAACAAACCTGTGTTAGTGTCCTGCTTTACACAGCCAACTCGTTTAAATATCCTGGCATAACGTTGCAGAGCGATATGAAAAAGAACGATCATGTGAGAACTGCGGTGGGGAAAGCGAATTGTCGACTTCGGTTTACTGGATGAGTATTAGGAAAAAGTCGTTCACCTGTAAAGGTGACTGCATATAGGACGCTGGTACGACCTAACTTTGAGTACTGCTTGAGTGTTTGGCATCTCTACCAGGTCGGATTGAATGAAGACATCGAAGCAATTCAGACGCGGACTGCTAGATTTGTTACCGAGAGATTCGAACAACTCGTCAATTTTACAGAGATGCTTCGGGATATCAAATGGTGATCCGTGGAGGGAAGGCGTCGTTCTTTTCCAGAAAGACTATTAAGAAAATTTAGAGAACCAGCTAATGAAGCTGACAGCTGAAGATTCTACTGCCGTCAACATACATAGCGCATAAGGACCAACAAGGTAAGATTCGAGAAATTAGGGATCCTAGGGAGGCATATAGTTAGTCGTTTTCCCTCGCTCTATTTCCTAGTGGAATAGGAAAGGAAATGACTAGTAGTGGTACAGGATACCCTCCACCACGCAACGTACAGTGGCTTGAGGAGTATCTATGTAGATGTAAATGTAATTTAGAAACTTAAAGTTATTTACCCATAAGATAACTTGAATACCAAAAATAACGTTTACGACTCCAGCTTTATTTCATTCCTGCATTTCGAAGGAAATTGTAGTCTTCCCAGCGTTTGTATGTTACATCGGTAGGAAATGCCGCTTACATCTTTCGGGTATTTCCTTTGGGCTGTGAGACGCAGGGTTGCTTATAGAGTGTAACGAAAATGTTCAATATTTTTATTAAAACGAAATGATGCGGACAAAGGCAAAAACACACTTAACAACTAGGAATGTAAAATGTTCTGTCTCGATTGCAAAAAAATTTGTTGACGTATGACAGTAATGCGATCAAGACCTTGACGGAACTGCAATTTAATAATTCATTGTTCATGTGTATGTTCTTTCATAATTTATATCTCTTATCATATTTGTACTAGATTTCACGAACAGCCGGCCAGAGTGGCCGAGCGGATCTAGGCGCTTCAGTCTGGAACCGCGCGACAGCTATGGTCGCAGGTTCGAATTCTGCCTCGGGCATGGATATGTGTGTTGTCCTTAGTTAGGTTTAAGTAGTTCTAAGTTCTAGGGACTGATGGCAAACTCCCCGAATAGATATGTTAACGTGACTTCAGTGTGGGATACTGTGATTTTGTGGGTAAACAAGAACATATCTCATAGACTGGAGATGGTTTCTTCATCGTAAAAATGAGCGCAATGACAATAATAATAAAAGCCAATGCGGGGTTTGTCAACCCCGTCTGGCGCGTCCACAGCTGGCGGATAGGGGAATGCTCGGTAGATATGCCGAGTAGGTGGGAAATAAAATATCACCCGTGGGCCAAAATGAAAACCAGAATCCATGCTCCGTCTGACTTGGAGCAAGCGGCAGTATGGTCGGCGTCTGTTCACCGGGACGTGCGGCTGTAAACATGCTCCAAGAACCCACAATCTCTGGTTCCACACAACTAGCAAAGCTAGACAGTTGATGACAAGCAAACATGACTTGTACAAGTAATGAAAAAATTACACCAGGTGGAAAATCCACCCACTGTAAAGTGGTAACCAAGCATTCGGCTTCTGGGGAGCTTGGACTTAAACGAGAGAGCAAGTCGAAGTGCTCTGGTAAATTTACACGAAAAACACACACGTATATGGACACTTTCAATATTCAGAGACTTATTCTAGCAGGAAAATTACACAGTATCACAACAGAACTCACGGAACAGAAAATTCATATTCTCGCCTTATGCCAACAAAACAACCTACAAATTATGGCAGCCTCACTTCGGAAACACGCAAAAAAAAGAGAAAAAACTGGCACTCACCCATCCATCATTTGGGAGAATTTCAGACTGATCATGTTGCAGTATCATGTGACTACCAAAATGAAATTCACGCAAGTACGCAAAGGTGCAATTATCGATTCGGATCATTATTTAACCAGAATAAAAATCAAATTCACTCCCATGAGGAAGTTAAAAACAAAAACACAACTGATAGCAAAATTTGAGCTATACAAAGTCAAAGACTCCAAAATCACTGAAAAATGAGAAGAACAACACGCAGAAGATTGGGGGAAATTTCAAACTAAAATCATCAAAACAGCAGAAGATCTGATCAGTCTTCACATATAACCAAAACACCCTTTGTGGAATTCAGAATGCCAGAACGCACTAGAAGAAATAAGAAAGACATTTCAAAGTTACAATTGTAACAAGTCAGGAGAAACACAGAAGAAATTTTTCCAAATGCGCAAACAGACTTCTTAGATTCAAGACAAATTAAACGAAAATATGTCAATGAGCAACTGCAGTCCTCCGAAGGAAACTTCAAAAACAACAATACACACGATTTCTATAAGAGCTTCATAAACCTGATCATAGGGGACTCGCCACAAACCTTTGCTTTCGAAAAAAAGATGATAAATTGGCCCTGACAAATAAAGAAAATTGTGAAGTACAAGCCACACATTTTTCGCAGCTTTTAAATTGTCCAGAACCCATAGAGAGATTTCCGAAAGTGCAGTCAGAAATCTCACCACATAACTCGTCACCTCCAACACAAGAAGAACTTTATGCGTATATCATGAAACTTAAAATGATTAAAGCATAAGGGGAGGACGGGATTGTAGCAGTACCCTTGAAGAATTTAGACCGAAATTATCTAAGAGGAGTTTTTCAAATAATCCAAAACATCTGGCAGACCGAAAAAATCCAGGATGACTAGAAGAGTGCTCTGATTCATCCACTACATAAAAAAGGTAATAAATCAGATGAAAACAACTGTAGGGTGATCTCTCTACTACCAGTCACCTTCAAAATTCTATCAGCTTCTCTCTTGAAAAGAACACAACAACAATTACAACCAAAAGCAGCAGAATATCAAGCAGGATTCAAACCGAACAGATCACGTCCGGAGCAAATTTTCAACCTCAAAACCACACTCAAATTGCGAGCTCTCAGACAAAAGCTGTAGTATGCACATTTGTAGACTTCAAAAAAAGCATACCATTCAATAAACAGGAACTCAAATTGTTCAAATGGCTCTGAGCACTATGGGACTTGATATCTGGGGTCATCGGTCCACTATACATAGAACTATTTAAACCTAACTGAATTATGGAGATTATACACATCCATGCCTGAGGCAGGATTCGAACCTGCGACCGTAGCAGCAGCACGGTTCCAGACTGAAGCGCCTAGAACTGCTCGGCCACAGCGACCGGCTCAGACCCTCTCTATTCCAAAATTTAGAAGAGAGGTGATTGGAGCCCAAAACAGGATAAATCATAAAACAGACACTGTTTGGCACGAAATCTAAAGTAAAATTTATGGGGGAGATCTGATCTCAGAACCCTTCGACACTGAAGTAGGTGTGAGACAAGGTGATTGACTCTCTCGTATTCTGTTCAACGTAGTTCTAGACAAAGTTATGGAAGAATGGGAGAAAGAACTCAAGAAATATGTGGTTTGGAGGCCTACCCGACTGGGCTTTGCCAAAAACAGCCTCTACAGACCATATCTTGCATTTACGGAAGACCTGGCGACACTAACAGACTGCAGTCAAACAGTTGGAAATACTCAGGGAATGTGCAGAAAAAGTAGGTTTACAAATTTCATTTGAGAAAACTGAATTCTTTTGTTCCAAAATGGAAATTGCAAGCCTGAGAACAAATATGGTAAAATTAACAGGGATCCCAGACTTTAAATACCTTGGAGAATTCATCGAACCGTCGGGTGACGAATAAATGTCACAGCAACATCGCCTCCAATAAATTAAAAAGAGTATTAGGATTAACGCGGAACTTCTACAAAAAAAAAAAAAAAAAAAAACAAATTAATGTCGAGAGTGGCAAAAATTCGACACTACAATACTGTCACAAAACCAGAAATCCTCTATGGAAGTAAACCAGTAACCCGTAACAGAAAACAGCAGCTTGGAGACATTAGAAAAAGAGAGAGAAAGATCATCGGAAAAATTCTAGGAGGAACACATACACAAGAGGGTTATAGGCTACAATCAATTAAAGCCACAGAAAAGTTTTCTAACATCGAAATTGATATTAGGAAAAGGCGAATGAAATTCTTTGCTCACCTCAGCCGACTACCAGTAAATCAATTGACGAAGAGAATAATAGATTATGTAACCTCACTTAAGAATGGGACACCTCGGCTAGATGAAATTCGAAAGGACCTAAATACGGCAAACGTAAGACCAGCCGGCATTCTAGAAAGAGACACCTTCAGACGCAAAGTAGACAAACTGGAAGTTATATCAGAGCAATCAAAAGAAAAACGGTATAGATAAAAGTGGTCGGATGAGACTAAACAAACCTTTTTGGAAAGAACGAAAGCCTACTGGAAGAACAAGAAGTCAAAGAAAAATGGTTCGAGTTATTTGCTTAACGTCTTCCATTTCTGGGGAGAATTCGCCAATAATAATAGTAATAATAATAATAACAATAATAATAATAGCAATAAAAGTACTGCTTTCGCTACACTCCAGTTTCGACGTCACCATCTCGTATGCAGCAACTCGACTGCTACACACGAGCAAGCACACTCGATAGCTGCTGTCAAGAACTTTTGCTAAAATGACTGTCACAAATTACGTTCTTCTTCAGTACGGACACATACAGTTCGCGCACTTGCATCCAGTGAGGAAGAAATAGTGATCGATTTGATGTTTATTAAAGCGGATTAACATTGGTTGGCTACTGAATTCACTGGTTAGGCATAACGTGGAGTAGTTTGAGGTGACGGAATAGAGGTTATGTTTTTCCGTACAGTTATGGCTGCAGCAGGGCGAATAGAAGCTCGCCAGGCATAGATGCAAAATGGCCACGCTATTAGTGCCACTTCAGAGAGCAAGGGGAAGCGTGGAAGCAGGTATATCGTCCGGCCCTGGGTAGCCTTTCATGCAGAGCAAAGCACGGTGACAGACAGGGCCAGAGCCACAGGATGTGCCAAAGCCACGGTCAGAGAAGAGCTCGCAGCAGACCACAGTGCACTGTACCTGTAACTTGCAGTACAATATTGAGGCGATTCGTGACAGTCAAGCCCGCTGATAATTGTTCTTTGCCGAGGAGGGTAGATTCTTTCGATTCTGCAAGTGCTCACCTTTTGTATCCTGTGGAGACTCCTGCTCGATCAGTATATGCTAATGTCACGAAAACATTTGGCCTCGGCAGCTAAAATGGGCGAGAATGTCAGGAAGCCACACACAATATCGCTGGGATAGCCGTTGTGTTTTTTTTGAGTCACTTAGGCCCGACGCCGCTTCCCACGCGTGTGTCTAAAACAGTGACTTGACTGGGTTCAAATGGCTCCGACCACTGCTGAGGTCATCAGTCCCCTACAACTTAGAACTACTTAAACTTAACTAACCTAAGGACATCACACATATCCATGCCCGAGGCAGGATTCGAACCTGCGACCGTAGCGGTCGCGCGGTTCCAGGCTGTAGCCACTCCGGCCGGCACTTGATTGGGACACTGGCAGTGCCATCAGAAAATGTACTAGAGAGCGCCTGTACTATGTCATGAAAAGTGATACGATTGGAGAAGTAGACTTTGCTCATTTTCTGGAGGAAGGCTGTACTGTACACGAAGAATTATGCGATTCGTGCATGAAAGCGCTGCCGTATTTGTTTGGTAATTTTAGATATTCGAGCATACTCAAGGTAGAGTGTTACTCGTATGTGATAGTGGAGAAATGGTATTCGGGCTGTGGCCAAGGAGGAGGATGGAGAACCGGTTTTCTGACTGTAGCCACAAAGGAGGCTGTGGTCGTAAAGGAGGGTGAAGCAGACGAATCGGGCCTTGGTAACGAGGCAAGTGTAATCGAAATTTCGCGTTTTTATATCGAGAGACAGGTGTGAGTCCCGTACGAGAGAAGGAGACGGAAGTGAACCTTTCGAGCAGATGCAACAACGCTCTGATCGCCACCTTGCAGACGACTATAGGAGTTTGATGTGCATTTCAAGCTCCAGCGCATTGGGCTCCCTTAAGGGGAACTTCCACATCCATTCCAACAGCAGCAGTCACTGTCCGATTTAGTTCTACTGTGGTGGCTTGGTGATCCGCGGTTCACAAGTTGCAAGTATTGTCAAGCGAAGTAGTTACAGTCAGATCGCATTATACATAATTAAAGTCGAAGTTAATTTTCAAACCTCTTCCCAAATTAGTCAACCGTATGTCTATATATATTTCAATTTTATTCAACAGGACCTTGAACATAATAACTGTCGTTTATGTCATTCCTTGTCCAATGTCAACCATGTTTTCGACACTACATCAGCCGTTATTACTAATGTCATCTGGTACTCCAGTATACAGTGTTACTTTGCTCATTTGTTAAATTAACGTATTTCTCTAGTATATAATAGGTGTTATCTTTAGTTTAATATACTGAGGCAACTTGAGTTTCACTCCCAGGAGCGGAAATTTGTCATTTGTGTATTAAAACCCTGTTGCCTCTAACTTCACAGTGCTGTAACGTGGGGAGGGGTTCTGTGTCTTAGACTATTCCGACAGAGAAATTCATTAGAGGCACCCCCATAACTGCTCACCAAACCAAACACTTTGCGTAAAAACTGTTGTTCGCTGCAACAATTCAGATTTTTTAAAACTTTTTCGTGAAACAGTAAGACCAATGTGGTTGAACTAATGTCGTATATAATTCAACTGCTGGCAGGATTGGATTTTGTTACTTTAATCTGATTTGCATGCTGATCATTTTCAATTTAATTATCAGTAGGGCATATGTTACAAGATTGTGAACTCTTAGATCTATGGTAGCTGTAGTTTCTGCAGCGATTCTGCTAATCTGTGTATTTGCTCCTGAGCTAAGTATTTTTGTGTGTGTTTGTTGGTTTGTCGTTTCTGCACCACGTGTGGTTGTTTTTTGTGGCGTCGATAACAGCATTGTTCACTTTTGGACGGATCATTCCATATTTTACTTCTGTGTCAATATTGAAAATTTTGTTACAATAATAGGCATTCCATTGAGTCTTAACAATGATATATTAGAGGATCATGTGAACGGTAACTAGAAGTACATCATGGTTAGAGCGTAAAGGGAGTATGAACAGAAATGTAGTTGTGGGTCAGGATCAAATTGGGGAGGCAGGCCTGATGATCTGATGAACATTCGTGCAACACAGACAGGAGCGTAGTATGGAGAAGGCAGCAGCAAAGTGTGAGGAACTGAACAGAGCGTTTGATGACAGTCACGATGAAGAAGAAGTAAATTTTCGACATGTAGATGCTGTAGTAACATCAGAAATTCTTCAGCAAGAAATTCTGACAGATTGGTTTCACCACCAAAGTGACGTAGCGCATTAAGTTCACGCACGTCTGTGCCTGAATTAGTGAACGGAAAAAATACGTAGATGGACGCAGTCTTAGAATTTTTAAAACAAATAGTACGAAAAAATCAGAAACAAAGTAAACAATGTAAGGAATTTTTAAAGCAGGCAGAAAAGAGGAGGCAAAAGGAAAAAGAGGTGAGATGAAAGGACGAAAAGCTAAGGCAAAAGTAAAGAAATTCGAGAAGGAATTGATGAGGGACAAAGGCGAAATCAAAGACGAGATTATGAAAATTCTGAATATGAAAGTCGAGTAGAACCATATAGCAATCTAAGTGAAGAAACACACGAGAGCAGCTAGGACTGAAGCGTTAGTAGCAAGAGAAGAAGCACTAGTAGCGAAGAAACACGCGAAGCAAGGGAAAAAAATGTCATACGTCATATGAAGAAGATGCTGGCCACACTGCGGGAATAGGGCAAGAAAATAGTCAAGGAAGCACACAGAAGTATTGAAAAATTCGCAGAAGATAGATCAATGAAAACAACAGGAGGAAGACTTGACGGAACTGCAGGAGGATCACTCAAGGATAAAATGGCAGTACGCCGAAATTATTAAAGATGTCAAACAAACGCGGGACTGCGTAAAGCTTGTGGGAGGTCGATGTACGAAGAAACTGAAAGAGAACAATAGACGCCTAAAACGAATGGAAGAGCAAGCGTATAGATAGAACCGGTACATACAATAGAACCAACAGCATGTGGATCAGCTGTTGCGACTAAACCACAAGTGAGCGCATAGCCACTCACGAACACCAAAAACTCGTGGGCTACTCAGGACACGTGTATCACACATTAGTGACGACAATAGTGCTGGGAAGATGTGGCAGCCAGTTGCGTAATGAGATCAGCCACCATGTAGAGGAAATACTCAGATCCGATCGCAAATAGTGACATGCGAATCGACCAGAAGCATTTTATCACTGTTTACAATTTTCAGAACTATCGAGACAATGTTAACAGAGGGCGTCCTAAGCCTTGGATTTCATAATTTTATGAGTCGATGCCCCCTACTTGACCATTAGGATATAAATTGGGATTTATCAGTGGTCGTAAGAAAGGTTCGTTTGCTGAGAAGATGAGAGTTATTGCGGCCACCTACAGAACGTACAAAGAATTCAGATATGCTTTGCATACTAGATGTTGGCCACTTGAGACTCTGGGCAGAATAAAACAAGAAATTATGATGTATAGGAACCTGGACGCAACGGGATTCAGATGCCCTGTAACACTCTTCCAACGACTAGTCAAAAAGAACCAGTTTCTGGAAGAGGCATGTAGAACAAACGAAGGACCCGTTTCTGCCACACAAAGTTACGATTCAGTTGTTAGCAGGTACTTGTGTGAAGGTCTGGAAACAATACTGAGGGATTTGAAAGCGTTCTCCGAGAGCTAGAGTTCGGGTATGAAACGCACCACACTAGAGAGAATAGCGGCAATCATAATGTAAACTTCCACGAGCCGTGAAATAGGAACAACTACAGGAGGAATGACAACTGGAATGGATCAGCAGGAGTAAACGGTTAAAGGGGACCGCAAACATAGGTACCACCAACTGATAGAAAAACTACTAGAAGAATTTTTTGTGGTAGGAATGACAATTCGAATTTAGCACGAAATAGGAGGGAACAAGATATGAGGCGTCAGGAGGCAGAATTCATACACGTTTGACCTCCAAATTTATCGGCTGAGTACCATAATGGGAACCTGTCCACGGTTAACTGGGAGATGGTATAGATTCAATTAGAAAATATCGTATTAATATGTGGTTGCCTTTAACTAATAAATCGTGTCATCCCAGGGCTGCAGTAATTTTTGTGAGTTTATTCAGCTCGAAAGAATGTGAGTTTGATGTAAATCTCGATACTTATTTGTTGATACTACTTCGTTGAGGAAGATGGCGAGAGGATGTGCTGTAGGCCCAGCAGAGCAGTTTCTTGTTAGTGAGAAGGTCGCGCGGAGCTGTGGTCCCCGGCTCTTATCGCTATTTTTGTCCGATGGAATCAGAATAGTTTGTCATCCAAATCGAAATTCGGAATGCACACGTTGTTTGTCTTTATTAGATTTTGTCGTCTGTTCACTTGTACTGAGCGTCACTGATGTTCGTTCGTGTTGCTGTGATTGACTGCGCTCGAGTTGAGTCTTCGCTTGCGTTTGTTTTGTGTCCACGCCATGGATACCTGTCTGATGCGATCTCAGCTGTTTAGCTTTGCCCACGCTAGTGTAACGTAGGGATCCTTTCGTTGAATGTTTCTTCCGAATGCCCCTCGTCGCAGCACATGTGGGTTATGGTCGTTTCTTTTAGTGAGCGGTATTAATTGATAGTACAGACAGTGCGAGACATTCTAAATGGCAACTCGTGATGTAGCATCAAATGAATTGCTATACCAAAGGTATGGAGCTTACAGACAACACACTGTGAACCATTGTTTTTTTTTTCTTACTAGTTTACCAACTATGAGTGGAGACCAGAGAACACCACATTAAATTTTTTATATTCGAAGTAGTCTGTACAGTATCGGTAATAGATAACAATGAGTTTCAGGCTCAGGAGAGGTGTGGAGGACAATACCGAAAAACAATTATCTCATTTTACTACAACTATACAAAGCCAGGGCCGGCCAGGGTGGCCGAGCGGTTCTAGACGCTACAGTCTGGTACCGCTTGACCGCTACGGTCGCAGGTTCGAATCCTGCCTCGGACATGGATGTGTGTGATATCCTTAGGTTAGTTAGGTTTAAGTAGTTCTAAGTTCTAGGGGACTGATGACCTCAGAAGTTAAGTCCCATAGTGCTCAGAGCCATTTTTGAACAAAGCCAGGGCATCTTTCAAGCAAACTAAGGGTACCGTCACCAAGGTAATCCAGCCTGACAGAAGACATAAGCCTATATTATTCGAAGGTATGAGGACATATTTTTATCACTACGAGTTTAAGTCTTTATCAATACATTAGTATGGTAGAAGCACACGTTTGTGTTCATATATGCTTAGCACAAATATGTAATTTACACGCTACGATTTTTTGCTGCTAATGTGTGTGTGTGTGTGGGAAAGTGTTCACAGGGAACATATTAATCACGATTGTTTTTGAAGAAACTAGAAGAGCATCTGCGCACGTATATCGTAATTTTATGATTATATCTTACAGTCTATCGTTAAGTTGCATGTTACAATAAGTAGAACGTATATTACTAATGAAGGGATTAGTTAAACTTAGCCTTGAGAGGTGATAGTAATGTTGCACAGTTGAATATTAAGTTCAAATGGTTCAAATGGCTCTGGGCACTAGGGGACTTAACATCTGAGGTCATCAGGCCCCTAGACTTGGAACTACTTAAACCTAACTAACCTAAGGACATCACACACATCCATGCCCAAGGCAGGATTCGAACCTGCAACCGTAGCAGTCTCGCGGTTCCGGACTGAGCGCCTGGAACCGCTAGACCACCGCGGCCGGCAATATTAAGTCAGGGCAGTAACAAAACTATGTTAGAAATCAATTGAGACAGCTCTAAGCGCAATGATGCTCTATCAGAATGTCAACACGTGAGGCCCAAAGTGCAAAGAAGTTGGCAGCTCGTTTCTTCAGAGATGGCAAGAGAAAAACTAACAAAAACTGACTCAGTACTTGTAGAGCTGACAGAACGCTCTACTGTAATTAGGTAAATGGCAACTTCTCCTAGAGATGTGATAAGAACACATTTCAGGGTGTAAATTTTCCGTAATAGAACGTTCTGAAAATCTGAAAGTTAAACACTACAGCAGCCGAGAATGCTGAGCGGCTGAGAAAAGTCAGGCTTGTGGGGTGGGGTGAGGGGGGGGGGGGGAGGAGGAGTGGGTCGTGGAATGATCACGTTGTCTCCTGCTCTGTGCTCCTCAAGCTCATTCTCAGGGCATTCTTTCTGCACCAGGGATACCGATGGAAGACCAGCTCTATTACGTTTCAGGATGCTCTGGCGAATTCAAAAAGTGTCTACATCCAGCCACAAATTTCAAATCCACTGCTATTAGTCCTCAGCCGCCCATCCAAGGAGGGGAATTCTGATATACAAGCCACAGTCACGCTGGTCTTCCGTGAATGAACAACCGATCTGCCCGTCTGCAATTTGGGCGCTGGGCAGTGGAGCTAGTAGTGCAGTGCAAGTACCGCCTTGACGGCTGTACGCTGAGACTCTCTCTTGGGCTGTCGTCGTGTTGCTGTTGGGTCTTCCGACTTCACGCACTCTCGACAGCCGACCACACGGGTGTGCAGTATTCTGGCATCAAACTTAAGTGCCGCTTCACTCATCGAGGACGCTGAAGCTCTGACAGACGTCCACAGTCAAGTTGGACTACGAAAACGCCCGCCTGCCGCGTTCTACGGGCAACGGCACTGACCCCAGCCAATGGCAGGGCCCACGCTCAGCAAATTCTTCACCAGCACTGATGGGCCACGTCGCGCTTTCAAGCAACGTGGAATGAGCAGGTCACTGCTAGGTAGCACTGGGAAGAAGGTGGAGTGATTGTAAAACTCTCACCAATAAATGACTGTTAACTGAATTATGTTACCATTAGCTCCCTGGCACTCCATTGGGTCACTCACCCTCTGCGATCGACCTCCTGATAACAACATGACTGTGGCTCAGATAATAACATTTGTGTCGAGAAATACAGCTAACATGTAACATTGATGTCATCAGTGGCTCTAGCACACTATATTCACGTCAGATACTGGTTCTGATACGTTGTGTGATGCTGGGAAAACTTGCAGTCATCAAACTTGGGCGTCTGCGTTGCTGACATCGGTTATCACTGCCGTCGCCGAGCCACACTTGTACATCAGCAACCAACGGCATCTGTCATGTGGTGTGGTGAGTGACCAATTTCTGTTGGCTTCTTTTCTTTTTGTTTTGTTTCGTTTAAAAGAATTTGCACAGCAACTTGAAAGTGACATTGTATAGGCTACAGGAGCCTGCAGTTCAGAGGTAACTGTAGGAAAGAATATTTACCACCAACTAAGGGCCCGTTTTGTAATTTATCGTGGCAAGAATTACCGTGTACTAAGGCGGTCCTCGTAAAGTGTGAAACTTTTCGACGATTTGGCCGTGGAGCATGCCAGGGCAGACACGGGGCCATTATACGTAGTAAAGATTAGTACATTTATTTTAGCTTATTGTTGTTGTGTCGGTATAAAGAGAGCCCACTTGTTCTGAAATGTAGTTTAAAATGCAGATAACAAAACGATCAGGAACGCATTCAGTAACTGTGAATGAACAATTAGTTAGCTGTGTTACTCCAAGATAGAGCCACACTAGCAAAAAAATGCCAAGGCAACAAGAAGCATTACGTGCAACAACTGGGCTCATGAAAGCACAAAGCGGCGAGGGGGGCAGGAGAGGCATAACAAGACTGTAATAAGTGTATCTGTTCCATCTATAGATCCTATGATAGCTAGTCTCAGTACACCTTTTTCTGGGAAAGAAACCTGAAGATGTAACAACTTTTCTGGACGATATCAAAAGGCAGCTCTGTGAGGGGGTTGGTTCAATGCAATATGTCTTTCTGTGGCTAAGTTACAGTAACCAGCTGCTGCGATTTTTTGTTCAGAAAATTTAGTCCAAGAATAGTACAACACCCCTCATCAAAGTGTGGCATCACTTCCATAAATGCTTCTTAATCTTTTAGTGCCAATGCTAAAAGCTTGTAGTGTTGCCTCCAATGGATCTGCCGCATTGTTGCCCACACTTGTACCTTATATCTTGGAGACTGAAGTCTCTTGCTACATATGGGATTCACTCCAACAACTGACACATGTACTTGCTACACCAATCAAGCAACAATTCATCTGTGCACTCGTCCTTGCAGTGCGCTGTTTAATTGGGATGGTCAAGGCACACCCGTTTGCATTTGATGAATGATTCTTCTTTTTCCGCTTCTCATGCTTCACATTTCCACTGTCACGCCCTTATGTCTACCATAAGCACATTCAAACGACTTTGACTGGCGACATTGCGTCTCCACAAGGCCCGTTTGTTCACGTCTGTAACATTTAACGTCAGAGGAGAAAACAACTCACTCCGAATTGAAAAAATCTATTTCCTCTATCTGTGTTGCAATTCCGATGGCAGAGGACAATTCACAAGGAGCCTCCATGGTTACACATCGTGATATATGAGCTGAAACACCTCTCCCGAATACGTCCAACGTCCTGTTCCCGCTTCCTGGAAAAGGACTCTATCCGCCTCTGCGTTTTGCCTTAATTCATAGACCTGTGATTTCAGTTACGAATTCTGTCAGAGAATGCCTCAAATGATTCATAACGTGTCTGCATTAACTCCAAGACCTTTTCTCTGATAAAAAACTATGACTGGTTTGCTTACTATAGCATTGGTTTAGTGCTTCATATACAGCTGTTTCAACGTTTGTGCCTATTAAAAAAAAAGATTAAAGTTCGAGATGTCAGTCGAATGTTAGCTTGTTTTCGAGAAATTCGAGCATGCTTTGACATCCAGTCGTGTGTTAGTAGTTCCTAACTTTGAACAAGAGTTCATCGTATCCTGTGATGCAAGCGACATCTCATTTGGTTGTGTTTTTGAGCCAATAATAAGGAACATACAGTGGCTTCTGCATCAAACAATTGAATGAAACAGAAAATTTATTCAACAACAAAAAAAGAGATGTTAGCTGTTGATTATGGTGTTACCTACTTTCGCTGTTATTTGTATGGACGAACAATTAAGAAAGTGATTAATCATGCTACCCTCATCACTGGGATTGGAAGGTCTTGCCACACACAAAGTGGCGGACATTGAAATGGGATTGGAAGGTCTTGCCACACACAAAGTGGCGGACATTGAAATTGAACACTTTTTTTATGGGGTAGTGCATAAACTTGGGATAGTGTAACCTACCAAGCTAAGTAGTGAGTTAGTTAGTTAGTTACTTGGTTGCGGGTTCCTTTGATCAGCCACACGGTACGGTAGCCGTTGTGATGTGGAACGTCTGAAGTGCATAAGAAATGCATATATGAAACAAGATTTTTTAGTATATAAATACATTACAGTACTGTGTTTAAGATTAATATTTCTATTATTTACCCCATTCCCTTAAATGTCGCAACATGCATATACTATATTTATAGATTTATTTATTCCTATTCAACAATTCATCTATGTTATAGAAGGAGTTGTCAAGGAGATATGATTTCAATTTATTTTTGAAGCTATTACTGCTGCTTATCAGACCTCTTATTTCATCTGGTAACTTGTAAAAAATTTTATAGCAGCACATTTTACCCCTTTCTATGTCAAAGATAAGTTGAGTAACGGATAGTGTAAGTCTTTCTTTTTTCTGGTATTATAATCATAAATGTCACTGTTGTTTTTAAACTGGTCCATGTTGCTAATAAAAAATTTAATTAGTGAGTAAATGTACTATGAGGCTGTTGTCAGAATTTCCAATCTTTCAAAAAGATGCCTACAAGATGTGCGACTAGGAACCCCACACATTATTCTAACCACTTTCTCTTGAGCAGTGAATACTTTTTGTCTAAGTGTTAAGTTATCAAAAAATGTTATTCCATATCACATCAGAGAGTGAAAGTATGCGTAGTATGTTAGCTTACTAATTTCTATATCCTCAAAATTGGCAATTATTCTCATTGCAAAAGTTGTTGAACTTAGTTGCTTTAGAAGATCCAAAATATGAATTTTCCAATTAAGATTCTCATATATATGTACACTCAAAAATTTAGTATGCTCTACCCTGTCTACTGAATTCTGTTGATGTGTTATATTTATTGATGGAACTGTACTTTTTGCTGCAGAAAATTGGATGTACTGTGTTTTCTCAAAGTTTAAAGCAAGCCTATTTGCGGAAAACCAATTAATGACCTTTCGAAAGGCATTTGCATCATTTTCAATTGGAGCTTTTCAAGCTTGGGTAAAAGCTTCTCAGAATGACAGAAAGCACAAACAATGGATATAGACAGTCAGACTTTTAGGCCACAGCCACAATTTGTGACGCATGGTGATTTTCTGTACAGAATTCCGAACTGCGTACCACGCATGGTGCTTCCTGCAACGTTCACAGTTTTATAGTAGGCTCATCGTTACTTTTTGGCAGATTACAGAGAAAGTAAAATGACTGATAGGCACGTAGCAATAAAGTTTCGGTTGAAATCCAGAAATCGAGACATAGACCGATACATGAAAGACTGTGCCGTGTGCATAAAGAGCAGATCTGAGTCACTGACGTGTGCCGTTGAAAAAGATTCCAGAATCAACAAAACCATTTGAATGTTTGTGTTAGATATTCTTGGACAATTTAACAGAGCAGCAGTGGGTAAAATGTGTATTCTAGTAATAATAAACCATTTTTCCTTTTCATAGTACTTAGAGCAGTTCCAGAAAAGTGATCCAGCGATGATTAATAATTGAATACACACATTTGGCGTTCCTGGTACCATTATTACAGGTAAGGTTACAAATTTTATTTCAGCCCTTTTGAAGCTGTTTTTTCGCCTAAGTTATATCTGAAAACTTTGCACTATTAGTTTCTATCCACAAGCAAATGGTCGTATTGAACAGGTACACCATACAATATGTATTAATTTATGTGAACACGATAGCTGTGATGCATATCTCGAATATGCTGTCTCAGAAAAAAATTCAAAATTACACAGTAGTACAGGTCTTTCATCACAGGAGGTTGTATACCACAGAAAGATGCCATGTCCTTTCGAGGTTCTGAAACCTAAAACGTGGATCTGAGAGGGAAACTTGATGTTTCCATCTGCTATCTGTAGCAGAGTTATCCATACAAAGTGACGGGGAAGGAGATACATATGTAAGGCAACAACAGCAATAGATCCAGATTAGATAAATCCGTAAATACTGGGACTAGTCACACGAGACACAACAACACAGGCGTAAGCCACTTTAACTATGCACCATATTCCACACAGAAGTTACACACGTACTCATTTTCGGAGAATAATAGGCTAAAGTACGAGTTAACAGTATTATTATATGCATCATATTGGCTGAAAATCATCTTCTCAGAAACCTGGGTCCATGTTATTAACGTTAAAGGACATCCTGATAAGATCGTGCACTTCAGTAAACCTCTTTATCTGACACCGGATGAAGTATTAAGTGAAATGACTGATATCCATATTCTCCTGTCTATATTATGTTTTCCTGTGCTACGCATGAAATACTTAAATTTAATTCCGAGATAGATCTTTAAAAATAATAAAAAGAAAAGGGGCAAAGGCTAGTTTTGTACTCGGTTTTTATCCAAAGAGAGTGTTCGTCGCATCTCTAATGACCTCGTTGTTGAGAAGACATTAAACTCTCATCTTCATTCGTTTTTTTCCTTCAACTTTAAACACTCAACCAATTCTTTAAAGCTATTGTAAATCGACAGCACTTGGGAAAGACCGATTTCTGTGGAGACTGAAATGCAATCCTGAGTACCTACAAAGAAAAAATATTCCAATCGAAGAAAAATTCCTGAACTATATTACAATCCGCGCTGCAAGCTTTAATGCATTTTTTTCACCGAGCTGGGCGTCTGAGTCCCTTTCATCAAAGTTCCAGACATTGTTTGAAGAGGATTTAATAAGGCGGGCGGCAAATAAGAGAGTGGCGAGATGAAAGCGAGCTGGCTCAAATTGCCTCACATTTCCGCCCCTCGGAGCCGGTGCGAGAAACTCTTGAGAGCTCGCCGGTGGTTCACCCCTCCCCATCCTGACCTCAGCTGCGGGATCTTCAAAGGGGTGCCGCGCGCTGCCGGAAATCACGGCGTCACGTCTTATTATTGCCGACGGCCCTCCCTCTTGGTCACTCGTTGTCTGCTCGATCCGGGGCCAATCTCAACCACTTACTACGAAAATTCTGATGTTAGACGTAAAGGTGTGCACCATTTTAAATGTATTTGCTGACGCGATCACAAGATCAAATTTTTCAGACTACTAGTAAAAGGTTTTCATTTAAATGAAGTTATATGTAGCGACCCTGTAAGTCAGTGCATTTCATCCGACGTTATTCAGAGGGTAAGTTCTATCTGCCTATGAATACGATAGGGCAACAACGGCTGTAAGTATCCCAGCAGTGTACTTAATGCGTTCTCCAAACACAAATTACGTTTTATATGGAAAAAGGCGGAAGGCGCAATGTGCAAAATCTAGTGAAATATGTAGATGTCCCATTAAGTATTACTTCTAAATGTCTATTTTTCTCATTTTTGAAACCTTTTTTTATGCAGAACCTCTGTCAAGATGCGGCATGATAATTACGTCATATTTGATCCATGGGTCTACACATAAATCTTTTAATTCAGGTGCTGTAGAAGAATGGCCGAGTGGTCACCAGTTACACGCCTCTACTCTGCATAGATTGCCTAAACCAGTTGTCACTGTGCTTAGTCATGATAACTGGATGTCATTTGGTTTTTGGACTTGAAAATTTAAGCCTGCCTCCACGAATTACACTTCGTTATATCCTGTGCAGTATTTGGATTGGCTTCCAATAAGCAGACGATACTTGGCCTTTAAGTAGGCCATTATTGGCACTATATACAAACCTGTGATGTGTAAAATGTAACTAAACTGACACTACGTCCCAACGGTATCTCAGTCGTATACTTGGTCTCTAGAGCAACTTACTCAACTGCCACCACTAGAGTACTGGTAAACAAATGATCTTATTTACGACTAAAGACTTTTTTATCACATATGTGTTGTTAATGATAATAATCAATCTGTTGGACAGGAATGATGAGTGAGGCCTGCTGTTAAAGATAATTAGGCCTAAGGTATACAATTTTCAATATCAATAAAGTTCATCAGCAGCCGTATACTTTAAGATATTTCATTTTATTTTAAAGCAACCAGTTTCGGCAATTCATTTTGCCATCTTCAGGTCCCATACGCTTTTATCGAAATAAAAGCGCACGGGGCCTGAAGACAGCAAAATGAATTGTCGAAACTGGTTGCTTTCAGAGTAAAATAAAATATCGTAACGATGAAGTTTGAAGTTTATTGACACTGAAAAGTACTTGCCAGCCGACGTCCCCTGGCCATGATGGGCCTACAGAGATGTAAGGGATGTAACGTACACTACTGGCCATTAAAATTACTACACCAAGAAGAAATGTAGATGATAAACCGGTATTCACTGGACAAATATTTTGTACTTGAACTGACATGTGATTACATTTTCAATCAATTTGGGTGCACAGATCCTGAGAAATCAGTACCCTGAACAACCACCTCTGGCCGTAATAATGGCCTTGATACCTGGGCATTGAGTCAAACGGAGCTTGAATGGCGTGTACAAGTACAGCTGTCCATGCAGCTTCAACACGTTACCACAGTTCATCAAGAGTAGTGACTGGCGTATTGTGATGAGTCAGTTGCTCGGCCACCATTGACCAGACGTTTGCAATTGGTGAGAGATCTGGAAAATGTGCTGGCCAGGCCAGCAGTCGAACATTTTCTGTATCCAGAAACGCCCGTAGAGGACCTGCAACATGCGGTCGTGCATTATCCTGCTGAAATGTAGAGTTTCGCAGGGATCGAATGACGCGTAGAGCCACGGGTCGTAACACATCTGAAATGTAACGTCCACTGTTCAAAGTGCCGTCAGTGTGAACAGTAGGTGACCGAGACGTGTAACCAATGGCACCCCATACCATCACGCCGGGTGATACGCTAGTATGGCGATGACTAATACACGTTTCTAATGTGCGTTCACCGCGATGTCACCAAACACGGATGCGACCATCATGATGCTGTAAACAGAACCTGGATTCATCCGAAAAAAATGACGTTTTGCCATTCGTGCACCCAGGTTCGTCGCTGAGTACACCATCGCAGGCACTTTTGTCTGTGATACAGCGTCCAGGGTAACCGGAGCTATGGTCTCCGAGCTCATAGCCCATGCTGCTGCAAACGTCGTCGAACTGTTCGTGCAGATGATTGTTGTCTTGCAGAAGTCCCCATCTGTTGATCCAGGGATTGAGACGTGGCTGCACGATCCGTTACAGCCATGCATATAAGATGCCTGTCATCTCGACTGCTAGTGATACAAGGCCTTTGGGATCCAGCACGGCGTTCCGTATTACCCTCCTGAACCCACCGATTCCATATTCTGCTAACAGTCAATGGATCTCGACCAAGGCGAGCAGCAATGTCGCGATACTATAAACCGCAATCGCGATAGGCTACAATTCGACCTATATCAAAGTCGGAATCGTGATAGTACGCATGTCTCATCCTTACACGAGGCATCACAACAACGTTTCACGAGGCAACTCCGGTCAGCTGCTGTTTGTGTATGAGAAATCGATTGGAACCTTTCCTCATGTCAGCACGTTGTAGGTGTCGCCACCGGCGCCAAGCTTGTGTGAATTCTCTGAAAAGCTAATAATTTGCATATGACAGAATCTTCTTCCCGTCGGTTAAATTTTGTGTCTGTAGCACGTCATCTTTGTGGTGTAGTAATTTGAATGGCCAATATTGTAGATGGACGCCAAATCCCACCATCCTCACAACTCCATAAGTATTAGTTTAAAGAAAGAGGATCGGGAAATAACTTCAGCACGGATCTAATTTCTAATATACACTCGGTACATAGCACAGAAGATTGAAAGATACTTTTTACATCTGTATTATATTACATATCACAAATATCCATAACTCTTCGAGCTCTTCGATCATCAGTTTTTTGACTAGTATGATATGGCCGTCGCAAACTCCTCTCCGGAACCAAATTCTACGTTTCGTAGCCGCACTTGCAACATATATACACGAGGGTAGGAACTTTAATAGTGGCAACTATTTATTTAGATCTCGTACAAAATAGATACGTGTTTCATAGTTTTAGTGACCTTCAAAGTAGTCACCATCATTGTGTATAACCCGTTGCCAGTGATGTGAAAGTCGTAGGATAGTCTTAGCAGTGCCAGTTGTGTTGACAGTTCGAGCGGCGCGGTCTATTGCCTGACGAATTTGTAGCAGTTCTGAAGCAAATGCCGTGAAGTGTTTCCGTCAGTTTAGAAATCGAGTTGAACTTACGAGGGCTTCAGTTAGGGGAGTGCAGAAGGTGGTATAGCACTTAGCAGCCCCATCAGTCAAACAAATCAGTAACAACTTGCACTATACATGCTTGAGCTTTGTCCTGCAAAATGATGGTCAGGTCCTACAGAAAGTGTCATCGCTTCTGACTCTACGCTATTCATTTTTGGAACTCAGCCTACGACCAGCTTAGAGACAGTAGTAACGACACTTTCTGCAGAACCTGACCTTCATTTTGCAGGACAATGCTCAAGCACGTACAGTGCAAGTTGTTACTGATTTGTTTGACTGATGGGGCTGCTAAGTGCTATACCACCTTCTGCACTCCCCTGACTTAAGCCCTCGTTAAGTTCAACTCGATTTCTAAACTGAAGGAAACACTTCACGTCATTCGCTTCAGAACTGCTACAAATTCGTCAGGCAACAGACCGCGCCGCTCGAACTGTCACAACAACTGGCACTGCTAAGAGTATCCTACGACTTCCACATCGCTGGCAACAGGTTATACACAATGCTGGTAACTACTTTGAAGGTCGGTAAAACTTTGAAACAAGTATTTGTTTTGTACGAGCTGTAAATAAATAGTAGCCACTGTTAAAGGTCCAACCCTCGTGTATACATATATATGAAATTTTAACCCTTGATAGCTGATGTCCGTAGGAACCAAAACTACTTATGTTGTGTAGGTCGACAACGCACCATTTTTAAATTACGCGCTCTGATTGGCCGTGGGATTGCGCTGTTGCCGTTCGTCGATTGACGGGCAGCGATATGGTTGTCGTTTCACACGTACAAATGTCTCTCTCCTCGTCACTGCCCCAACGTGATAAGCACACGTGTCGAATAGGTCTTGCTGTTAGTGTCCACCTCACGTCAGAGACATTAACACGTAAGCTTCGCTTCGGAGCACACACACTTCACCTGCGATTTGGTCATACAGTAAGCATGGCGGCACAATATTCGTTTGAAGAACAACGGAATACGGTTTTTTGTTTCTATACTAGCCGGTGGTAATGCGCATGAAGTTCGACGGTTGTATGAGGAATGGCACCCAGCAAGACGCCACCCACACCCGAAAACGTTTACAGCAATTCACCGGCGACTTGGCGAAACAGGCTCGTTAGCTGGATATCATGGTAATGCTGGAAGACCTCGAACACGACGGGATGCTGCATTTGAAGAGACTCTTCTCGAGCGCTTCGAGAAAGTACCTGCGACAAGTACTCGATGGGTCACTCATCGATTAGTCTGGGAGGTTTTAAGGGATGACCGCCAGCATCCATTTAGTTTCCATCCTGTCCAAAACTAAATCCTGTGGCGGACTATGAACACAGGCTAGTGTTATGCCAGTGGTTTCTGCGACGTGTTGAACGAGATCACGACTTCCCTGATATTGTGTTGTTTATCTACAAGTGCACCTCTCATCGGGATGGCCTTTACAACACTCGAAACGTCGATTACTGGGCAAGGGGAAATCCTCACAACAAGGACGTCCACGGACATCAGCAACGATTTTCGCTCAATATTTGGGATGGTATTGTGGGTGACCATCTGATTGGGCCGGTCCGTCTGTCTCTTCGTCTTACCAGGGCAAATTATCTTCACTTTTTGCAAGGAACTCCACCTGACCTGCTGGAAGATGTTCCCCTGGACATACGACTACGCATGTGGTTACAGCATGATGGGGTTACCGCACGTAACAGTTGTGCCGTACACGGATATTTAAAAGAACTCTTCGACGGACGGGTGATCGTAGGACATGGCCCCCGCCATCACCAGACCTCATGCCACCGGACTTTTTCCTGCGGGGACTCTTCAAAGTTCTAGTTTTCCCACCCGGACGCGAACTACCTAGAAACGAATAGGAATTAATGGATCGCATTCATCATGCCGACATCCCATCAGAGCAATGTCAGGAATCTTTGAAAGAGTTCGGCAAAACATCTTTCGACGTTACCAAGCTTGTGTCGCGTCAGAGGATCACCAGTTCGAGCACCTGCTTTAAGTAAACGATGTCATAGCTACAAAAAAGGCTCTCTTCAGGCTCGTTGCAATTTCTAAAAGACTTTCTGTACGCGAACTAACAGCTGTTGACGGGTTTGTTCCCAGTACGTCTTATCATGAAACTAGAATGGATGTGTCGGGACCCAGGCGGATTCGCCCCCGGAGTGGAAGACTGGCGCGATACCACGGAGAATGCTGCCCGCCTTGGATACATCACGATCTCCGGCAGGCAAGTCGTTCGCGGTCATGCGTTGTCCAGAGCATCCGGCAACATGGAAATCCCGGCGCCAATCGGAGCACACTGCGCCAAGTTCCCGTAGTTTAAAAATTTTGCGTTGTCGACCTCCTATAAGTTATTGAGGGCGTAGATTGCAAGTATATATATTGCTGTCTCTCTCATCCCATACAGTTTTTATCCTGTACAGCTCCATCATGTGAGCTATTTTTTGAAGTTGGACAAAGGTTCCGTCATCCTATCCCTTTTTCTTGTCAATGTTTTCCTCATGTTCCTCTCCTCGCTACTTATAATTACGTCACATTGTCGACATCCTTCTATGATACCACATCTCAAACGCTTCTTGTCTGTTGTGTTAAAGTTTTCCGACAGTTCATGTTTCAATTCCATACAATGCCGTGCTCCAAAGAAAATTATTTATCTGAAATAAAGGCTAATATTGGTACTATAATACTTTGTAAAAGAATTATTTTCACCAGAAACGCCCTCTTTGCTGGTGTTAGGCTGATTATGACGTCATGCTTGCTTCCTCCGTCATAGGTTGTTTTGCTTTCAACATAGCAGAGTTCCTTCGTCTACTTTGTGGCCCCCAGCTTGTCAAAAATCTCTTTTCTGGTACTCCTTATAACTTTCATCTTTCTTCTGATTAGTCTGTCCATGCCATTTCCCATGTCCTGCAATAATTCTTCACAGAGAATAGAAAATAGGCCCTATCATTAGGGAATTTTATCAACATTATTATTTCCCGTAGAATGTTATGCTATTCCTGAATCTCCCTTTTATTGCGTCATTGTTCCTTCGGATTAGAGGTTTAACATCAGAGGTGAAAGACTACTCCCTTACCTCATACTTTTTCTAAACCGAGCACTTTCTTTTTGATCTTACGTCTTTTGTTTCTTGTACATTTGTACATCGCCCGTCCTTGCGTAGAGTTGACACCCCTTTCCCTAAGAATTTTGAACAACTTGCATCACATTACATTGCCGAATGCTGTTTGTAGGTTGACAAATCCCCTATACATAAATTTGCTAGTCTTGTTTCCAAAATGAAACTCAAAATCAGAAGTACCTCTCTGGTGTCTTTATCATTCCTAAAGCCAATCTGCTAGTGCTATAATAAATTCTCAGTCATCTTTCCTCTTCTTCTGTGTGTTATTCTTCTTAGCTACTTGGATGCTTGACCCATTAAGCTGAAAGGGCTATAATTCTCGCTTTTATCTGTCTGACTTTGCAATTTTTGAGATTCTGTAAATGGTTTTTTCCGAAGGTCTGATAGTATGTCTCGAGTCTAAAGCAAATCAGTTTGAATAATAGTCTGGTTGCCACTTCCCCCAGTGGTTTCCAAAATTTGGAAGATATGTTGTTTAAGATAGGCTGTAAGTCTCTGAAAAACCTTTTAAATCCTACAAACAATCCTGTTGGGAGAACATCCGCAACTGAGCATCATTGGTGATTGAAATTTCATGACAAGATCCCGTCGCAATGAAAAATGCCTTTGTTTTAATGACTGCCACTCCAATTCACGTATCATGTCTGTGACACTATCTCCCCTATTTCGCGATAATACAAAACGAGCTGCCCATCTTTGTACTTTTTCGATGTCATCCGTCAGTTCCACCTGATGTAGATCCCACGTCGCACAGCAGTACTCGAGAATATGGCGGACCAGCGTAGTGTAAGCAGTCTCTTTGGTAGACATGTTGCACCTTCTGAGTGTTCTGCCAATGAATCGCAGTCTTTGGTTTTCTCTACCCGCAATATTATCTATGTGATCGTTCCAATTTAGGTTAAAAATGGTTCAAATGGCTCTGAGCACTATGGGACTTAACTTCTGAGGTCATCAGTCGCCTAGAACTTAGAACTAATTAAACCTAACTAACCTAAGTACTTCACACACATTCATGTCCGAGGCAGGATTCGAACCTGCGACCGTAGCGGTTGCTCGGTTCCAGACTGTAGCGCCAATTTAGGTTATTTGTAATTGTAATCCCTAAGTATTTAGTTGATTTAGTTGATTTGTGTGACTTATAGCGTAATAGAAATTTAGCTGATTTCTTTTAGTACTCATGTGAATAACTTCGCACTTTTCTGTATTCAGGGTCAATTGCCATTTTTCGCACCGTACAGATATCTAAATCATTTTGCAAGTCGTTTTGATCATCTGATGACTTTACAAGACGGTAAATGACAGCATCATCTGCAAACAATCTAAGAATGCTACTCAGATTGTCTCCTACGTCGTTAATATAGATCACGCTGTGCTGTGGTCCCCGAGGGCTGCGTGTATCAGGTGCGGTGTGCTGCGTATGAGCGCAGAACAGGGAGCAGCCGATGCGAAGGAGGAGGCAAATTGGTAAAGTGGCAAAAGTGCTGCCATCTATTGACGGAGAGGAGAACGCGGGGCTACTAGCTCGGCAGCTCACAATTAGAATTTAGTGGTTTACATTTAAAATGATGGAAAAAAATGTATAAAAATACACGAAATAAGTTAAAAGTGCATTATGCATAGTAAAGGAGCGTATTGAACAGGTCGGTACAGAACTGTGGTAAAACCAAGTGGAAGGTGCGATATAAAATTAATATATAAACAGTAAACAGTATAGGATTAGACATGTCTAATCCTATACACTACAAGGCATTCGTACTCTCACACTGTGAATGAGATCGCCTGTTGGTTAATGTACAGGGTATGAGGGAAACGGCATCCTAATCGGCAGCTTAGTGACTTTATTCCATTATCTTGGGGTGACTCTTAATCACTTGAGAATTCCAGGATCGATTTTGAAGAAAGCCACACTGTTTCCTTCTTCTTCGTTGTTCAACGGTTTTACCATTCATATCCTCTCATTGCTGACTTTGACCTCTTAATTCTACGTAAATATGCATTGTGCTCCGAAGTTCCTCCAACAGAGTTGCTGAAGTTGCAGGGAACCGAACAGATAACATTTGACATACGGCAAAATGTTTCGTAAAGATGGTATTTCGTGTTACAAAGGAATAAAACCAAACCACATATTTAATTCAAGCAACAAAATGGATACCTTTACGTAGTGCACCATAACAGCTCTTTATAACAACCATCATGTTCGCTACACAAACTGTTTGCATAGTAGGTACTGATAGTATTTCAAAAACTGAATGACTTAAATAGAAATATTTCTGCCACAGCAGTTTGAGCTTCATCATCCTTTTGTGATTAAATAGGAATCACTGTTCCACATCCACGAGGATCTCCTCAGCACGGATCTATGGAACGAAAAACTAAACTAATCTAATCTAATCTAGAAGAGTCTAACTCCTTGGAGATCAAATTATGGGGCCCCTCTTTGAGGTACCCAAGATTCCTGAATGGTGCTTCGGGATAGTATCGTAAGGAAAATGAGAACTGTACTTGATTTCCTTCGGGTTGAAACATTTCCTCGCTTATGTTCAGTGCCACACCATCGAAAAACAGTACATGCATTTCTTACAAGCAAAGCTGGGGCCTGTTATCTATATTTTGTACGAGTTGTAGGATATACATTGCTGTCAAATCAGCACGAAAATAACTGGTTCGCATTTTGACATGAAATGTGATCTCAAATACACGGGAATTTATGTCATGAGACACTGCCACAGCCCAAGTAGGGTTGATTTGCCTTAGAAATTGGAGACAGTCAGCACATCATTCGAAGCCAGTACAGAAGTAAACATGCGGCTGGTAATCTGCCAGTTTCGTGACGTAAACCCTCCGAGTTAAGAACGGTATAATTGGTTCATATCTGCAACGTACCATACACTTTCGCAAGGCCTACTAGGATTTATAGAAACATTCAGGATGTCTTTCACACTCCGGATTGTCGTGTTGACTGCAAAATTTTGCTTCTCGCAGTCATTGTTCTGTCATGGTAATCCTTTGATGTTTTTGTCAAAAGAATCAAAAATTATTGGGACAAGAAATGACTTCTCCTCTTACGATTTTGACCTTCGCACCTTTGTTAACGAGTGAGCTGCAGATAACGATTGAATCTGTGAAGCCGCCCGTTAACAGAAGACAGGTAATGTCAGGTGATCTCGCCAGCTATAATACCACAGTGGGCAGCCTGTCATGCAGGCACACTTCGTCAGAGGCATGTAAAGTAAGTCGATTTGTTATTGCTTGTGGGACAGTCACAAGCCTTCTCTGGCCACTCAAATCAGCTAGAGCGAACAACACAGGGCTGTTATAAATAGTATATTTTGTAGAGCAATATATGGTAAGACATTTATAGTACGAACTTCAGGTGATACAAGGCTGTAAAATTTGTCATCGTCGGCACCGTTATTCAGTAATTCGTATAAGATTCTTGCATTTTACCAGTAGTTTTTCTCGTCTCTTCCTATCTCTGGCGGATAAAAAACGATAATTTGCTGTATTGTGTGATATAACTGAGGGAGAATAGCATATCTAGGTCTTGAGGTCCTTCTGCGTCTCGTTTCATAATTAGTCTTATTTCGATTTTAGAAACGGTAAGTCAGAGAGGTAAACAAAGACAAACAGTTGTTATTGTTGGAATAACATACTGACACCCTCAGCTACTGAATGAAACAACGTTATTCACTACCGATTTCAGTCTATATGGCCATTTCCGTATGCCTGGATGTCTGCACGAGAGCTACAATAGCAGACACAGTTACCATACAAACAACCATACTATAAAACTATACTCAAAACAGTTGTGGTAAAATACAAAAGCTGAAATTCATAGCTCTACGCCATTTGTATATCACTGTCACAGTGTGGTTAGAATCCATTAGTACACTTCCGTATATTGAGCACCAATATAGTTATTGTACTTACATAGATGTCGACAATTGCTATTACATTAGTGAATAAGTGTACTAGTCATTCTGTATCGTATGTGTAAGGAATATGGTATCTCTAGAGGTTCAAATTACTGGCAATCATATTCATTGCATTTCAATACTGTTAACGTGCACGCAGACATGCGCGCTCTAATCTTTCTTTCTTTTACATTCTGAGTCACATAACTGGCAAACTCTTAATCTCGGAGCAGCACTTACACCCACCGTCCTTAGTTACTGGCTGCATCTATTCCAATCTCTGTCCTCCCCTAAAGTTTTCACCCTCTACACATCTTTGTAATACCAAAGGAGCTACTCCCTGACGTCTTAAGACATGTCCTGTTATCCAGTCTCTCGTTCTTGACAGTGTTAGTGACATACATCTTTCCTCCCGATTCTGGGTGAAACCTTTTTGTTTCCGGTCATTTTACCTTAAGTCAACGCAACACATCTCAGATGCTAATATTTCCTTCTTTACCAGTTCTAAATGTACCAATTTAATGTACTGTAAAGCAAGTGCTGTCTGTATTGCCATTACTATATACTCTTCCAAGTCCCTAATACGAAAACGAGAGTGGTGAACGTAGATGAGTGAGTATCTAGAGCCAATGTTGTTTTTCAGTAGGTACCTCAGTCTAGTGACTGATTCAGGAATCACATGGAGGAATGGGTACTAGAACTAGGCATTAAATGCATTCTCCCCCATTTTCCACAGTTTTTGTCCAATATTAGCTAGTGCTTTGTGCAGCACATTGTAAATATGTCGTGTTTTTCTCTTTTAAATGCTGCATAATATACCGAAGATATTTATAATACAGGCTTAACTCTACTTGAGTTACAGAATTTTATGGTTTGTAAAACGCTACGCATATTTAGCTTAAGTTATGTAACATGTTAACTATTTATCCGTACTTCGTCATCGTTCACCATCCTCTAATTTGAAACATAAGGTCTTTCATCACGGGACCTGTGATACCTGCAAATCAACTGGCCTCGGCGGCTAGAAATTGTGATGTGTGTGTGTGTGTGTGTGTGTGAGCTGCCTTTGCGTGAGTGTGAGTGGCTTTATGTTGTCTAATTCCGACCAAAACCTTTTTGGCCGAAAACTTACCTGTTACACAGTTTAATGCGAGTGCGAAACCACTTCAGTATAGAGTACAGCAGCGTCGTCACTAGTGATATCTCTGAGCTGGTAAACGCGGGAGGTTTCTGTCAGCGTGAGGGAGCCGTCAATGGCTGGACGGACGGTCGGACGGACAGGGGGAGGGGTTTCGGAGCGGCGAGGCGTGCGACAGGCGCGGTTCCTGAGTGCTTCGGGTGTGTCTGCAGCCACAATGCGGATCACTCCGCCTAATGGAACTCTCCGCGGGGTGGCGCCGCTTCCCACCTGCACCCAAATGGACGCGTCTCCAGTCTCCAGTACACGTGAGCTGCCTGAACGACGGCAATCTGGGCCACGGTTCAGAACGTACCGAATGGAACAGGAGTGTGCTGCGACATCTCGAAAACATCATATGTTCTTAATGAGAGACACATGTGCAGCTGACCACTGACGAGTACGTAGCTCCACAAAATCTCAGTTTACCACAATCATTACTTCCATTCTGCAATACTGAGTTCGTCAAGGTAACTTTTTGCTTGTTTTTTGTCTGATGGAAGAAGGAATGCAAACTACTTAATGATATCCTCAGTTGCTAGTAATAAAAATGCGATTTTACTCTTCACTAGGCGTTTCACCACACTTTATGGCGAAGCGTCTCAAGTGGCCGAAATACCCACACATTCACATTTAAACGCGCAACTCTTCACTGACGTTAGAAACAATGATGGCACTTTCTTGCATAAAATGAGTTTTATTACTGGCAGCCTATGTTGCTGTTCCACAACATTTAGGAAAGATTTTCTGTTAGTGAAGCTGCTCTACTTTCTGTACTATGAACATTTGTCACCATTTTAAAATTACTTGTAACAGCTTAGATCGCAAGGCAAGTTTATGAAAAGGTGTCCCGCTTCGATCATCACATGACCATCTTCGGATCTACACCTATAGTCTAAGATAGAGTATAAATTAGAGGAATACATTAAAAGAACAGAAAATTAGCTATAAAATTATGACACGTAGATATATCCAAACTGATGGACAATGATTGTGCTTGGAGCAGGAGCAAGAGTTGCAATAACATCAAAAATTGAAACAAATTAAACTGTTACATATTCCAATACGATGTTTACTAAAATCACTTCCGTTTCACTTATTTCGTCCAAAATAAACAAATTATTTAAAGAAACTTATCTGACGGCTTACAAACCACCGAGAAGGGAACTGAAACATACAGTTGGCCAATTTCAAAAATACAAAAATTCTGCCATCTACAAAATGCAGTCCAACTACTGCAATAAAAGAATATACGTTCTAGAGAAGAAACTATTGAACTGCACGTAACAATTCATTGTCTGCTTGTCATCTTGATTAAATCAGCACTCTCAATGTTGCATTTATAGCAAAATGAAAATTTTACACGATGCACCAAATTGGCTACTTTTTAATACGTTAAAGGAAATCTAAATGTATTTATGTTACAAAAACCAACCCTGACCTGTTCTTAATGACCACCTAGCTTTTAAAGACAAATATATCGTTATGCTTTTTACCCATCAACTTTAGAATGATTGTTCAGATTTTATAACTGTACGAATCTATTATATACTCTTCTTCACACTCGTTTTACTCTGAACTATACTGTTGTGCTTTTTTATTTAAATATCTTCAATTTAATTTAATATCTTTAATATAAAATTGTTTTCTTACAGCTTAAATGACATCGGTCATAGCACTGGATTTTTAATTTATGTTTCTTTTTCATGATCTTTATTTACTGCTATTCAACATTACTCAGTTTCGCTAGTTTATTTCAGAAATTGTGGTGTATTTTTCTTTAATATTTTTTTTTCTTTAGTATCGCTAGCCTCTCATACCACTTTAGTTGCAGTTTCCTAGAGTATTAGATCTACAGATGTTACTAAAGATCGATATGTACATTAACGGATATGGCTTATTTATATTCTGGGCATGCGTCTATAGGGCGTTATCTACTTCATTTACCGATGTTTTGTCTGCTGCAATGGAAAAGACCAAGATGAGGGTCTTCCATCTCCATAGTAAGCAACTGATTCGTACATCTATGGAAGGACGTCACCTATTAATATTCACAGCCACCTCTTTGAAAATCCCTCCGATGCTTCATCTTTGGTACAGCGTCCACCATCTCCATGGAAACGAACATCATATCAGCGCACACTCCGCTGCAGAATAGAAATTTCATTCTATCATCTTAATTATTTTCCAGCACGCCCCTAGAAGGCAACCTATACACAACGAATATGATGTTTATTTGTTTCCTTTTTAAATCTCTTAGTATATTTATTTCACAATAGCTACATTAACAAGCTGTTTCTTCTTTATCGTAAAATTATTCTACGTAATTTTAATTTTTTATTTTCTAATAAGAGCATCATTTTCTGCATAATTCTCTCAACCCACACTTAAATGGCTAACGCTGACATCATGCTGTCAGCTGTAGGCGGAGTCTGCAGTATTTAAGAAATAGCTGTACTGCTCTCTTCATCGCTTTACTATCGTCATTCTGCGCTTCGTGTTTCATGCTCAGTCATTGTCAATCAGTATGGCTATATCTACGTTTTGTAACTTTACAGCCAATTTTCTTTTAATGTACCCTCAAACGCATATGCTTTATTATGTTGCAGCTGTAGGTCCGAATATGGTCATGTGTAGATCGAAACCGGTCACCTTTTAATAAACGTGCCTTGTGATCTAGACTATTGTGATTAATTTGAAGATTGTATTTATTGTTTAGGTCTGTTTGGTCACTTAGCTGCTCTCTGCTGAAAGATTCTAAGATATTCGTCACAGTTAACAGTTCTGGTGATTTTTCTTTTTATGCACTATTACTTTGGGGTATGGCAGTGCTGTTTTAAATATTCGACGGAAGTCGAGTAGTCGATTTCACACTTGCAAAATCGTGTACTCATCTCCATTTACCAGTTCAAAATATTTTCTATATCATCATCATAAATCTGGATGAAAGGCATATGAAAGAAGAAACACATATAGACGTAACTTCGAAATCGTAATGATACTGTTAGTGAAACAGTATTTGGCTATTATCTGAAACCACGTTTTATTGCCTGGGTTTGCAGAACAGTATGTATTTAAGATGAAACTCATGTTCAACACTACGAATTCCTAATTCTTAATTTATATTTTATAAGCAAACGTTGTCCCACTCGTTCCAATATTTCATGGTGAATGGTACAGAACTCCAAATTAATTTTGCCTTTGTAAATGATCAGCCGGCCCTTTAACGAAGTTTTGGAAGATAGTCATGCAAACATAGTTCACAAAGGCTACGAAGGCTTTCCCGGCGTAATAATTGATAATATTCTTCTCGGGTATGCAGCCGGATCATGACGTCTTTATGACACAATATTTCCGCGGTCCAACTGCCCGCCATCTTCAGGTGAGAATGCTGGTGCACGATCTCGCCGGAACTGACTTCCTAGCGCAAGCGGCGGGCCCTATATAGGCCGCAGAAGACCCACAACGTGTGCGCGAGAAGGTGCCGTAACTGCCCTCTAGCGCAGTAAACATACCGCGCCGCCAGTGGTGGAAATAGGCGAAATCGAGATATCGCTGTCAAAAATTAAAAAAAAAAAAAAATTATTCCGACGATCGAAACACAGACCGTTGCTTTTTAATGTCAGATAACACCGGGTCCCAAGTCTTACTTAAAAGATAACCCTTGTCTCTATTAATAAGATTGTCAGATAAACGAATCTCTATGGATTCTTTTAAAACACAGTCCCAATAGCGAGATACAGGGGCAACCATTCGTGTCTCGTCATAGAGCATTCTGTGTCCCTCGGTGAGACAGTGCTCCGCCACTGCAGATTTCTCAGGTTGAAGCATCGGTCCTGAATGGTCTGGATTGTTTGACCAATATAAGCCTTCCCACAGTGGCAAGGGATCTTGTACACACCGGGCTTCCTCAAACCCAAGTCATCCTTTACAGAGCCAAGGAGCGCTCTAATCTTGGCTGGCGGACGAAAAATACTTTCGATATGGTATCTTTTCAGAATTCTTCCTATCTTCGAGGAAATGCTCCCAGCAAAACGCAGAAAAGCCACCGATTTGCAGGTATCTTCTGGTGGTTCAGGCGAAGGTCCAAACTGGAAAGCACGACGGATCTGTTTATCTGTATAGCCATTCTGCTTGAACACAACCGTAAGATGGTCCACTTCTTGTGTCAAGCTTTCTCCTTCTGAAATGGCATAAGCTCTTCTCGCCAACGTCCGCAGGACCCACGTACGCTGGAACGATGGGTGACAGCTAGAAGCATGCAGATAACGGTCCGTGTGCGTAGGCTTTCGATGAACACTGTGTCCCAGTGTCCCATCATCCTTTCTGTACACCAGAACATCCAGAAACGGAAGCTTTCCATCACTTTCCACCTCCATGGTAAACTTGATGCTGGGATGCAGGGAATTAAAATGATCTAGAAGGCGGTCAAGAGCTTCTCTCCCATGAGGCCACACCATAAACGTATCGTCAACGTACCTCCAGAAACAGGTTGGTTTTACGGCCGCCGTCTTCAGCGCCATGTCCACAAAATCTTCCATAAAAAGATTGGCGAGTATTGGGGACAATGGGCTCCCCTTAACCACTCCGTCAGTCTGTTCAAAATATTTGTCATTGAATAAAAAGTACGTCGACGTCAGCACGTGGTGACAAAGCCTGGTTGTTTCCTCATACAGTTTCTTACCAATTAATTGCAAGGTTTCTTCCAGAGGAATCCGGGTAAAAAGAGACACGACATCAAAGCTCACAAGTAAATCCGAGGGACTAAGAGACAAGGACTTCAATCTCTGAGTAAACACCATAGAATTGGAAATGTGATGTTCGCATTTACCGACGTGAGGGCCAAGAACAGATGCCAAATACTTGGCTATAGGTAGGAGCACCCAAATTACTCACGATCGGACGAAGCGGGACCCCTTTCTTATGAATCTTGGGTAGACCGTATAATCTCGGTGGCACGGCAGCACCAGGACGAAGTTTTTTCAACGGCTTTGTTCTCAACTTACGATATCCTTTTCTTTTCATCTACGTCTATATCTACATGAATACTCTGCAATTCACAACTAAATGCCTGGCAGAGGTTCATCGAACCACCGTTCCACTCTCGAACAGCGCTCAGGAAAGGGAACACTTAAACCTCCCTGTGCCAGCTCTGAGTTTTCTTATTCTATTACGATAATTATTCAGGAATTTCATGGTTAAATGAAGAGGAGAGAGCGGATAGGTGGAAAGAGTACATTGAAGATTTTATGAACGTGAAGATTTGTCTGATGTTACAGAAGAAGAAACGGGACTCGATTTAGAAGAGACTAGGGATCCAGTATTAGAATTTAAGAGAACTTTGGAGGACTTTAGATCAAACAAGGCAAAGGGATACATCACATTCCATCAGAATTTCTAAAATCATTGGTGGAAGTAACAACAAAACAACTATTCACGTTGGTGTGTGTAGAATGTATGAGCCTTGTGACATACCCTCTGACTTTCGGAAAAATATCATCCACACAATTCCGAAGACTGCAAAAGGTGACAAGTGAAAGAATTATCACACAATCATCTTAACAGATCATCCACTCAAGTTCCTGACAAGAATGATATGCAGCAGAATGGAGAAGAAAATTGAGGATGTATTAGGTGACGATCAGTTTGGCTTTAGGAAATGTAACGGCACCAAAGAGAGGGATCTGATGTTGTGGTTGAGGCAAGACTAAAGAAAAATTGAGACACGTTCATATGTTATGTGGACCCGAAAAAACCGTTCGGCAATATAAAATAGTGTAAGTTGTTCTAAATTCTGCGAAAAGTAGCTGTAAGTTGTAGAGAGATGCGGGTAATATACAACATGTACAAGAACCAAGAGGGAACAATAAGAGTGGACGAGCAAGAACAAAATACTCGGATTAAAAAGTATGTAAGACAAGGATGTAGTCTTTCGCCCCTAGTGTTCAATCTTTACATCGAAGAATCAATTATGGAAATAAATAACCAACATAGAGAATTCTGGGCAGTCAAGTACTGGTAGTAAGGATATCAAAACGAGAGCTTAATCCACTGTGTATTTAAACAGAGAATTTATCTTACTGTGTTACTGCTCGTGGATTAAGTTATTTCATCAGAAAACAGACAACATGAGAAAAGCGCACCCACTTATGTAATTCACAGCTGTTGCAGGCAATATCGAAATCACGGAAAGCTTGAACGCAACGGAAAAAGATTGTAAAAGCAATTATTTACCTTCAGTGAATCACGCATCTACGAAAGAATCCAGCTGTTTCTTGTGCTTGCTTTCTCCATAGGGGGGAGGGGGGGGAGGGGGGGCATTGGATGGCTACAGCAGAAATGTTTGTGATACATTTATGCCACTGGAAGATTCCATTGTCACTGGGGGAGCATCAGCATGTAAGGATTCAGCAGCGCCACAGTAATGTTCACGTTGTCCATAGGTGTAACGGTGCTTTCGATTAGCATCATAGGTCTTATGAAACCCAAAGTGAATATCCTCCATAGCACAACAGCGTCCCACCTGCATAAGTCCGTCATATTTCGATAACGGTGTATTCCCTCACGGTGACTGAACTGGTATACCAAGATATGTGATTCATACGACCGTGCTACAGATTTCCACAGATTCACGATCCATTGTGGATGATTTCGTGCCTACCGCGATCGAAATCATCCACGTCATCAGGTCGAAATGGGGACATGTAGTGATCGTTTGGTACCACATCACATGTTCAGATATGTGCACTGATGCATAAGCTACGATACATTTCAGACTTCCGCGTCCTTTAATGAGGCGTGGGCATCTAACATCTTCTTGCCTATTCGCAGATCCACTGCCCTTTTGGTAGCTGCTATGGTTACGTCAGCCTCCTGTTACATGTCTGTGCAGATAGAAAAGGATAACTGTTGTCTTTGATTCATTTTCCATTCCCGTTTCTTCCAAAACAAACGTACTTTTAGTGTAAAACACGTAAGTCACTGACGTGTTTGACGAGTAGCGTTTTTATTCAGAACTGATTGTGGGTTTAGATATGGCCACTGAATTGGCAGAGAACAGTTTACCAACTGATATCCATTTATGTTACTAGAATCTTCCGTCGGTTCTTGGTAGAACAACATATTGTAGAACAAAAGCGATATCCATTTGAATAATCGGATCGTTATCAATATCTTAACCCTCCCAGACCTGAATTTCTTCTGGAGGAAACGCCACAAGGGGGCAGCCAATCTCGAGAAGATAAGTGATTCAAGTTTTGGTTCCCCAGTGGATGTTATTTTCCATGACTGTCATACTATGACAAGATGAAGTAGACTGAACTTTTTTAAAGGACGGGGTAGCCTCGTCTCACCAAGGAACTGCCCTCCCACAGAAACTAACTATTATTTTCCTCTTAAGTTGCATACTTCCTCCAGTGACCAACAGAAAAATGCGGCTAATCCCACCATTTTAGACCTTTATTCCCTCGGCCTGCCCTGAACGATAAATATATTCCTCAAAATCTCCACTCGGTCTAATGAAATGGCATTTTCACTAGAACACTTTTTAAATTTACAGTAGGTTCCACATTCAAATTGCTCTAGTTGTATATTCAAAATTTTAAAATTAGAGGAAATGTAACTTTCAGATGACAGAGTGGCTAAAAGTGTGAATCAAACCTAATACAATTGGACAGCTGCGAGTAGAGCTCGCGCGTTGAGGGAACCGTACAAACTTAATTTTACACATACGCACACGCCTATATATATTCAATAATTATAATCTGTTACTAACAAGATATCGGTCCCAAGGATTCCGAGACTTTCGAGAATTTTTTCACTTCATGTTTGAAATCGGATAATAAACGACTTAAGAAATGAGTTTCCGTATGATATAATTACAAATTAACAATATTATGAAGGTTTTCCTTTAATTGTAATCTGAACAGTTGCTACTTAGAAAATTTCATGAGTCTATGTCATCCACAAATATCCTGTCCGTATTGATGACTGAGTTTTGTGAGTAAAAAAATTTGAGACACAAATGACTGTGTCTTTTGTTTTACTAACCCATAAAATAATGTTTATTATGCTGCTAGAGGACTATATGCCTTAGCATATAACGTTTTCGACTTAATACGTCTACCCGTTGCTGAGGAATAGGGTTTTAACAGATGGATGGACGGACAAATAGCCTGAAAAGTTTGTTTCGTGTGATACAATTACAAATTCAAAATTGTCAGATTTTGCACTTTACCTATGCAGTAAAAGCTATCTTTCTGCCGTATGTCATGATGCTAGACCAACGGGAAGTGCCCTATAGGTTCTGATGAGTGAGCCTGTCACTATCTAAATATGTGACATACTCGTATATGACCATATCTTCTGACTACATTGACTTAGAAGATAGCGTTTCTTGTACAGTTTAGGGACCATATGCACATAGATACTCTGCAAGCTACCCTGTGATTTGTGGCTGACGGTACCACTACTAATAATTTCCTTTCCTTTTCCACTGGCAAATAGAGTGAGAGAAAAACGTCAATCTATATGCCTCCGTGCGATCCCCAGTTTCTCCTATCTCGTCTTCGTAATCCTTATGCGTAATCTATGTTGGTGACAGTAGAATCGTTCGGCAGTCAGCTTCAAATGCCGGTTCCCTAAATTTCGTCAATAGTGTTTCTCGAAAATAAAGTCGCCATCAATCCACAGAATCCCTTTTGAGCTCTCAAAGCATCTTCGTAGCACTTAAGTGTCGTTCGAAACTACCGTTAACAAATCTAGCAGCTCGCTTGTGAACTGCTTCGATGTCTTCCAACAATCCGATCTGGTAGGATTCCAAACACTCGAGCAATACTTAAGAATAGGTCCTATATGCGACCTCCTTTCCAGAAAGTCCTCTCAATAAACCAAGTCGACCGTTCAACTTCCCTAATACAATTCTATCATGCTCGTTCCATTTTATATCGCTTTGTAATGCTACGCCCAGATATTTAAACGACTTGACTGTGTCAAGCAGGACACTAGTAATACTGTGGCTGAACATTGCAGGTTTGTTCTTCCACTCATCCGCATTAATTTACTTTCTTCCACACTAAGAGGTAGTTGCCATTCGTCATAGTTCCTAGAAATTTTGTGTAAGTCATTTTGTATCTTTCTACAGTCACTCAACTTCGACACCTTACCGTACACCACAACATCATCAGAAAACAACCGCAGATTTCTGCTCATCCTGTTCGCCAAATCATTTATGAACACAGAGAACAACAGTGATCGTATCACACTTCCATGGCGTATCCCTGACATTACCCTTGTCTCTGACGAACACTCGCCGACGAGGACCACATACTGTGTTCTATTACTTAAGAAACCTTCGAGCCAGTAACGTATCTGTGAACTTATTCCATATGCTCGTAACCTGGTTAACAGCCTGCAATTCGGCACAGATATTAATAGCTTATATAAAGTCCAACCTGGTCGTCTACCTGTTTCTGAGAAAAAGGGGTCTAAACAGATGGACGGACGGACGGACAATCTGATTAAAAAAAAAGAATCGTGTGATATAATTACAAATTAGGAATTTTCGGATTTTTCCCTTTGGTTGTAAAGTGAAACCTGGCTTCTTGCAAATTTCGTGACAGTAGATAACGGGAAGTACCTTGTAAGTTTTTAAGATTGCGTTGCAAGTATCGAAGTGTATGACGTATATGTACGTATTTTTTACTGTATTAAATTAGAAGTTTCACTTTTTTAACGTCGCCGAAGGATCGTAGATTTTTTGTGCGTGACATAAATTTTAATTTGATATGTCCACTCGCACCTCAAAAAAAGGGCTTTTACCAGTCTTACAGACGGAAAGACAGGCGGACAAGAAAGTGAACATCTAAGGATTCCGTTTTAACCACTTCTGATACTGAATCCTAACAACGATAAAACCTAGATGTGTGCGACGTAGCGTATGAGGCTTATAGTAGTAATCACCTCCCCACAAAAGTAGGCGTGCGTAGTGAATTAAAATTGGCGACGAAATCTGTTCTGCGGAGAATTCTATTGCACGTGAGTAGTGCAGAACAGTAACAGAACCAGCCGTGCTGTCAGAATATCGAGGCCGCCTGGATAAGAGCTGAGTAATGCGCCCGAAATGCAGAGGACTCGCGCCGTATAGTAAGCAGGGCTCTGCATCTTGCCAAACTCCCTCGCCGTTCGCCGTTAAGTGCGCAGCGCCTGGCATTCCGAGCAGGGGGATGATGGCGCGTGGAATCGGCGTCCGGATATATATCGCGGCTTTCAACTGCAAGCTTCAGATTCAATCTCGGCGAAATTGATTCTGACATCTGGTGACAGGCAGACAGCTCGATCCTGCTCCTCCCCAATCCCCACTGACCCCTTCGCGTGCTTCTCCAGCTATCACGTGTGTTTCCTCCCGCTCTCCGCGTCATCCACATGCTACGCACACCAAAACCTCTGACGGACAGAGAAGGATGCGACCACTGCGAATACCGATACGTGCCCGCGGCTAGTTCTGTTCCCTTGCTGCCAACTTCCTTCTCTTGAGAATAAAATATTCCTGACGCTGATCCTCCAAGTTCCCTCTTGCGCTGCTAGCTGGCGTCCCCTCAGGGACTCACTGTGCAAGATTTATCTCTTCTCAACCCTCACAAGGTTCGACGCTTCGAGGAGGGCGACGCTGTACACATTTATTTCAGTTAACATCTTTTTCTGCTACCGAAGTTTGCGGACGTGTTGTGATGTACGTACGTGCTAAGACAGATATTCGATCTCGATTTTTGCCACTGGCAACGAGAATATTTTCATACCAGTATGTTTATCATGGTAAACATGAACACTGAATGAGAGATTAGTGCAAGTAAAGACAATGCTTAAAAATTTGTAACTTCGACATGAGATGGTAGACATGAATGAAAATATTTCTAGAAAAGCAAACATTCATCTACACCTCTGCCAAATAACCGTGCAAGCTAAGTTTCTCGAAATTAGAAAATATCTGCAACGTGAAAATGTAGATCTACGAAATTAACTACATGAGAAATGAACACCTGCTAGCTCATCAACGGGCTGTTCTCACGAACTACTTACCCTTGATTTTCCCATTTACAGTTCAACGCACCTAATCTCAACCTGTGTTGTTGCAAAGCTCTTCAAAGAGATCTGTTTCCTAACCGCAATGTTTCCTCCAAATTTTTGTTTTGAACACAGTAAAAAATTTTTGTCCAAGTATGAAAACTGTGTCCTGTAAAACAGTGCCCCAGTATGGTTCACCTGGCATATCATATGGACTGTTAAGCACATGACGTATTTCATTTCAGTTGTTTACAAATTCGCAGGAATCTTTCCTATTTCCAGCTGGTAACGATCTTCCGATTTTATTCCAGAAAGCACCAATGCCACTTCTTTCCTATGGAGACCCCTAACTGAGTTGTCGTACACTCCGTATTTCACTCTGTGAGCAAAATAGTATTGTAATACCTACGGACTTCTGCTCTCCAAATACTGAACTCTGCAGACCTTGCTGCTTTTTCCGTTGTATTTTCTTAAACTTAAAACCTTTTCTTCTCTTCTTTTTTTTTATAAAAGGCAATTCTCGCTAAAAGTTTTCTGCAGTGTTGAACAACTAAAAAAACCGTAGAAAATTGCCCTTATTTATCAATAAATAGCGATGGTTACTTAGTTTCAAAACCCTTAGACATTTGGCTGCCTTCTAGAAAATATCATGCCCTGATCATTTCAATTTCTCCAGACTACAGGACGTAAATAAGTCTGTATATATGACACATTTAATGCGTGCACTGTAATTACTAAGACAGTGTTGTTCTACAGGATAGTTTAGCTAGGAGCACGATTTTTAAGGTAGGTATTTCGATGTAGTGACGGACATCAGAGCCACGTGAAGGAACACGCTAGAGACGGCTATAAGAAATTTCCGGTGTTTTCTATTGTTTTTATTGGTGCGAAACGTTAGGCTGCTTTTGTAAATAGCACGAGTTCGATATATTTAACTGCTGTGTATTATATTAAAGCTTTTTTATGTTGTTTCCTCAGTTTCAGAGGTTTAGAATGAGTAAAATTCTGAAAATTTTAAAAACTAATTACATCAGGTGTGGACGGTTAGTTGCATCATGTGTGGATCGTCTTTTCTCCACTGGACCAAGAGTTTCTAAAATGTCTCAACAATGTTCCTAATTTATCTTAGCCGCCAACAGGTACTAATTAAAAATCTTTTATGTTCCCTACAATGTATTCCAATCAATTAAATTTTCGTCTCCTTTAGCAAATCGAATAATTTTTAACTCATTTTCCCATTATTTAAACCAGTTTATCATATATGGAATTTGTAGGAAAATGTACTGTTGTGGTGGGTACTAGTTTTGTGTGTTTTTTGGCCGTGAAGATTCATTCAGTATGCTGTTCACAGAAGTTTGCTGAAATTTCTATGTCGTTTTTCATTGATAACCATGGTAAATATGTGTTTCCAATCATTGGTTTACTATCTCAACATAATCGATTGTGGACCCTCTATTACCCATTTCAATTTTCACTCAAAATGTTTGCTACACCCTGCACTTACTACCTGTAGTATCGTTTTGATACTAAGAAATATCCACCAAACTAATACTGATTAATTTGCATCAGGATGACAGCAATAAGAAACATACCGTTAGCATATCCTTCTGAAATAAATACCAAAATAAAGGAGATGGTTGCCAGTCTGATAGGGCCAATTCTGAATAATCTTTCGTAATAAAATGACTTACTTCAGAGCAAGATTTTCTTTCATAGTTGCCAAGCTGTTCGAAAACAAGATGGACATAATCAGATAATGTGCCTTTTGAAATTTAATGTGGCAGAAATTTAGAAATTAAATTGCGTTAAATATTGGACTTACTACAAATGAGATTAACTTCAGAAAGTTATAAAAAGGCGACAAATTCAACCCATATCCTTTCAATAGCGGTACCTACTTTCACTCAGTACTTTGTTAAATATGTTTATATTTTAATCCTATATTATAATCCTATTTTAATCCTTCTAGAAAATGACAAAGAAAACGGGTTTGAATGTTCGTAGCTAACAACGAAAGATGTTAACCAGTGAAATTAAATCAACTATATTCTTTGGAATTTGAGATGATTGTTACATTCCATTTACAGTTAGTTATTAAATAAGATAAAATTTTTACTTTTGTAGCAGTTTAGCAGTCGTTGTTGGTGGTCACGAATACATTACAGTTTTCTCACGTCTCAAATATAGAACATTAAAATTGGCACCCCAAGTTGCCGATAAAAACCATTGTCCTTGGAATCCGTATACTGCAATTCACTACAACTTATTAGATACTACTTATAGTTGTTTAAAGAGTTGCCACACAACTTCATAAACAATTCAATTAACGTTTTGTGGCACGTAACTGTACATTTTAGTAATGAGCCTGAGAGCGTCATAAGACTTCACTTTCTGCTGACTAGACACAGCTCAGAATAGTTTGAGTACTCTGAAAAATTCTAATTGATACCTTAAAGATACTAAATAACTGATATTAGTATTTAACAAACTATTACACTTCTATGCGCGAACTGTGAACCGCCCTCCAGGCTCATCCTAGCTCTACCCTGCTCTGCTGTCACTGTTAAAAACATGCAGAGGTTACCCAAAGAAGCGCCGCGACGGAAAAGACAATGTAGATCCCCGGCTTACTAGGATGACTGTTGCAAATATGAATTCATTATAGTAAAATTCTCTTGGGAGTCGAACAGCCATTTAAAAATAACATTTTTACTTAGTATTGCAATTATTGATGGATACATATAATAAAAAAGATATTTAGGGTCCAAAATAATAACATCAAGTTAACAAGTTTCATCTACAAGTCAGTATTGGTTACCATAATATCAATTTTTAAAGATACAATGCAATTAAGAAATAAATGCTGTAATCGTGCGTTCTGGTGTCTATGCATTAGCCTACAACCCCACCCCCCAGCCCCCACCCCCCACCCCCCACCACCTGCGGTCCCCGTCCACCACTCTTATGAAATTATCATCACCAACGCACAATACAATTCTTGCGATTTCCCCACACAACTGATCATTACATCCGCTAGTTTCATCCCTTATTCGATTCAAAAACGTTAAATTCCACATTAGTTACATCTATACAAGTCTCATTAAGATCTTTCGAATTATTAAAAATCCAATCAATCTGAAAAATATCTCTAAAATTACATCAGCATTTACATTGACTTTTTCCCTCTTTTGCTATAGTGATTTCCTCTACAGCGTTCGCAGAACTGATCGTCACTCAAAATGGTATCCGTAGCGGCCCGCTGTTTGGCTTGAACAATTTAGTTCTTACACATTTTCTACTTTCTCGTAGCCCCCCTGCTCGCCGTTTTATTAGTCCATCCCACAACTAAGGACGTGGCACATCTTCGTTTTCTAACTGAACTTGGGTGTGATTATCATTATTTATTCTGTCTATTCGCGTCATTGTTATTTCCACTAACATTAGAATTCTGATTAAAACTACTCCTTATCTGTTTAGCATCGCGTGGCCTATTCTCAGTCCAGTTTCGCGACAAACCGTGCTGATTATTCTGACGCTAGGATCTAACGTCTTCACTATGCCCATTCCTATTTCTGTTAGTCGAACCCTGTGGTTTTAATCACAAATCGCTGCCAGATCTTTCAGTAAAATCGACAAAATAATCAGCTGATACATCTGGGCCATGTAGCAGATCCCACTGCTTATTTTCCGGTAGTAGTATTTCCAGAGTTGATATTTGTCTTATGAGGCCGTTATACCTACAATTGGTAAAGCATTTGTCGTTCGCTGACGGTCATACTGTGACACCTCGACAGGTAGGCACTTGACGTGATGCAATGGTGGCAAGCGCCAACTTCTCTTAAGAAATCTGTAAAGCATACGCCCCCTTCTCGCTACCGATTTCTTTTATAGGATCTCTCTGTGAATTCGGATCGTATCGTGACGTTTTACCACTTCTTTTGCAATCGTGTTAATGACTATCTTTGTACGTGACTCCAATGTAGTGCGACTTTTGTCAGGAACCTCAGACAAGGAATACCAAGTGAAAACTGACCACACCTACGGCGAAAACGTACCACGACGTGTAGCTCCAATGCTCGCTAGTTAGGTAATATTATCGGGGTTCAGAGTACCAAACATTCCTGAAAATAAAGTTTGACTCTGTAACCTCAAGTGTGGGCATGTTATCTAAAAACAATACCTGCTGTCTAAAAGAGGGTTTATCAGGCAAGTAACAATTATACCCAGAAGTTATGGCATACATAAAAAAGTAGATGAGTGTACCAGTTCAATAAAATCGACGGTAAATTGTTGAAAACAAATAAATAAATTTAGTCAACACAGTGTCGAAATTAAGTTTGAATACTGTACGTTGTTTACTCAGAACATCAAAAATCAGGAAGCCTTAAGTAAATTAATGCATATGGGTTTCCCTATTAAGGAATTAAAATGATACCTCAGGTCAGATAACACTGCATAAATAGAAAAATGAAAACAGGTGATGCCTATGTGTAAATGTTGAAGTTCATCAGTGATGCTGTGTCATAGTCCGGAAAAGTTCATCACAGAACAACAATGGCACAAAGTTAAAATCTTTCAGTCCCGAAAACTTATAGTACTTGAAAGCAGCATGGACATGTTTAAATCAACAAGCGCTGCTGAAAAACTCTAGCACACGTAAGATTTTAAGATTTTGTAAACGTGCAACTGGATTGTCGCACATACACTCCGTTTAACCCTTGCCAGAAGCTAAATCGACTCGTCAGCGACTCCTCCGAACGACTATTTACGAGACCAGTCGATGGGACAAAGACCACGTGAAAAGGCCACGAGGTGCAGCAGCGCCGCCTACCGAACACCTGTGGAAGATGTATAACTCTAGTCGTATTTAAAACGTCTTATAAATTCGTATTTAAATGGTCATCACTGAAATAACATTGCTTATCTTAATACTGACGCAATGAAATGAGCGTCTCCCGACAACGGTCACTTTCTGACCCTACCAAACATTCTCATTCACATATTAGTGTCAGAGCGTAATTACATGCTTGATTGCCTAAAAAATACTCCCTTCTGTTTTTATGTAGTCTTCACCAAATTAAATTACAGCCGATTTAATTGGAAGCCTATCTCATTGAGACGATATAATGCTTATTTTGGCACGGGAATGGCTTACATATGTAAACGTAAATACACTGAGATAAATACTAAAGGGATAAGGTATCACAAGATGACGATCTGAAACGTGTTATTATATCTTTACTTGTAATTAGATTCAGTGGTTTTAATTAAAATGCTGATACTCTGGATCCATTTAAATTACTTTCAAACTGTGTTAGTATGTGTTCACTGTACTATTCACTTATTATTTGACATACTGTATATTATTCTAGCAATTTTGGTCTACCAGTAGTGTTATTTGTTTTTGCAATTATTGTTTGCAAAAAATAGATGTCAGTTAAAAACGAGAGTTCGCATATCATAGTGGAATGAAGTATTCAACTCTTGACGTCGAAACCCACATTTTGAAGATTTCATGTTTTCTGAACGTCTATTGTACTGAGTGTCTGTATTTTCTGCACAGTATTTTCAATTAGCATTTGTTTACTATTAAGTTATCTTTGTCAGCCGCCAATGAGCCCGTTGATTGCTTCAACGACAGGACCCTTTGATGGTCCATCTATATTGATAAGCCAAAACATTATGACCACTGCCCACCGCGATATTGGATTCCGTCTGCTGGCGTTGCGCAACGTAACGCGGTGACAAGAGTATGTAAGCGGAGCAGACACGGACAGGGATCACCATAGCAAAGATATGGGCTGCAAGTGGATAAATCCACTTAGATAAACGACTTTGACAAAGGGCAGACTATTATTACGCAGAGCCTACAACAAATATCTCTAAAACTGCGAAGTTGCTCGAATGTCCAAATGCTACTGTCGTGAGCATCTACGAAAAAAGATAGGACAGTGAAACTACCACTAGGCGCTAAATGGTTGGACGTCCACTGCTCTTCACAGAACGTGGTGTTGTGAGGCTAGTCTGCTGTGTAAACTAGGATATATAGTGCACGCATGCACAAGTGTTTCGGAGAACACTGTTCATCATCGTACACTGTTAAAACATGGAGTTACGCAGTGGACCACCAATACGTGTTCATATGTTGACCCAACGACATCGCCAATTACGACTGACGTGGGCACTGCTCTATCGGAACACGACCGTTGATCAATGGAAACGTGTCGGCTCTTCGGGTGAGTCACATTTCTGTTTCACTAGGTCGCTGGTCGTCTCCACAAACGCCGTCACCGAGGTGAACGGCTTCTCGAAACGTGCACGCACGCTGGCGGGAGCATTATTACATTATTATGCTGTGGGAGACATTCTCCTGCACTTTCACTGGACCTGTGGTAGTAATCGAATACACTCTGACGTCTGCGAACCATCTGCATCTCTTCATGATTGATGTCTTTCCCGACGGCGAAGTTATCTTTCATCAGTATAAAAAAATGGATCTGTGCACTATGGGACTCAACTGCTGTAGTCATCAGTCCCCTAGAACTTAGAACTACTTAAACCTAACTAACCTAAGGACATCACACACATCCATGCCCGAGGCAGGATTCGAACCTGCGACCGTAGCAGTCGCACGGCTCCGGACTGCGCGCCTAGAACCGCGAGACCACCATGGCCGGCCTCATCAGTATGTCTCGGAGCCAGAAACGTGCAACAGTGGTTTGAGGTGCGTTATAGTGAACTCACGTTGATTTCTCGGCTACGAAACTTGCCTGATGTAAGTCCTATGAAACCTATCTGAGTCGCTATCCGGTGCCATCACAGCGTACGCAAATCAGCGTCCCGTTACTTACGCCAATTACATGACTCTGGCGTAGATATCTAATTGCACATACCTCCACAAATCTACCAGCATACTTTCGGATCCCTGCTACGCAGAATCAGAGACTTATTTCGTTCCCAAGTCCGACAAACAAGCTATTAAGCAGGTAGCCATAACGGTTTGGCTCATCAGTGTATGCACTAATAACCGCCCTGCTCTCTTGAACTTCACAAATCTCTATCTCGCCTCCACCTCAGCTTCCTCATCCAAGATGGGTGCCAGCCAGTCTTGTGAATTCAGACACTTGTTATTAGTCAATTAATTTTAACGCTTAACCTACATTGCATAGTTTCTTGGACTCCAAGGAAGCATGGAGTTGTAGTAACTTTCGTACGTGTTGATCAGGGAGCACACGCTGTTCAGGACCTTCCTATGGTGAGGAGACACTTCACGTGGTCAGGCGATTGCAGCCTTTCAGCAACACCAGCGTTATAAACAACGAAAGTAAGAGTCTGGGACTCCACAACCCAATAAGTGTGATGATTTGTGTTTATAGAATAAGTCTGCGAAGAAAGTTAACGCTAAATATCTTAACTTTGAGGAATGTAATCTAAGATGGCTTAAGAAACGTGGTTCTGACTGTTCAGATCAATATTATGATCCCGGAACCAACATTACCATCCAAAAAGACATATAGCTGACATCGAATTTCGCAAACAATGATTACAAAACCAAATTTCGCTATTGATAGACCAAAACTGCTGCACTCATAAACAGTATGTCAAACAACACCTGAATACTGCAGTGAACACAAACTATCGCGGTATGACAGTAATTTAAAAAATTTTCTTGGAAAATAGATGTAGCAGAAACATTATGTATTTTTCCTTTCTTTCCGCTTTAGTTTGCTTCTAAATTGGTTGTAAATAAGAAAGCTTGTTTCCTTATCCGTCTTTAATTACGAATACATCCGAGACCAACAAGAACACGAATCATTACCAGACACAATACTTTTTATTTTGTTTCGGAGTCTCCAGGAATCCGCAAAGCATTTAGTGTTATAATTTCCAAACATGCCGGTCGAGGGTTAATTATGCTCTTCCATCCTCCTTGAAAATTACTCGACTGTAAAATGAAGAATAAGCATCTCTAAAGTGATTATGTAGATATGCAGTAGTTGTGTGTATCGAAAACAACAACCGCAGTCATACAATGTTGGTCCAGTCACCCGGGAACCGAATTGCAATCAGCTTTTAACGTACTGCAGTTGACTTTTATATTGAATAAGTTACTACAGTGGATTGTTATACTGAATAAGTATGACAAAGCTGTAAAAAATGGTACTCACAAAATCAGTTTATAGTTTGAAAAATAATGCACTGAATAACTCCTTTACCGATTAATCTTATTAAAACAGGATTTCATAAGGTCGCAAAGTAGGAAGTTGAATAATGTCAAACATGTATGGAGAGTTATTAAGCAGAATTAGAAAACTACTCCAGAATACAGCAATGAGACTGTGGAAAAGAGACAAAAATCTATTATTCAAGTGCACTTCACTTAGGACGTGCTTCATCTCCTCCTACTGGAAAATAATCCCCTTTAATCCCTCTATAAAAGAGTATTCACGTAATGTACACGAGGAAATCTGAGAATCAATGAAATCTCTTCTTCTTCAATAAGAAGTTATTAGAGGTATTTTGCTATTACTACAAGTGCAATAGGATCTTTGTGATAAAAAAGTATGGAAATGTTTACGTATGATACAACAGATAGTTTATGAAAAACATAACAAACAGGCCACCATCTTCACAATGTGTCTGAAGGAGAGAAGATTGCAGAAATGATTTAGGGACTACCTTTTGATTGGAATCTGGAATTTCCAATCTGACACTTCATTTACTAACACTGTCCAAAGGTTCGTTACCTCCCTTTCTCTATCTACTTTCTCTCCTCTGTAGATTTTCAGAAAAGCGCAGGTGTACGCAGATGTCCTCTTTCGTAACACTAATGATTTTTTTTCCTCTTCCAAATTCTAGCGGCTCTCCGCATGAATAGAGGCTCGAGGACAAAACGCAGGAAGTTTGTTGCGGCATTGTAAAAGGCCTTATTAATTTTTCAGTTTTTTCGTTTTATCCTCAGACCGCTTTTGTAGCTGAATTATTAAATGCGTACAGGGTGGCTGCGAGCGTTTTAATTTACGTCGGTTTCCCCCTCATTAACGGTGGCGAGCGGCAGAAGCTTTGGGGATTGCTCCTAGTGGCTTTATGGGGTCAGGACGCGGGCGACGACAGTGCTACCTGCTTGTGTCCCAGCGTTAATTAGTTTTCGGCTTTTAAGGATTATTAGTTACGGGCTGAAATTAAGACAAAGTAATTCATTACCAAATTAAATGTCTTTGTCTTGCGTATTGCTGCGTAAGGTTGAAGAAAGAGCTCTGAAAGGGTAACTAAACGAACTCTTTGAAGTTTGTAATAGAATACCTTTATCACTGTCTGTTCCTCTTGGGCTTCTAGGAACTGAAAGCCACTGTAATGTCCTTTATTGACATTTCACTATCGCATAGGATCCAGTGCTTTTTCCTGGTAGCTGTAATGCACGCTTGTAATATATGTCGTTACATAATTAATCCTAGTTTCATTACTGAGCGAAACATCCCACATCTATGGAACAATAATCCCGTATCAGAAATACACAGTCCACGTACCTGTTTCATCGAGCACCATGCGGCAGAATACCGCATCTCTAAGCAATCAAAACTGCACATCGTCGATTGACAAACCCTAAGAGGAATAACAACACCTCACAACTACATAAAGTCTAAAGAACAATGATTCACAAGCACATCATCTAACCACCTATCACCCACGCACTCACACAACCATCCAACAAGTCCCCTTCCCCCCTCCCAAAAAAAGTACATACAAAGACTTTGATTCATTTTCCTTTGCCTTTCATTTTACAATGATTCCTAGTATATTCAAAATTATACGTTGTTTTTTTGTTTTTGTGTTGAAAGGGCAGTATGTCAGATTTGTAAACATTGTCATTTCAAGAATCTATATAAACTATTGTAATGCTATTGTATATTTAAAATTATCTGTAACGGATGTGAGGCAACGCTTTTTATGTTTCTAATGACTGGTAGCATTCAACCGTAATTTTTGTGCCGGACAGGGTAGTCAACGTGCCAATGAGCATGAAATATGCAGAGACGGAACTAAATACCATTGACAAGACAGCTTTTAATGACGGTTACCGTGTAGATACTGTTAATGCGGCTGGTCCCAGCGGAGGTTCGAGTCCTCCTTCGGGCATGGGTGAGTGTTTGTCCTTAGGATAAATTAGGTTAAGTAGTGTGTAAACTTAGAGACTAATGACCTTAGCAGTTAAGTCTCAAAAGATCTCACATACATTTGAACAATTTTCACTGTTAACGAATTGCTGCGCAAAGACAATAAGAACGAAGAAAATAAACCTAGTGAAGAAAAAATGAGAGGGGCACTATGCTGCATTATGGAACAGTCTCGCGAAAGATCGCCAGTATTTTTAAATCGTGTAGTGTTAAAATAGCGTTCCAATCAAACAGTATAGCGAGATATAACTTGAAGCATGACGTCGGTGAAACGATAAATAAAATTCAGTGCGTATCCTGTGGTTCGAAGTATGTTGATGAGACAGGATGAACATTTACAGATACAAGAAACATAAAGATGCCTTTTGACGGGTAATTATGGTCAATCAGCTGTTGTGAATCAAGTATGCGAAATACGCCATGCGCTGACGGAAATCGAAAGAAACTTGAAAATCTTGCACTTAGGAAAGAAAGATAGGACACTCGATCAACTTGAAGAATTGGAGATCGACGTTCATTAAAATCAGCATGACAATGTTCAGGATCTGAACGTTAATGACAAAGCAATGTCATTTATTAATGCCTTGGTATGATTATCTTAAGGCAGAGGAATAATCATGAATTTGCAATGCCTCTTCGACGAAGTAGCTACATGGTAACGACCGACTACTTGGAAAATGAGGAAAATGTAAGCGACCAGTAGAACAGCATTATGGATGAGGCAATAGCTGCGCTCACGTAGTAATGCCACGGACATGTCAGTTCTCAGGAGCACCTGGTGCTCTGCATAAGCGTGAACTCGACACGCCCAGAGCCCACAGCAGACCAGCAGGAGCGGTGTGGGATGGTACGGCCAGTGACAGAGGTCGTCGATTTTAATGCAAGACGAAGGCACATAGTCCAATGTGTTTTTATTCTATTTTATTTTGTGAACGCAGCAGTTCTGTTAGACTTTCAGTGGTTTATCTTCATGAGGTTAGTTTTACAGTCTGATGGCGATCAAGCATTGTCGTTCAAACGCGCTGTTCAGTTACGTCTAGGACTAAAATTATGCCTGAATGCTACCAATTAATTCTGTAATGTTCTTCTTGTGAGTTTATATAAAAACATAATGGCGTTACGTAAAAAATGAAAATATCACTCGAGACTAAGAACTTCAGTTGGGGGATGAATCTACGTTATGTGAATTGGCATCGGGCGACAAGTGGTAAAGTTGGCGGAGTCTGTTACGAGATGTTGCACCGAGGGGCATGAAAAGCTTATTATCGGGTGCCGAAGGGCTATTCAGACTTGTATAAAACCCCCCCTTAAAAGTTGTCTGTGGGTCGTAGGTGCTTTGAAACAGTGTCAATGGGTCAGTTATCAATATTTATACGCCAGAAATAAGACAAAAAAATTCTGTGGCCCCGATGGGCATTTTGAGGTCGACCGGTCGCCGTGCCATCCTCAGCCAATGACGTCACTAAGGCGGTATGGGGAGGGGGGGAGGGTTGGACGTTTGGTCAGCACACCGCCCTCCCTGCCATTGCCGGCCTTTCTTGATCTTAGAGCCGCTACTTCTCATTCAAGTAGCTCCTCAGTTAACCTCACGAGGCATCTTTCCCAACTGGAAGAAATCGCTGGCAGTACCGGAAATAGACCCGTTTCTCCACTTAATAGCAAGAAACGCTGTCCACTGAACTGAGGAGGCGGACACTTCAAATAAGGAGCTAACTGCAGTTGTGTATTAGCAGACTGCATGTAGTCGTAAGTGATCGACACAAGCAGCGGCAACTCACGATTGCTTGCAGCTTATCTTCTTCATATCAGGACAAAGTATGTACTCTGTTACGACAAGGGCAAGTGAAATTCCTTGCTGTGTAAAACTACTTAATAAAAGTTCGCAGAGCTTGATTTATTTGTTATCAGCACATTTTTATTGTGATCCTGCATCTGTCCCTGAAGTGTACCAATGTTAAAATGCTAAACTGGCTAACATAATGCATTTCAAAAAGAAGTTTAGAAACAACTTGGATTATTACTATTCGCCATGTATAAATTCAGTTCGTAATATTTCAATAATATGTTAAGTTTCATCTAGCCAAATTTTATTGTATTCAAATACTATATTTTAAAATAGTTAATAAGACTTGCATCGGTTTTGTTCATTCCTGTAATGTGTCTTTCTAATAGAATCGATATTTTCGTTATTGCGCAGCAAGATCAGCATGGAAGTCTTGTAACATGAAGTTAATGATTATGAATGCCCCTATTCTGAATACGCGTAAGGTAAGTATGCAATGAGGTATACGTTAATGTAATCCAAGACTACTGGTTTTAATCTTCTAATAATTAATGTATTTTGTTATGTAGCTAAATTTACCAAACAGATTAAATTTACCCTGATATTTCAGCGTTCTAAAGAATATTACTGCAGGAAGAAATATTGAAATTTTAGGTTTGCCAATTTCTGTGGAGTTTCCAGCCAGTATAATTTCTTTAGAAAAGGTCAGAATTAACACTGAAATCTAATTATCTCAGACTCATAAGCAGTAACTGATTTACCCAATTCCCATTGTAACATAACGCTCTCAATCCTTGTGTATGTCATAGTGCTAAATAAAGTTTTTTCATTTCACTTGATGAAACAGAATCGGGGACTGTTGTAACTGAAATAGAAACGGCTGAAACGCATATCAAGGTTAGTTACTGTGTCTCAAAATAACGTACGTTTGCGCATGGTCACGTTCTAGTAAACTATATCACCAATGGAAAACCGAAAATCTACTTGTGAAACTCTGATATCCACATCTACACCTACATCTACATCCATACTCCGCAAGCCACCTAATGGTGTGTGGCGGAGGGTACTTTGAGTACCTCTATCGGTTCTCCCTTCTATTCCTTTCTCGTATTGTTAGTGGAAAGAAATATTGTCGGTATGCCTCTGTGTGGGCTCTAATCTCTCTGATTTTATCGTTATGGTCTCTTCGCGAGATATACTTAGGAGGGAGCAATATACTGCTTGCCTCCTCGGTGATGGTATGTTCTCGAAACTTCAACAAAAGCCCGTACCGGGCTACTGAGCGTCTCTCCTGCAGAGTCTTCCACTGGAGTTTATCTATCATCTCCGTAACGCTTTCGCGATTACTGAACGATCCTGTAACGAAGCGCTCTGCTCTACGTTGGATCTTCTCTATCTCGTCTATCAACCCTATCTGGCACGGATCCCACACTGGTGAGCAATATTCTAGCAGTAGGCGAACAAGTATACTGTAACGTACTTCCTTTGTTTTCGGACTGCATTTCCTTAGGACTCTTTCAATGAATCTCAGTCTGACATCTGCTTTACCGACGATCAACTTTATATGATCATTCCATTTTAAATCACTCCTAATGCCTACTCCCAGATAATTTATGGAATTAACTGCTTCCAGTTGTTGACCTATTATATTGTAGCTAAATGATAAAGGATCTTTCTTTCTATGTATTCGCAGCACAATACACTTGTCTACATTGAGATTCAATTGCCATTCCCTGCACCGTGCGTCAATTCGTTGCAGATCCTCCTGCATTTCAGTACAAAAAAATGGCTCTGAGCACTATGAGACTTAACTTCTAAGGTCATCAGTCCCCTAGAACTTAGAACTACTTCAACCTAACTAACCTAAGGACATCACACACATCCATGCCCGAGGCAGGATTCGAACCTGCGACCGTAGCGGTCGCGCGGTTCCAGACTGTAGCGCCTTTAACCGCTTGGCCACCACGGCCGGCATTTCAGTACAATTTTCCATTGTTACAACCTCTCGATATACTACAGCATCATCCGCAAAAGGCCTCAGTGAACTTCCGATGTTATCCGCAAGGTCATTTATGTATATTGTGAATAGCAACGGTCCTACAACACTCCCCTGCGGCACACCCAAAATCACTCTTACTTCGTAAGACTTCTCTCCATTGAGAATGACATGCTGCGTTCAGTTACCTAGGAACTCTTCAATCCAATCACACAATTGGTCTGACAGTCCATATGCTCTTACTTTGTCCATTAAACGACTGTGGGGATCTGTATCGAACGCCTTGCGGAAGACAAGAAATAATTATTGTTCTCTGTTAAACACAAGTGTCAATACGACTTAGAAAGTACTCCATATTCCACAAAACATTTCTCCTCAGGACTCTAAACTTCAGACAAGCTCTTCGTGCGAAGTTAAGGACTGTGTGCTGATCTGGTGACTGAATCAGAGCACCTTTATATCACGGCAAGTGTTCTAACAATGGAACCATTCGGAGTACTTCGCCCGCTGTCAGCTGAAATCTACTTCTACCTTACGTCACAGATAACGACCATCGAATAACACTTTGCTACTCAGTCTTCTCGATTTATGTGACTTGATTACTGAAAATAGTTGCTGAATTCCCAGAGCCGTGGAATGCGAATAGGTCAGTAGCAGCGAGTTAAAACTATGATTCAACAACTCACACAGTATCAACTGGAAGGGAAATGCTGGTGGTGTATGCCTCTGACACGAAGACAGCCTGGCACATAATTTTTATCTGTCATGAGTGGTTTACCAGGGCTTCACTCGACAACTGTTTCGCGAAAAGTTAGGACTGAAAACTTCGTTCGAATAAAGATAATCCTTGTACGACGTGAAATCTGCCGTCGTGAAAACATACACGTTTTGTAAGATATTTTTGTAAAATTTAAAGCAGACAATGGTGTGGTATAAAGGGAATAGTATTCGGTATCAAGGTAGGCAGAGAATGAGTTACTACGAACAGTTCAATGATAGTGCCGTTCCTATCAGAAACGACAGCAAACCAGCACCGACAACAATACTTGAGGCATACATGCCGAGTTTGCAAGCAGAGAATGAAGAGATAAAGTATATAATGATGCTGAACGGGTAATTTAGTATGTGACGGGGGATAAAAATCTAATAATCATGAATTTTTGGAAAGCGGTTTTAGAGGAAGGAGTGGAAGAACAGGTTCCGTCAGAATACGAACTTACTTGTAGAAACGAGAGAGGAGATCGACTGAGTTCTGCAATAAATATCAGTTAGTAATACCCTGTTCACGAATGAGCAGAGGAGCGGGTATACTTCGAAAAGGACGGGGGATACGGGAAGATTTCAATTACATTACACCATTGTGAGGCAGAGATTCTAAAATTAGATACTGGATTTTAAGGCGTATCCAGGAGCAGGTGTAGACTCAGATCACGATGAAGAGTAGACTGAATTTTATGAGGCTACTCATTAAGACTCAGTGAGGAAAGAAATGAGATACGGAAATACTAGTCAATGAAGAGAAACGCTTTAAGGTCTCTGAGGCTATAGATACTGCAGTAATGAATAGCTCAGCAGATAGCTCAGTTTAAGAGGAATGGACGTTTCTAAAAAGGCCAACCACGGAAGTTTAACAGAAAACCGTATGTACAGCGATGGCATCTGCCAAGAAACTATGGCTAACAGATTAAATACTTCTTCTAACCGACGAAAGGAGGAAGTAAAATACGTTCAGGGAAATTCAGGAATACAGAAATACAAGTCACATATTCACGAAATAAACAGTTAATGCAGGGACGTTAAGGTGAAATAGCTGCAGCAAAAACGTGAAGAAATCGAAAAAGAAATGATGGACTCAGTGTATAGAAAAGTCAAAAGAATCTTCTGTGAAATTAAAAGCAAGAACGGTAATTACAGAGTGCAATGAGAATTAAACTGTTAAATACATAGGAGGGAGCGGATAAGAGGAAAGAGTACACAGAAAGCCTGTACGAGGTGGAAGACTTCTCTGATGAAGTGATAGAAAAGAAACAGGAGTCAACAGGGTAGAGATAGAGGCATCAGTATTAGTCAGAATTTTAAAAATAAAAGCTTTAGAAGAATTAAGCTCAAGTAAGGCAGAAATAATACATAGCATTCCATTGGAATTTCTGAAATAACTGGGAGAAGTGGTAACAAAACTAATACTCACGCTCATGTGTGCAACGTACGAGAATTGCGATATTCCATCAGACATTCGGAAAATCATTATTTACCCAGTTCTGAAGATAGGAAGAGCCGAGAAAGGAGTAAACTTTCACACAATCAGCATAATGGCTCATGCATCCAGGTTGCTGAAAAGCATAATATATAGATGGATGGAAAAGAAGACTGAGGATACCTTAGCTGATGACCAGTTTGGCTCTAGGAAAGATAAAGTTGCTAAACAGCAATTCACGTTGCGCTGATAATGAAAGCAAGAATGAAGAAAAATCTAGAGATATTTGTAGGATTTGCCGACTTGGAAGAAACATTACAATTTTAATGGTGGAAGATGATCGAAAATCTGAGAAAAATAGGGTTAAATTATAGGGGAGGACAGGTAATATACAATATGTACAAGAACACAAGGGAGCAATAAGACTCGAAAACCAAGAACAAAGTGCTGGGATTAAAAAGGTTGTAAGGAACGGATACACTCTTTCGCCGCAACTGTTACATCGAAGAAGAAACGAGGGAACTAAAAGTACGGTTCACAAGAAGGATCAAAATTGAGAGTGGAAGGATATCATTCATAAGGTTTACTGAAGACATTGCTAACCTCAGAGAAAGTGAAGAAGAATTACAGGACCTGCTGTATAGGATAGACAGTCTGACGAGTACAGAATATGGACTGCAGTAAATCGGAGAAACACGAATTTAATGAGCGACATCAAAAGTGAGAACATCGAGAATTGAGAATCATAAAATACACGAAGTGACAGAATTCTTTCACTTAGATTTGAAAACAACCAGTGACGGGCGGAGCAAGAACGAGATAAGAAGCAGATTATCACTGGAAAAAGGGCCTTCCTGACCAAGAAAAATCGCTAGTATTCAAACAGTGGTCTTACTTTGATGAAAAATTTTCTGAGAATAGGTTTTTGGAGCACATCATTGCATGGTAGTGTGACATGGACCGTGGGAAAACGGGAACAGAAGAGAATCGGAGCCTCTGGTGCTGAAAGTCAAGTGGACTGACGAGATGAGGAATGGGGCGGTACTCCGAGGAAACAACAAGGAAAAGAATACATGGAAAATACAGGTAAGAAAAAGGCACAGGACGATACGACACCTGTTAAGACATCATGGAATGACTTCCATGGTACTAGAGGGAGACAGAGAGTGGAATACATCCAGCTAATAGTTCGGGACGTCGGTTGCAAGTGCTACTTCTAGATAAAATTAGTGGCAGGTGGCATCAAACCAGGGAAAAATTAAAAACGAAAATCGAAAAAATTTGGTATCATTTGGACTGGTTTATCGATTAATTTCTTTCTGCTCACGATGTGCCATCATAACCCATTAGTTACCCATCACTTTTGTTGTAAATACTGAATCACTTAGAGGAAACCATTTACCTTGAGGCCAATCGTTCAGTTAGTTGAGACCAAAGGTTTTATATCGTACACACAGTTCTTTCTGAAAGTTTCTGAAGTTATCTTTACGGAGGGAATAGTGGCGATAACATTTTAATTGTGCTTATCTGATAACGATAGACATTTACAAGCTTCAGTTAGAAGAGCGTGCTGTAATACAATAGAGTATTTTTGATTAATACAAAGTGCAGTTTTTGTCTCTATTCTGATAACCAAAGACATTTTATAACAGTTAACGAACTGCAAATACAGTGAACAAGTTTTGATATTTACAATCTTCTTATTCAAGTTTCTAGATCTAAACGATATAGTATTGTGATGATAAATGCATGGTGTTAAGTGTAGTCCTGAAACGAGAGGTAAACGATACTGACAAGTGTGTAACACAAAACTGCTGTCAAACTGTTCTTTATCTAAATCATTTTTCCCTTTTGTCGTTGATGTAGTACAGTCACAGAATGCGGAACGTGTTTAATTTGCTGCGAGGCTGGGCTCGGTCTTCAGCGTTTTTGTTAATGCTATCGTTCTTGCTAATGTCCCTTCACTTTGTGGTAGCAGATACGTGCTAGGCAGTGTAAAGCAGCGTTGATGAAACCACCACCTAATACCTATCACACAGAGGCCGCGTAACTCTAGTTGAAAGTCAGTTCCTGAAAGTTCATGATTAAAAAATCGGGCGTTCGGGATCTTCAGTCTACTTGCAGAAAAGCGTTTAAAATTATATTAACTCTGCTTTTTATTTATATTGAAACACATGAAATGGTTATCAAGTCCGTATTTTATATGGTAAAACGTTCTCATTCAAAGTTCACTGTCTGTATAACAAATAATCGCGCGAAAAGCAGCCAGAATTTTAGTAAGTCCGACCCGACTAATTTTCACGTTCTACCAGTCACAGACCCACCACTATTCGCTAGTTAAACATTCGGTCGTTTCAGCAGTCTTCTTCGTAAGAGGTGCTCGCCAAAATATTTCGTACAGAGCACGAAACACGCCACGTGGAGTTGTTACTACGACCAGAAAGTTCAAACGCTCATATATCTCAAATTATTTAATTTAGAAGCACCAAACTTTCATTATAAGGTTCGTAACTCCAGTCGCTTCAATCACGATATGTTCGAACCAAAATTAGCTCACTATTTCCTCATCTTATAGAATATTTTTAAGGAGCGATGTGACCTGTTATCCGCAGACCGGCTAGCAAGCGACTCCCTCCCCCCCCCCCCCCCCCTTCAGAGGTACTCACCTAAATCCCCACTCCTCTTTTCGCACGGGAACAGCTTAATTCTGATTGGCTGTTGATCTAAATGACAAGTCAGAACGTTCCTTCCAGATCATACTCGCGGCAAATCTGGCCGTATCCAATCACTAATTTGATAGTAATTAATGTCAGCAAAACTTCAAATTCTTGTATTTTGTGTAATCAAAATAAACGAAGTGCGAAATATTATTCAAATTGATAAATAAACTTATTCCGCCTCTAATTTCCGTTCTGGATACTTTTATACAAAAGCAAGCACACACCAACATACGTCACCTGAATCGTGGTTGCAACATAACTTTCCCACGGTTCGTTTGTACAAGGTTTCACGTAAAATGAAATATTAAACTTTAACGTATTTCTCACATACACTCTCTCAGTCATTCTTACCCACTCATACGTCAAAATATAATCAAATAATAATTGTGACCGATTTTTGTATTACGTAATGCACAGTGACTGAAGTTTTAAAAAGAAAATTCTAATTACATAATACTTTTATGCACTGATAACTTTGGAATGGCTTCAAATGATAATGAAAGTCAGTCTTTTATTGTTCCTAACTTGTTTTTAAAAAACAAGTGTAGGTTTTAGGAGTTGTAGGTAATTCTTTTTATCTCCAAAGCTATAATAAATAAAAACCTGAAATTTTGACAGCATCATTCCATTAATAACAAAGGCTGTGTACCAAATTTGAACAAAATCGTATACTAACTAATATGGATTATTTAGATTCGTAGAGGGTATGAATCTTCTTATCGACTGAATGTCACGCTTTGTAGTTCTCACGAATGTCATCTCGTAATAACTTGTTGCGTTACAAATTCATAATTCTTCACACTAATGTTCCTCCATTACTCATCTAAGCATAAAACACACTATAAAATTATCGACTAAATTGGTTTCATAAGTTTAATAGAATACAGCCTTCTTGGTGTCTGACTGTTTCCTTCGCTACCAGTTTCGCTTAAGAGAGCCAGCGTGACAGGATGTTTTCATGTGTCACTGTTTCATACAACGAAAATCTCCTTCCCGTAGACCCCTAGTAATTGATCAGCACCTTAGACTCAAATACGTTTCATAAACAATTTAATGTTGTAGAAGTATTAAACATTTATTAACAACGGAATATATAAATTTATGCTTTTACAATTATAGAGGCAGGATACAATCTTTCCTGAAACAATTTCACAGATTGATCAGCAATTTTTCATAGTATTTAGGTATAAGGGACTCGTAGTCTCCGACGAATCCTCACAAACGGCAGATTTCTTTCAGTTATTAAACTCATTTTTATTGTATCTGCACTGCACTGAAACTATGTGCACTTACTTTGATACGAAAAGATATATTCGAGATATCAGTCTTCTTTGAAACAAACTTTTGAATATTTTTTGTAATGGACTAGGAATAATGGGCAAGTCGGGTACTGACTTTTTCAGTTGAAAACAGTTAATGCATTATTTCCGCAGCGTTTTGCTGTAAGAGTGCTGGTTCTCCATTCAAAACCCCACTAAGCGGCAATGTAATAAAAAAGAATAACACAGAAACCTGAGTGCCACCGCCACTTTTCAGCTGTATGAACTTTGAACAATCAAAGCAAGCCCCAGCACTTCAGGCGTTGGCTTCCGCGACCCACTAATCTTTAAAACTCAAAACACAGCATTCGATTATGTCTTTTAGAGCGAATTAACTTGTTCTCTGGTAAATGGTTCTAGAGTTCTCGTTTAGGGACAAAGGAAAAAGCTATCAATTTTCAATAAATTTCCGATTGTTTCTCAATAACACAAATGTCGACAGAATATCCTGTGTGTCTTGTTGGGAGTCAGAAATGTGCCATTTAGTCCCGATGATTGCTGGTGACAAGAGCAATGCTCATTTTCCTCTGCGCCCTCACACTGCTGTTCGGCTGAATCAAGGGATATCGTTCCTGCAGTGGTCTTTAAACGTTAACGCTGCTACGTACCAGCATGGATACAGAATGACTTTCCACTCTGCAGCGGAATGTGCGCCGATATGAAACATTCTGGAAGATTGTAAGTGTATGCAGAACTGAGAGTAGAACCCGGGACCTTTGGCTTTCGCTGGCAAGTTCTCTGTAGTTACCAAAGCACGACACATGACCCGCGCTTGCAGCCTTACTTCCGCCAGAACTTACCCGCAAAAAAGTTCTGAGTTCAAAGACCCCTTCCGGCACGCAGTTTTAGTCTGCAGGAAATTTCAACAGTATGGACATGTTTACTGAGCTTTGACTGATCTACACTTTGTGTATGCATTCAACGAATGAAGCGAAAGAACGGGGCAAGGACACATAGTTGAGTTGATCCTGCAGGACAATTCCCGTGTTCCTTCTGAGGGCTGTTGCAATACAATGTGTTTTATGTTACATGATACAGATATTTTCGCTGTTGCGAGGACGTTTCTATAGACGTGAAGCTAATGTGGGTAACAAACCAAATAAATACAACTCGGTAACTAACCACAAGAGATCACGGGTGTCTTACACTAAAATGCTCATAAAATATCCTTCGACAAACTCAGAAACTTCGTCGTTATATTTAGGGTACATTCAGTATATTGCAAATATTATTAGCATTAATTATTTTAATGGCTTCTTCTGTCGCTTGTTGGTAGAAAATTTCATATTTAAGGTTGAGAACGAAAATTCTGTATTTAGAACAAAACACTTATTTCGTACCGTTAATGTTTATAATTCAGCTTATGAGTTGTAAACTAATTTATATAAAGCAAGCTTTACCAATTCATGAAATGTTTTCCACACATGACATAAGATGCCACTTCGTTTGATTACAGTTGATTATAGAAGTGAGCATCCTTTAGATACCACTAACTCGTAGGAGATCTACTGTAAGAACAGGCTCTAACAGCACTGCAATAGGAGTATGAAAAGCAGCGTCGGACAATGTGGCTGACTCTCGTAATGCTGCAGTAAGGTGTACTGACAAGACCTTACCTGCACTCAACGACGCAATCTGTGTGGCTTGAAATAATCATCTGCACTACCAACGTCACGTAAGAGTTGATATTCAGCTTCTCACACTAGAAATCATACAAAAGGTGGCTACGACATCACAACGTACAAAAGGATGGACACAATAGCACTTTTCGCGGTGTAACGGTGTGAGTGGTAGCTATCTGGATATTAATTACAACAATGCATCTGATAATCAGGGTTGACTAGGTTCGAAAGATCACCAAAGCTAGTACCAAACACAAGAAAAATACTAAATTAGAGAGCCCACGGGGAGTACGAATAATATATTTACTTCACCAATAACAGTAACCTATAGTGAAGCTTTTGCTGTGTATTTTGACAACACAACTAAACAATTTCTCATACGTCATGTAGATCCGTTGCCTCTTGTAGTTGGTCCTGTTTTAAAACTTCAACAGATAATCGTATATACGAGCAATCAGTGTGAACGTTATTAATTTTAGGTACATTGAAGAATACGATCACAAGGCAACGGTAATAATAATAATTGCGTGTGACGAGGGCCTCCCGTCGGATAGAGGGCTCGCCTGGTGCAAGTCTTTCGATCTGACGTCACTTCGGCGACTTGCGCGTCGATGGAGAAGAAATGAAGATAATTAGGACAACACAACACCCAGTACCTGAGCGGAGAAAATCTCCGACCCAGCCAGGAATCGAAACTGGGCCCTTTAGGATTGACAGTCTGTCGCGCTGACCACTGAGCTACCGGGGGCGGACAAGGAAACGGTATAATCTAATATTGTTTATCTTTCGTTCTCAATCAGCAATAACCTCTATAAGTAGCGCCTTGCTACAACAATATCCTTGACTCTACTGAAATTTTAACGTAATAAACTATTTCGTCAATCTCAAGCTTACAGAATTAAATGGAATAATTATTAATTATAATTAATCACTTTTCAATAAAACGTAAACTAACTCTCCTTGTCTAAATTAAGATTAATTATATTTATTTCCGTGGTAAGTTATTGAATGAAAAATACTATTCCTTTTCTTTTCAATTTTAATGTCTTTGAACCTAACGTTTGCCAATATACCAGTCTTCTACTTTATTGGCCTTTGGACTTACTTTGATACGAAAAGATATATTCGAGATATCAATCTTCTTTGAAACAAACTTTTGAATATTTTTTGTAATAGACTAGGAATAATGGGCAAGTCGGGTACTGACTTTTTCAGTTGAAAACAGTTAATGCATTATTTCCGCAGCGTTTTGCTGTAAGAGTGCTGGCTCTCCATTCAAAACCCCACTAAGCGGCAATGTAATAAAAAAGAATAACACAGAAACCTTAGTGCCACCGCCACTTTTCAGCTGTATGAACTTTGAACAATCAAAGCAAGCCCCAGCACTTCAGGCGTTGGCTTCCGCGACCCACTAATCTTTAAAACTCAAAACACAGCATTCGATTATGTCTTTTAGAGCGAATTAACTTGTTCTCTGGTAAATGGTTCTAGAGTTCTCGTTTAGGGACAAAGGAAAAAGCTATCAATTTTCAATAAATTTCCGATTCTTTCTCAATAAATAACTATTACGTAGGACGACCGTTGTCTTTGATATAGATTACACATTCAGTGCATCCAACGAGATATCCGGAATTTACTACATTACAACGCTCACGCCAAAATCATACAATAAATCTCAATGAACTATCGCTAAGTGACTATTCCTCAGTGCTTACGTGCATCTATACAACCACGATAATGCAAAGCAACGCTACTATCCCTTACACGTTACTGCGTGCTTTAATCCTGAACCACAAAATAACTAAATGACTTCGCGTGAACGCATCTCTTTACATACACTAGCCACGGAAAATCTCCCAAAAATATAGAAACACGGTTTGCCTACAATCGCATGGCTATTAAGCCGCAAAACTGACCACTAATCGCAAACGGTAGAAACTAATCCCGCACTTCAATAAATCGGAGGTTTTCCCGTACCTGGCGAGTTTACACTCTACCAAAATTGGCGAAATAATCATTTTCTTCAAAAGCCGATAATCTTCTCAAAATATATTTTCAAACGACTTAAAACTGTTTTGAACACATTTTCACGTATTGTAGGTGTGAACCGATCTCATCACGCTCTTGAATCAATCTCTCTCGAGGCTCACTATCCGAACAAAACGAAACTGAAATTCTAAAATAAGCCAAGAACCACTCTCTGGGAACAAACATATCACGTTAATTGTCTCTTTAATAACAAATGTTTCTTCTTAGATGTCGCCGGCAGCCGTTCCTAGGGGCCAGCTGCACCGTTTCATCTTTCCCGCACAGTCCGATTCAGCAGTCGACAGTGAGTAGCAATCTCGCTGACTTGAAAGGACACAGCTTTTCTGGATCATCAGGTGTCACATGTCTGCAACATTTTAACACTATGCAAACAACTTAATAAACTCTTCATCCTCCTAGAACATTAAAATCTATACAAAATTGAGGTGATACAACAAAGTGATGCGCTGTTTTCGGGCTGAAGACGGTTAGGCGCGTTACAATGAGTTAACTTTTAGCTATACAAATATATGAAAGATGTCAGTACATAACACAATCAGTAGATATAAAAAAGGGAAAATCAAGAAAAAATACTGACGTTTTAAGTTTCGATCAATAGTGACACTCCAAGGCTTATTAAGGTAAATAATGATGACTGGGCTACCAAAGGAGTAACACAAAGAAACGCAAACAAATGTACTGAGTGTGGAGATCCGTCGTTGAAGCCTGAAGAATAATAACTGCTTTGTTAATAAAGCTAACTAATTCAAAATATTTGCCTGCGTCGTTACTGCATTCCCTTTAATATGAGGCACAGTCACACGAGGGACAGTCAAATAAAAACCATGGAATGATTCCATTCGAAAATAATCACCATACGCGTTAAGACGTTTATCCCAATGGGTAACGAGACGATCAGTTTCTGTTTCGTAGAACGCAGTGGACCGCTGGTTCAAATGGTTAAAATGGCTCTGAGCACTATGGAACTTAACATTTGAGGTCATCAGTCCCTTAGAACTACTTAAACCTAACTAACCAAAGGACATCACACACATCCATGCCCGAGGCCGGATTCGAACCTGTTACCGCAGCGGTCGCGCGGTTCCAGACAGAAGCGTGTTTCCCAACAAAACCGCTGAAGCGTAGCCTTCGTCTGTTTAGCAGCACGGGGCTAGCGTCAGCGTGCAGCGGTATGATTCCGTCCTACACCATTACTGGGCGTTTTCACTTGATGGCGCGTCACAGTTTCTGCAAAGTGTACTCATAGCGCTGCGCAATGATTGTGGTTTCACCCTCGAGGAACTCGACGTGCAGAGGGTCGGAGGGAATTATACTGTTCCACTATAAAGCCCGCTTCCTTACTGCCAAGGGTACGCTTCAGCTATTTGGTTACGTAACACTACACCATCCCCCTTACAGTTCGTATTTTTCACCGCGTGATTTTCAAGCCTTCGGCGGCTTGAAGAAAGACATTCATGGACACAGCTATCAGTCGGAAGACGAAGTGCCAGAGAAGGTGCAGTTGTGGATCCTTTAGCGGCCGACTGCGTCCTACAAAACAAGGTAAATCGTCTCGTCTCCCAGTGGGATAAAAGTGTTAACGCGTGTGGTGATAATTTTGAATTGAACTATTCCGCTGTCCCGTTGTGGTGGGCGCTCAGCTTCATTTGACTGCCCCTTATACATCTTACCTAGCTCGCATGGATGGTTTTTACGGACAACTTTTTCGGCATTGCGTTCTTCAGACAACAATAGAGCATGGAATGTTGGCTTGTCAGTAACCCAGAATAAGTACAACAACAAAAAATGTCATCTGCCTAATCCCTTAACACACCAAGGCCCTGGTTTGCATGAATTATTTAATTGGGATTTAGGACACATGAAATGGTATTACTCTGTTCTGTTATCCGTACTTGGAAATTATGTACCATATGGCACGGTCGTGATGCCGATATACATAAGTCTTCTATAAAAAGTTAACGTAAACTGGATAAACAACTTATGCAGGAAATTAGTTTCTATGATGTGTAATATTATAAAATATGTAAGAAATTACCCAGTGTAGATGGCGACACAATACGCGTAAGTATTATTCCCGAAAATACATAACTGAATTAGTTACTATCGCAGTGCACAAAGAAATCAAGTATTAAAGTATATGAAACTGTAGTAATGTAATATACCTACGGAGGACGTTGACCGTTGCAGGTCAAAGACGTAAAAGACTAAAACAATCATACGATTAAACGTCGTCACTACGATTATTTTCTACGAACCCATTACACTATGTCTCAGAGAAAATCAAGCCATCATTAGTGGCTTATCTGGTATAGATTATCATTAAGAAACCTCAAATATACGAATAACAGAGCTCCGACACTTTTTCTTTTAAAAATAAGGAAATGGTCTGATGAACTCAAAGTGCAAACTAACAATTAAACCTTAATGATCACTTGTGATTATAATCATCCGCAATGCCATTTTTCCTAAACCAAAGCTGGGTTTCATTCAGTTTCCCATTTGCGAACGGAATCGTTTCACTCATAACAAATGTATCTTTTGGATATGGATCAGTAAAGATTTTACAATGAATAGAATGAAATCCTTCCCTTATTATCAAGATCAGTCGTAATTAGATAAAATAGCTTACTTACTTACTGCGTTGTCCATACAAACCGCAGTCGGTCTTTGGCCTCACCAATCAGCTTCCTCCAGCGTTCTCTGTCCATGTATTCTTCTTCAGACAGCCCCATCGTACGCATATCCTCTCTGACCTGGTCAATCCATCGGATTCGTCGTCTTCCCCGTGGTCTTTTGCCTCTGATATTTTCCTCCACTACCTGCCTGATGATCTGGCCTCCCAGACGCATTACGTGTCCATACCACTTCAGTCTTCTTTCTTTGATCACTGCCACTATGTCCATTGACTTGTATGGCTCCTGCAATTCATAGTTCTTTGTTTTCCTCCATTCATCTCCATCCTTCACTGGCCCAAAAATTTGTCTGAGTATTGCGTTCTCAAATCTCAGGAGTTTTTTTCCCAACTTTTGGGTGATGGTCCAGGTCTCTGCTCCATATAAGATTACAGGTTGTATTATTGTCTTGTAGATAACTTGGTCTATGAAAATCTCGATAGAAGCTTTCCCAGAGCAACCTTGACCTGTTTCCTGCTTGTATTCGTGCGGTAATTTTCTGGTCTATCTCGTTCCTTTCATTGAGCATAGCCTAATATATTTAAAGCCTTTACCCTTTCTAAGACTTTGTCCTCCACCTTCATGGGTCTGTCATCATTTTCTCAGCCAACTACGGGGTATTTTGTCTTACCCATATTCAACTTAAGACCTGTTCTCATTGCCTCTTCCATTAAATGTTCTTGTCATCTGAAGCAGGTCCTGCTCTTTCCCTGCTATTATAACTACATCATCCGCATATGCCAGGGTGTTGATCCTTCTTTCCAGCTCTATTCCTGTCTCTAGGCTTGCTACCTTTCTCAGGGCTCTCTCCAGTACCAGGTTAAACGGGAGAGGCAGTCTCTTTGTCGCACTCCAGTCCTCACCTTGAACTTCTTTGATGTTTCCAGTTACTTTCACCGTATATGTTGTCTCCTTGGTGCATATCTGTGTCAGTTTTATGAGGTTTCTGGGAACTTGAGCCCTTTCGAGTTCTTGCCATATTGCTTTCTATTCACAGTATCATATGCTTCTAGGAAGTCCACAAAAGGGCAGTGAACATTTTTGCATAATTCCCAGCTCTTTGCTAACACTTGCCGTATTGTGTGTCAATGGTCTACAGTTGCCTTTCGCTTTATGAAACCTGCTTGTTGGAATTCTAGTACTTTCTCGACTTGTGGTGTCAGTCGCTCGCTCCAGTAACAACATACTCAAGATCTTATAAGCTGCACATAGCAGTGTGATTCCTCTAGAGTTGCTACATCTCCCTGGGTCTCCTTTTTGTAGTATAGGGCAGATGACAGATTCCTTTCAGTCTTCTGGGATCCTTTCCGTCTTCCAAATTAAGTAGATTAAGTGGTATAGTCTCGCTTGTAGAGTAACCCCTGCCTGCTTCACAATCTCTGCAGGTATGCTATCTATTCCTGGTGTCTTCCCTCTCTTTAGCAGTTTTATGGTCGCTCTTACCTCTTCCATGCTTGGTAGGTCATGCTCCCCCAATGGTACAGTATGTCTGTTTTCTCTATATGATTCTTCTTCTTCATTTTCTGTTTAAGCACTCATGGTGTTTATATTCATATTCAGGTGGTTTTCGAAGTATTTTTTCCATTCTTCCACAGCTTTCATTTCATCTGTGATTATCTGTCCTTCTTGACCTCTGATCACGTCAATCCTTGTTTGCATCCTTTCTTGAAGAACCTGACTGTCCTGTAAAAGTCTCTTGTATTTCTTACTGTCCAGTCTTCTTCTGCCAGTTTTAGTTTACTGTTTATGAACTCTCGCTTTTCTGTTCGAGGGACTTGTCTTGCTTCTCTAGCTGCTTCCATGTATCCAAACCTTGTTCTTTCATCCTGTTCGTTTGTCACGCATGATAGTTTCACTGCTTTTCTCTTGGTGACTGCATCTCTAGACCTATCATTAAACCATCCTCTGCTATTCCTCCTTTCCTCCATTGGATTCTGCACCTCACTTGCAGCATCATTAAAACCAGTCTTGATTTTTGACCAAAACTTTTCAATATCATCTTCATCTTCTTCTTCTATGGAAACAATCATCTTTCCAAATTCAAGTGTATATCTTTCCTTAACGTGGTCCTCTTTCAGTAGTTCTGCATTTATTTTCTGGTCTGCTTCTCCTCTCCTGCTGTTATAGCTTTATATCCTCTCCGGTATGGTTTTCACCACGAGGTAATGGTCTGATCCTATTTCTGCACCTCTTTGAGATTTTACAATCTGGATAGCACTTCTGTGTCGGCCATCCTCAAGTATGTGGTCTATTTGGTTCTGAGTCTCTTGGTCAGGTGACTTCCATGTTACCTTACGGATGTCTTTGCCAGGAAGGTAGTTACTCATAATTTTTAAGTTTTTTGAAGCTGTCAGACTGACTAATCTCAGCTCATTGTTGTCAGAGGAATCATGCAGACTGTGAAGGCCAGCGTAAGGTCTCAAAACATCTTCTCTTCCTACTTTAGCACTGGCATCACCAAGGAAAACCTCCAACACATCATACGATGGTGCTTCTAAATACACTGATTCTAGGTCTTCGTAGAAACCGTCTTCTTCACTGTCCTCTTTATCTTCTGTAGTTGCATGGAATGACACCAGAGTTACGTTGTAGGATTTTCCTTTTATTCTTATTCAGCATATTCTTTTATTAACAGCCTTGAAGTCCATGATATTTCCCCTTACTCTGTTGGTTACAGCAAAGCCCACCGCTAACTGATGTTTACATTCTTTATTTCCACTGCAGGAGTAGCTATACCATTTTTTTATTATGCATTCCATCTCCAGGTCATCTCATTTCTTGCAGTGCCATTATGTCTAGCCTGTAGTTATTCAGTTATTCATCAAGGACCTTCATCTTTGCAGGTGAGAATAGTGTTTTTACATTCCAAATGCCACCCTTCATTCTATGTTTGTTCCGTGATCTCCTGGCATTAACCTTTGATTTGCTGGGGTCGTTTCCATTATTCCGTACCGAATCCGAGGCTATTGCTTGGTGTTTCGCAACCATCTTTTTTTTCCTTTTTTTCTTTTTTACGGTGTGGAGGGGTTGGCCCCACGTCCAAACCCAAATCTGGATGACGAGGGTGTCCCATTTCGTCTGGATCATCACTTTTGACGTATTTGGTACGGGAGACCCTACTAGAAGCAGAGCTACCCCGGTAGATTTCAGGATCATTTGATCACGCAAGCCCCAACACCACGACAAGGTAAGGGCACCATGGGGGGAGATAAAATGTCCGAGAACCTACCAGCTTACTTAGAAGAAGCTATTACGATACTGTTTCCCTAATTTATACTTCAAGAAGGAGATAAAACAATGAAATGTGTCAAATTTGACGACAGTGTACGGTTCTTGGTCGGTCACAAGTGTTTTGTAGCACACTGTTCAGCTCACGGTGTTCAACAAGATGTTCTGCAGCAGAGGACCCCTATGTGTTGAGCCAGCATCATCATCGATTACAATCTCGCTGTGCACTGGATCATCAACACTGGACCGTGGATCAGTGGACTCGTGACACCTCGTCGAATGAATTCCGTTTACTGCTAAACGAGATCGATGGTGTGTCCAGATACACCGTCATCCAGGCGTGGGGCTGCTTGATACATGCTGTGCGCCACAGACGCAGGCCAGTAGGAGCACCATTGCGTTATGGGGGACATTCACCTGCGATTACATGGGAGCTGCGGTAGTTATCGAAGGCACCATAACGCCTGTGGACTGCATGAAATTTATTAGGGACCAAATGTAACTCCTTATGCTTGAGGTCTTCCTCAGGATAAATGTCAGTGTCACAAGGCCAGGCCGGCCGTTGTGGCCGAGCGGTTCTAGGCGCTTCAGTCAGGAACCGTGCGGCTGCTGCGATCGCAGGTTCCAATCCTGCCTCGGGCATGGATGTGTGTGATGTCCTTAGGTTAGTTAAGTTTAAGTAGTTCTACGTTCTAGGGGCTGATGAGCCCAGATGTTAAGTCCCGTAGTGCTCAGAGCCATTTGAACCATTTGAACCACAAGGCCAGAATCATGTTGCAATGGTTTGAAGAATCTGATAGTGAACTCATGTTCAAGTCTTGGCAGTCAAATTCGGCTTCTCTGAATCTAAGAAAACCCAAATGGGACACTGTCGGGCACCAGCTCCGCGGCCACAAACCAACCGCTAAAAACTACGTGAAGTGAGTGACCTGCGAAGAGGCATCTGGTGCCACAAACCTCTGGAAACTTGTAAACTACTTGTTGAATCAATGGAACATAGAATCACTGTTGAAATGCAATTCGTTCGACAAGTAGACCAATGCGCTCTTAAGCTCGTGGTCATAATGTTTCGGCTCATCAGCACATCCGCCTCATGAAATAACAATAGCCACATCTCCCCCACAGCGGAGAAGCAACAATACAGCCACATTAATTCAAACGGCCAAAACTTTCTTAACTCTGTAGGACCAGGTAAACAGCCTCAGCCTCCAAATTCGAATAGGGGTCCTTAGAACAATGGACTGAATACGCCTAAATATAAAAGCAAGAAAAGGAACTGTTTCCATCCAGGATACGATGTTAATCATAATAGCAGAAACAACTGGAATGGTAACATGAATGATAATGGAACCTGTAACTACGGGAACAGCCACAATAAAGGCAATAACAACAATTACAGAAACGGACGATGACGATGGTACTCACCTAACAACTATAATGACTGTCCTGGGAACCTGCCTGCCTAACAATGATAGTAACAACCGTAATAGTTAGCAAACTAGCGCTCGAAGTCGTATGGTTCAAGGTGTTTGGAGAACACAACATGCTCATGAGAACATGATAGACCTAGTAAATGAGCCTCAACCATCCAATGACGCCTGTCAAACTAGACTGTGTCTCATGATGAACAGGGCTTATAATGGGGGCAAAAGTCTGTCACAAACAACTGTCTGGTAGTACTTGACATAAATAATCTCAAGTACTAGCAGAGCTATCAAATACAATACATAGAGAATGATAACAGCCATGATGTTAGCCACCATGTAATAAAAGATGAGATATTAGACTTAGGTATGTGTGTAGTAAGTGGATTAAAGATCCGTAGTAACGGAAAATGTTCAGGAAACAAAGGCTGTTGCGCTCTTGGTTCAAAAGAGAATGCGCAAATGAAGACAGGCAAACATTAGTAGAGATTTGTGCGTCTGAGAAAAGGTCTATCCGTGAAGCATACAGAAGCTGCCACTGTCATACCTTGGCTAATGATCTGACGGAGAACCCGAAAAATTCTGCTCCTATGTAAAATATCGAGGCTGGTCTAAGGCTTCCATCCAGTCACTCGTTGACCAGTAAGGCTTGCAGCAGAAGATAGCAAAAGGAAGGCCGAAGTTTTAAAATCCACTTTTAGAAAATCGTTTACGCAGAAGAGTCGTACAAATGTACCGTAGTTTGACCATCGCATAGAGTCCCGTATGGATGTCATAGTAATAAGCATCCCTGGCATAGAGAAATACCTGAAAGAGTCCTATATATCAGAAGAGTAAAAGAACGGACCCCACAAAATCGCAGATCAATATCCTTAACATCGGCTTGGTACAGAATTGTACAGCATATTCTTCGTTCGTTTACAATAAATATCATAGAGACTAAAAATCTCACGTCAACCAATCGGCACGTATTTAGAAAGCATCGCTCGTGTGAAACCCAGCTTCTTCTTTTCTCACATAATATACTGCGAACTATGGATGAATGGAAATATGGAGATTCCATATTTCTAGATTTCCGAAAAACATTCGACACTGTATCCCACTGCAGGCTGTCAACGAAGGTACGTGCATATGGCAATGGCTCTCAGATATGTGACTAGCTCGAAAGTAATAGAACCCAGAATGTTGCCTCGATAACAAGTGTTCATTGCAGACAGGGGTAACATCAGATGTGTCCTAGGTGAGTGTGATAGGACCATTGTTATTTTCTGTATATATACATGATCTAGAAGACAGGGTGGGCAGCAATCTTCAGTTGTTCGTTGATGATGCTTTGATGTACAGGAAGGTGTTGAAGATAAGTGGCTGTAGGTTGATACAAGATGACCTAGAAAAAATTTGTATTTTTTTATGAATGGTAGCCTGTTCTTAATGTACAAGAATGTAAATTGGTAGAGTTGAGTAGCAAAAATAAACCTGTAATGTTTGGATGTAGTATTAATAGTGTCCTGCTTGACACACGTCGTTTGAATATCCTGGTGTAAGTTGCGAAGCGATATGAAATGAAACGAGCATGTGATGATTGTTGTAAGAAAGGCGAATGGTCGACTTCGGTTTATTGGGAGAATTTTAGGAAAGTGTAGTTCATCCGTGAAGGAGATCGTATATGAAGACGCTAGTGCGACCTATTCTTGAGTATTGCTCGAGTATTTGGGACCCTCACTAGGTTGGATTGAAAGAAGACATCAAAGCAATTCAGAGGCGGGCTGCTAGATTTGTTACCGGTAGATTCAGTCAGCATGAAAGTGTTATGGAGATGCTTTGGGAGCTAAAGTCGAGATTAGAGGAAGGAAGAAGACATTCATTTCGGAGAACACTACTGAGAATGTTTAGGGAATCGGCATTTGAAGATTATGCAGAATGATGCTACTGCCGCCAACATAAATTTCGCGTAGGGACTACCCAGATAAGATGGAGAAATTAGGGATCATAAGGAAGTATACAGATAGGCGTCTTTTCCTCACTATATCTGCGAGTGGAACAGGAAAGGAAACGAGTAGTTGTGCGAATGGGTACCTTCCGTCACGTACCCAACGGTGGATTGCGGAGCTTGAATGTAGATGTAGATCACATGAAGAAATCTCTTAGGTGATAATGTGACTGAATTTACACCAGCTGCAAAGAAACAACAAACTGAGTTTTAGGATTTATTACGTTACTAGTTACAGGTATTTACGGGGCAATCAGGAGTTTTAAAACATTTTGTGGTGAATGTCAAAAATAAGTTTGACCTGTTGCTTCAGTTAGAAACTGATGAGCCTCAAGCAGAGGTAGGTGTAGACAGGACACAACAAACTTTCAATAGGAAATTGAAAAAGAATGTAGGAAAGTTATCGAAAAGGAAGAAAGTTTTGTTGTTAGGCAGTTCTCATGCCAGAGGTGTAGGCCAACTTCTGCAGGAGGAATTAGGACCAGAATACCAGGTCACAAATTTTTTCAAACCAAGTGCTAGTCTGGATCAGGTGACAGAGGATTTAGGTTCACTCTGTAAAGGATTTACCAGGGAAGACACCGTGGTTATTGTGGGAGGGCCAGGGAACAGCATTGACAGAGATCCTGGGTACAGTATAGAGTGTGACCTGGTAAAGATTGCGTCGGCATCGAGACACACCAATGTTGAATTTGTATCTGTCCTGAGACGTCATGACCGGCCTCATTTGGACTCTTCTGTTGGGAGAGTTAATTTGGAGTTGGAACGGCTGCTTGGGTCGGGTGCGGGGGCTCATATTGGTGTGGTTCCTGTTGATTATCTCAGTAGGTGGGACTATACCAGGCACGGCCTACATCTCAACAGGAAAGGGAAGGGGAAACTGGCTGGGGTAATAGCAGGAAATTTAAGGGGGGGAGGCACTGCCATGAATGGTAAAATACCAGTGGTTACAGGTGTTGGAGCAGCACCTTTTTTAGGATAGGTAAGACAGAAAGATGTCAAGTTCTACGAGAGGTCAGGATTGAAACAAATCTTCAGTTTAGGAAAGAAATTAAACAGCACAATTCTAGCACATTGGATCACCAATCACAGCTATCAATTATAAATTTTCACCAATCACCAGAAATTTTATTTCCACCAAGTTGTAGCTCAGTCCTAGGTAATTGCATTGATGAATTAAAGTCACCCAACCCAGTTGACATAATCTGCCTCTCTGAACACCGTGTGACCACTGGTATAGGAACTAGGCCTAAGCACAATGAGAAACTCAGACAGGAGAGTACTGCAAATGTTAGAATAAGGAAAGGTTCTCATAAAGGTATAATTAAAAATAATGTAAGTATATTTCATCAAAATATTGGGAGTTTAAAGAATAAAGTAGATGAGCTTCTGGTTTGTTTAGAAGATTTAGAAGCTGAGAATGAAATAGATATACTATGCCTGTCTGAGCATCACATTGTTACTGATATGGATAAGGTAAATGTAAGTGGATATAAGCTCTCTGCACATGTAATGAGAGAAAATATGGAGAAAGGAGGAGTTGCCATATATGTCAAAAGTTATCATTGTGCAAAAAGTATAGAAACAAAAAAGTTTTGTGTAGAGAAACATATAGAAGCATGTGCCTGTGAGCTTAAATTAAATAAAGGCACATTTATAATTGTAACTGTATATAGGTCCCCATCAGGAAATTTTCATCTATTTCTGAAAAATTTGGACTCCTTGTTGTGCTATCTGTCAGACAGGGGGAAGCAAATTATTATTTGTGGGGACTTCAATGTAGATTCTCTGAAAGAGGGTAATAGGAAAAATGACCTTGAAGTATTACTCGGTTCTTTCAATTTGACACCCGTTATTGATTTTCCTACTCGGGTGGTAAAGGATAGCAGCTCACTGATAGATAACTTCTTTATAGACCAAGATAAGTTTAACCAGATAAATGCTCAGCCTGTTGAGAATGGTCTTTCTGATCATGGTGCACAGCTAGTTACAATATATGACATAGCTCCATTCAGCAATACTAAACAGTCCTCCAAAGTGGTACGTTCAGTCAACGATTTAACAATTGCAAATTTCAGGGAAAGCCTACAGCAGTTAGACTGGGATGAGGTGTACCGTGAACCTGATGCCAATTTAAAATATAATTTATTTCATGACATTTTTGTAAATGCATTTGAAAACTGCTTCCCCAAGAAAATAGTTAAATATACTCGTAAGAAACCTTGTAACAAACCATGGCTTACTAAGGGTATAAAAATATCTTGTAACCGCAAATGGGAAATGTATCTGACAGCAAGAAAGAGTAGTGACCCAGAAACTATCAAAAATTATAAAAACTACTGTGTTATATTAAGAAAAGTTATTAAAAAATCCAGGAGTATGTGTATCATGTCTGAAATCAGCAACTCTGATAATAAAATTAAAACAATTTGGAATATTATTAAAAGAGAAACAGGTCAACCAAGAGCAGAGGAAGACAGTATTACCATCAAATTGAATGAAAACTTTACGAACAAAAAGTCAGAAGTTGAAAATATTTTTAATAATCATTTTCTAAATGTTGTGGATATAGTAGGATCCAGGTGTTCATTAGAAGATGCTAGGCTGTTAATGGAAGAGGCCATACCTATGCAATTTGATACAATTGAAATCTCACCCACTTCTCCCTTTGAAATTAGGAAAATAATAAACTTGCTTAAAAGCAAAAACTCACATGGAATTGATGGCATTTCCAGCAAAATACTAAAAGCTTGTTCTCAACAGATAAGTAAGATTCTCAGCCACCTGTGTAATAGCTCTCTGGAACAGGGCATTTTCCCTGATAGACTGAAATATGCTATTGTTATACCTTTGCATAAAAAGGGGGATAGATCTGATGTCAACAATTACCGTCCAATCTCCCTTCTAACAGCTTTATCCAAAATTTTTGAGAAAGTAATGTATTCAAGAGTAGCTTCACATATCTGTAAAAATGAAGTACTAACAAAATGTCAGTTTGGTTTTCAGAAAGGTTTTTCAACAGAAAATGCCATATATGCTTTCACCAGTAAAATTTTGAATGATCTGAATAACCGAACACCACCCATTGGGATTTTTTGTGATCTCTCAAAGGCTTTTGATTGTGTAAATCATGAAATTCTGCTAGACAAGCTCAAGTATTGTGGCATGAGTGGGACAGTGCACAAATGGTTTAATTCGTACCTAACTGGAAGAGTGCAGAAAGTTGAAATAAGTAGTTCTCGTAACATGCAAAGATCAGCACATTCCTCAAACTGGGGAACTATCAAGAATGGGGTTCCACAAGGGTCAGTCTTGGGTCCTTTGTTGTTCTTATTATATATTAATGACTTGCCATTCTATATTCATGAAGAGGCAAAGTTAGTTCTCTTTGCTGATGATACAAGTATAGTAATCACACCTGACAAACAAGAATTAACTGATGAAATTGTCAATACTGTCTTTCAGAAAATTACTAAGTGGTTCCTTGTAAACGGACTCTCACTGAATTTTGATAAGACACAGTACATACAGTTCCGTACAGTGAATGGTATGACGCCATTAATAAATATAGACCTTAATCAGAAGCATATAGCTAAGGTAGAATATTCCAAATTTTTAGGTGTGTCCATTGATGAGAGATTAAATTGGAAGAAACACATTGATGATCTGCTGAAACGTTTGAGTTCAGCTACTTATGCAATAAGGGTCATTGCAAATTTTGGTGATAAACATCTTAGTAAATTAGCTTACTACGCCTATTTTCACTCATTGCTTTCATATGGCATCATATTTTGGGGTAATTCATCACTGAGGAATAAAGTATTTATTGCACAAAAGCGTGTAATCAGAATAATAGCTGGAGTCCACCCAAGATCATCCTGCAGACATTTATTTAAGGATCTAGGGATATTCACAGTAGCTTCTCAGTATATATACTCTCTTATGAAATTTGTTATTAACAACCAAACCCAATTCAAAAGTAATAGCAGTGTGCATAACTACAATACTAGGAGAAAGGATGATCTTCACTATTCAAGATTAAATCTAACTTTGGCACAGAAAGGGGTGAATTATACTGGCACTAAAGTCTTTGGTCACTTACCAAATAGTATCAAAAGTCTGACAGATAACCAACAAGTATTTAAGAAGAAATTAAAAGAATTTCTGAATGACAACTCCTTCTACTCCATAGAGGAATTTTTAGATATAAATTAAGAAAAAAAAGAAAAAAATATTAAAAAAATAAAAATAAAAAAAATAAAGAAAAACAAAAAACACAAAAAAATAAAGTTGTTATATTAACTTAAGTATGTTGTTAAATTAACCTAATTATGTCATGTATTGGAAAATTCGACTCGTTCCACATCATTACGAAATATCGTATTCATGATCCATGGAACTAGTATTAATCTAATCTAATCTAATCTAATCTATATTTACAGTATGGAAGTTCGCCGCCATGACGTATTTTGCCACAAGTATAAGAACCCCTGGTCAAAGAGAGCAGCAGTGAGAGATGTGACCAAGGAAATGCTGGAATGGAATATAATTAAACACTCTGCATCACCATGCTATAGTCCAATGCTAGCGGCAACCAAACCTAATGGAAGTATTTATCTTGCGTTAGATGCAAAAAAAGCAAATAAAGTAATTCTACCTGTATGTACATGAACTGAATAGCTTGATGAGCATTTACAAAAATTTAGTAGTGTCACATATCTTAGAAGTATTGAATTAAAAAGTTCATATTGGAAGGTAAAGCTAACGCCATAGACTAGAAAATACAAAGCCTTTATTTTTGTCGGTACGAACTATCAGCAGGTAAACAAAACATTGTAGCTCGTTCTTTGTCTGGATTGCCACAAGGTCTAACTGAATGTACAGAAACACTAGAGTAGGTATTAGAGTATCACATTTTGCTCATGAAGGACAAACAGTGCAGTTGGTCAGCCAGCAACTGCCAGAAAAGAGAGAGCAGCAACAGGGAAGAAACTGATCTTGTGATATTTTATGAGTTGATGACCATCTGTGTATTTTCGTAGCTCAGTTTCAAAATTCTGCACGTAAATTTAATATTTAAATAGACACAGTTCTCTAGTTTCCATTTTTGTCTGAAAGTAAACCGAGTTAACGACCAATTATTAAGTCTCTCCTGTGTTGTTTGGTAGTTTAGTTTTTGGGTGTTGTGTGATGTCCTTAGGTTAGTTAGGTTTAAGTAGTTCTAAGTTCTAGGGGACTGATGACCATAGATGTTAAGTCCCATAGTGCTCAGAGCCATTTTTTTAGTTTAGTTTTTGAATCTCCACTTGTTAATCTAATTTATGAGACACAGTTCTTGCATTTTCGATAGTGTCTACAGTAGAGTTTCGCAGTGCACGCCGATAGTCGTTTGTTTATTTGTGTATCGTGGTTCTCTACAGACTTTAATATCGATAAAGACTGTCATCGCAGTGTGTGGATGTGAGTGGAGTTGGTGACACTTTACTCTCAGCTCCAGGCTGTGTCGACTGGCCGGGAAGATCTGACAGACGTCCAGCACAGCCCACAAGTCCGCTTATATGTCCGCACCAGTGACCAGCCCAGTAACTGCTCACATTGAGGTTAACCCCTCACCTGTGGTCGAGTGGGAGGTCATCTTGGGGCGTGGCGGTCGTGGCAGGCGGCGAAATTCTTCCTGGCGGGGGCGAACATAAGGCCTCCCCAATCTATTTTACAAACAGTTTCCAGGTGCTGTCTATAGCTGACACTGTACCTCAGCCAGATGCAGTCAGTTTCCCTGTTACAAAGGAAACCACTCAGCCTGCAAGATCCGGGCAATCGCAGAGGATAGGATTATTGGTAGTTCTGTGCTTTGGGGTCCCTTGGGGACATGGTGGCACTCCACGTGCACATTAGGTAGAGTCATTCCAGACGTGGAACACATTCTTCCAGATACTATGAAGAGCACAGTGTGCTGCCAAGGGCAGTTGGTGGCTCACGTCTGTACTAATTATGAGTGCCGCTCTGGATCGGTACAGATTCTCTCTGGTTTTGAACGCCTATCAGAAGCTTGCGAAATGAAAGCAGAGCTCACTATTTCCAAAATAGTCAACAGGATCGATTGTGGAAATGTGGTAAAAAGCTGAGGAGCTGAGTGCATGATCTGATACGGTTCTGCGATCGTGTAGTCTGCAGGGTCGTCGACATGCACCATAGTAGGTTAGTGGAGGTTTCGTGTTCTGCTAAATAGGTCAGAAGATCATTACACACAATAGGCAGCTGCACGGGGAGCAGTGGCTGTGTGGCGTGGACTAGGCTCTTATTTTAAGTTAGATAGTCCCAAGGAAACACAAAAAGGGCTTCAGTCTCAAAGGGTGCAGTATGAACACAAGAAGAATGTAGATCTAGAAACATTCGCTATCGCAGTTGTAAATTGTCGTAACTGTGTTGGGAAAGTACCAGAGCTTCGAGCACTAGTACAAAGCACTAATGGTAAAATCGTTATAGGCACCGAATGCTGTTTAAAAACCGGACAGAAATTCAGCTGAAATTTTTGCGAAGGACCTAACAGTGCTCAGAGAGCACAGGCTATACAGTACATTTGCCAGTGGTATGTTTGTTTGCTGTTACAAGTAGTTTATCCTGTTGCCAAATTAAAGTAGATAGTTCCCATGAGGTAGTATGGTTAGAGATCAGTCTTGGAAACCGAATAAATTGATGACTGAATCCTTTCACCAACGTCCCAACTTGAGTCTAATGTTAAACACGTACCCGACTCATATAGTTATAGTTTGTGGAGACTTCAATTTTTCCTCTTTAAGTTTATGATGGAAACATTTTTTAAATACGAAGGCACGCATAAAACATCAACCGAAACTGTGATAAACACATTGACTGAAAATTACTTTGAGCAATTTATTCATAAGTCCACGCGAACGCGCTTGATCGGTTAGCAAGAAGTAACCCCAAGCCAATAACGAGCATCAGAACGGATATTATGGTTAGTAAACCCAGAGTAGTCGTAGCGATGCTGGATACCGTAACTCCCAAATCCTTGAAAAATAAAGAAAAACATATATCTATTCAAAAAGGCCTGCTGAGAGACAGTCTCCACTCCTTCCAAATTAACAACCTAAGTGTAGACCAGATGTGGACTGCATTCAAAGAAATAACATAGTCAGCAACTGAGAGATTTGTAAAAAATAAATTAACAAACGACTGAGCATATACCTCGTTGTGCACAAAACGCGTCAGAATTCTGTTGCAGAAACAACGAGAAAGCACGCCAAATTTAAAAGAAAACAAAGTCTCCAAGATTGGCGATCTTTTAGAGAAGCTTTAAATTTAGCGCGGACTTCAGTGCAAGATGCTTATAACAGTTTCCACAAGAAAACTTTGCCTCGAAACCTGGTAGAAAATCGAAAGAGATTATGGTGTACGTATAGTGAGCTAGCGCCAAGACACAATGAGTACTTTCTATGCGCGACAGCAGTGGAAGTACTATCGACGCCAGTGCTGCCAAAGCATAGTTACTTAGCACAGCCTTCCGAAATTCCTTCATCAAAGAACCCAAGTAAAAGTAAATATTCCACAATTCGAATCAAGAACAGCTGCCGACATGAGTAACGTAGTAAATCACTTAATAAAAGCAAGTGTTCCGGTCCAGACTGTATACCGATTAGGTTCGTTCGTTCAGGGTAAGCTGTACAATAACTCTATACTTAAAACCCATATACAACGGCTCGCTCGTTGAAATATCTGTACCCAAAGACTGGAAAGCTGCAGAAGTCATACCTACATCCGAGAAAGACAATAGGAGTAATTCACAAAATTACAGGCCCATATCATCAACGTCGATATGCAGCAGGATTTTAGATATTGGAAATTTGTGGTAACTTTTTTTGGGATCAAACTGCTGAGGTCATCTGTCCCTAAGTCTACACACTACTTAATCTAACTTAAACCAACTTACGCTATGGACAACACACACACCCATGCCCGAGGGAGGACTCGAACCTCCGAGGTGGGGTGGGGGGGGGGGGGGGCGGTGACGCACGGACCTTGACAAGGCGACTTAATACGCGCGGCTAACCCGCGCTGCCCAGGATTTTAGAACATACATTGTGTGTGAAGTGTGTGAACATTATGAATTACGTCGAAGAGGACGGTCTATTGAGACACAGTCAACACGAGTTTTGGAAACATCGTTCTTTTAAAACTCACTGGCTCCTTATTCGCACGAAATGTTGAGTGCTATCGACAAGGGAGTTGAAATTGATTCCGTATTTCTAGGTTTATGTACCTCAGAAGCGGCTTGTTGTCAAATAGGTTGCTTGTGGAATATCGTCTCTATTCTGCCACTGGTTTCTTGATTTCCTGTCACAGAGGTTACAATTAGTAGTAACTAACGAAAAGTCATCGAGTAAAACAGAAGTGATTTCTGGCGTCCCCATAGGAAGCGTTATAGGCCACCTACTGTTCCTTATCTATATAAATGATTTAGGAGACAATCTGAGCAACCGTCTTAGGTTATCCTTAGATGACGGTATTGTTTAACGACGGTATCGTTTACCGACTAGTAAAGTCATCAGAATATCAAAATAAATTCCAAATCGAATCAGAAAGGATATCTGTATGGTGCGAAAACTGGCAGTTTACCCTAAATAGTGAAGTGTGTGGTCATCCACATGAAAGCTAAAAGGAATCCTTCACACTTCGGTTATACAATAAATCACTCAAAAATTAAAGCCGTAAATTCCAGTATATGTCTAGCAATTACAGTTAAGAACAACATAAATTGAAAAGAACATATAGAAAATGTTGTGGGAAAGACGAATCAGTGGTGGTGTTTTATTGGCAAACAACTTAGATGCAACAGATGTGTTAAAGAGACTGCCAATACTACGCTTGTCCGTTCTCTTTTGGAGTACTGCTGCGCGATGAGGGATGCTTACCAGGTAGAGTTAACGGAGTATATGGAGAATGTTCAAAGAAGGACAGCGCATTTTGTATCATTATCATCTAGAATTTGGAGCAAGAATGTCACGGACATGATACAGAGTGACATAATCCGACAGAAGCGTTTCTCTTTGCGGCGGATACTTCTCACGAAATTTCAATCAACAACTTTCTCTTCCGAATGCGAAAAATTCTACATGGGGAGAAACGATCATAATAATAAAATAAGGAAATTGGAGCTCGCACGGAAAGCAATAGGTGTTCGTTTCTTCCGCGCGCTGTTCGAGGTGAAGTAATAGAGAATTGTTGTGAAGGTGGTTTGATAAACCCTCTGCCAGACACTTAAGTGTAATTTTCGGAGTACCCATGTAGATGTAGATTAACACTACTGACGCTACTATAATGATAAGTGCCGAAACATGAAAGAAAGACATGAAGCAGATTCACGTTAGGACAAAATGAGCACAGGATGATGAAAGCAATTTGGAATAATCTTACACCCTTCACGATAACGTCAGTAACTTATTGTTCTAGAGTATGAATGATACAGAATACATACTAGGTGGAACTGTATCAATCTGTTTGAATACATACACATGTATTTCTCTGAAGCAAATATGCGGTAGCACCAACTCATTTTTGTCTGTATTTTCCTCCGATTATTATGAAGCTAAGTAACTTCACCTGTATGGGTTTAAGACTGTTTTCCCTGACTGAAAATGTGCATCTCAGACTTACAATATTGCCGAGTAGTCGCTAGACTTAACTCATTTTGACGGTGTGACATTTATTTTGTGTAGATAGGAAAGGATGATCGTGAACTGATAAAACCGAGTAAATAGTAAAATGCTAGAGAATGATTCCCTGTCAATAAATGAAAACATTTGTACACACAAAATGCACTGTGTGCAATCTGCCAACTGAACACAACACGATCGCACACCAATGTGTTACGTACTATCTTTTTGACAACGTAAAGGACAGTAGTACAATCACACAAAATACTAATAAGCAACATGAATGGTAGTGTACTGCTGACGCTAAACTTGTAACTAGAGGCCTTTGCCTCTACTATTTTTTTATGAACATCTGTTATTTAGAACTTGAATCGTTACTAATAGTGGGTACTTTGCTATTTGGAACAACGTACTTTAAGTAGTGATTTATTGTAGTGGCTTTATGTGTATATAAGTAAATGAAAAAAAAACTTCAATATATATGAATCGCATACCCAGATTCTAAAAGCTTATTTTAAAAGGCGAATAACAGGCTAAGTAACATTTGTAAAAATATGTGACTGGTCAAAGAAAAAATTTAGTAGATAAAATGACTTGGGCAGAGTATCCATTTGAACAAATGCCCGTAACAAATAAAAAACTTGGTACAAAAGTACCTAAACTTATACTATAGTTAAACTAAACAGCTGGGGTGATTGTGATAAGACAGAAACCATTTGTGTGTTGAGGAAGAGAATAAGTGAGTCGTGAGTAATGGCGATCCCTGGCGGAGTACTAAAACAGCATTAGGACAAAGAAGCAGCGTTTCTGCCAAATGCAAAGGTGTGCACCTACCTCGGAGAAAAACTGAAGTTACATCCAGTAAGAAGGTGTGCCACCGAAGGAGTGTCGGTGGATTCCACTGCACAGGAACTCAAAAAACGTCTCCAATACCAATCTTCACTGAGAAAACTTCACACAACATACACGTTATGTACCATGTGCAAAGGACGTGTGTGAACTATGCCATGAGTGCACCTACAGTAAAATTCACTTTTTTGAGCATTCAAATGTACAGCTAAAACGCGTGTCAGTAAACAAAACACGGACACAATAATATTCGTGTAAACTTATCAACTTTTGACTTTTGTAAATAAGCAGCATATTATAACGATAAAAACAAAAGGAAATCGAAGATTCAATTTCGTATAAATTCAATGTCAAAGTCTCTCCAATTAAGTGAAATCGAACGAAAGGAAATAATTTCTGTTGCAAATAGTATGAACGTTCTGAAGTCACGTTACTATTTGTCATTACCAAAGAAATTCAAACCTTATCTGTTTTATACGTAACTGTCCACGTGTTTTAAGTCTGTACGCGCAGTAGTAGCGCATCTTTTTCAAGAGGGTGATAGCATGGTACAAATGTTTAATGAATCCAAGAGCCTTGGTATTGCGGCCGTACACTATCTGGCACTGTGGTGAGAAGCAATAAGACAGCGCTGTGTACGTTGACAACAGGAAGTACTTATGAACGACACACAGCCTGGTCTGTAACTATCCGGTAAAGTGTTGCAACCCGCATCTGACGTCACTCCTCCACTGTACTTGCGACCTGCATTGCGTCGCCCACACGAATCATGGCTGAACTCTAGTCTCATCCACAGGACAATAGTCTTGATCACATGTTATACTGACGAATACATATGAAGAAGCCAGGGCCAGAACATCATAACCGATAAACGATACATTTATTCGACTATTCCCATCGAACAAAATGGTTCAAATGGCTCTGAGCACTATGGGACTCAACTGCTGAGGTCATTAGTCCCCTAGAACTTAGAACTAGTTAAACCTGACTAACCTAAGGACATCACAAACAACCATGGCCAAGGCAGGATTCGAACCTGCGACCGTAGCGGTCTTGGGGTTCCAGACTGCAGCGCCTTTAACCGCACGGCCACTTCGGCCGGCCCCATCGAACATGTAAAAAATGTATTTATCAGTATTTTCTTTTCCTTCAGTTGAATGACTACTCATAATATAGTAAGAAACTGTTTCGTAGTCATATAAGGGGTGTTGTAATACTCCTTTCTAAAAGTTACTTTTTCTGTGTGACATTTTGTGTATCGCTTCCAGACGATAGATTCATAAGTTAACATTTACATTATCTGCACAAAAAAACGAGGGCAAGGCTTCAGTTTTTTCGACGGGTGCTAGGAGATGCCTGGCTGTTTGCTTTTATCTACTGCCGTCCTGATATCACCACGTAAGCATCGTTCCTTTTAGCGCTGCATAATGTCCAGAATGTTAAGTTAATTCAGTGGAAACGTGTTCGAATACTTTATTGCCACACCCCTCTACGTATTTATGTTAACTACAATTCACTTTTCTGCGAGAGACACAACATTTCGACATGGCAACGATCCGCCACTGGCATGATTTCGTTACATGTTTTCGATGATTCTTTTTCTGTTTATTGTGCAACCTGTAGCTGCAGACATTCGGAGATAAAGTCCGACAATTTTAACTAATTGCACAGTATAGAGCGGTTATCACATATCGTGATATGTAGATTACATTTCAAAAACTCTATCGCCCGTCATCTTCAGTTGCGCTGCTTTCAACACCAGACGGTGACAATAACATAGTACATTATTAATCAGCTTCGATACTTATTTTGTGAGCCGAGGTGGAAGCTAGAGCATAAGATACGACCGGAAGTTAAATTGCATAACATGTCTCCCAAACTCATAATTACACGTAATAAGACTAAATAAAGGCTACGTTGCGTAATCTTTGTTTCTTAGAGGCTAACTTTCGCTGAAACTTATTGCATATTTTTTTTTATTTTCGCACAGTAGATTCTCATGTGTAAAGCCCCTGTGTCTCATAACGACGATGAATGTAATTTTGTTGAGGCAGTAATGGACTGTATATTCTACCTGGTTGGGCCCACACCTGAAACTTTTCCTCATTACTGGAATTATGACCGAGAGTCATGTGGAAATGAAATATAGTTTCATTTCCGTAATGCCTAGCAATGAAATCTGCATAACACGGCAATAAGCTGTTAAATAAATTTCAATAAAACCACAATGTTGTGAAAATGCAGCCAAATACCTAACTATATACAGCTGAGTCTCACCAACAGAAACAAAGTTGCATTCAGAACGCCTAACTGTATGTCTCTAGAACTACACGAATATAAAATCACCATAAAAACACAATATTATCATCCGAGCAGACTAGTACAATAGAAATCATTAGCACCAACTGGCGTACTCTCTCAATGTACGTAAAGACAGTAGTGAATTAAAAGATGTGGACAAGAACGCAGAAAAGCGCTCATTGACGATAGATGACACAGCATTCCGAGGAATAAACAAATACGTGTTCATGAAGAATTTACGAGAACCTGTAACTTATGAGTGAGGACAGTTTGCACACATATACATGTAGAAGTCGTATGCCGAAATCTTCGTTGACGCTCAGGGATGAACTGCAGGAGAGATAGATTTTAGGCTCTATGAAGAAGAAGACAATCTATCGAAACTTATTATAACTATAGGTAAATGTCCAGCCAGTATGACCACAATAAATGTAACATATTACAAAAACTGTCAATTCCATGTGATACGTCACAAATAAAGATAGAAATGTCAGTAGAATCAACATTGAACATGAGAGCTGAAATCTATTGCTTAATATTGCTAGAACGCTTTGAAATCAATTAGAAGACGTAACAATTATTCATACTACGTCTCAATAAAGTCATATCAGAGAAATGGGAACAGTTCTTCTGTGAAGACAGTTAATGAACACGTAAGCTGCCAGAGACCACGGTTGGGATTGTAGTTCCATTTCTCATCTTCACAAGGCGTATTATTTCTTCATTGCATCTCTTAAGATTAACAATTTTGAAAATTTAAAAAAAATCAATTTTATTGCCTTAAAATATTTTTTGCGTTGTCTTCCTTATTGTAGTGTTCATTGCAAGTTTGCGAGAAACTCCATTATCGAGTTACAAGGTGATTTCCAAAAAAGGGTCTCCAAAAACCATTGACAGCAGGAAAAAAAATCGACAACGCGGCCAGTGAAGCACCATGTAATTTAAACGACGACCTAACCAGCATTATGGGAACTATGATATGTTCGAACTTAGATCGGACCGGCCTGCTGTAACTTCTGCACAAAAGCGGACGAAAGGCGTATCGAGCGGGCAGAGCATCGCTGCGGTAGAGGCCAGCAGGACCATCATGGCCACGAAGACAATGGAGGAGGACCACGGTTTTGACGTGGAAGGACAGCAGCATACTTCAGTTGTTAGTAACTAGAGTTATTTTTAACTTAAATACAAGAAGGGTAATCCAAAGCTTCAAACGCATTTTTCTCGAAACTGTATTTTTCAAGCTGGGGGGAAACGTAGCCTGAGAACGGTTCATACGACTTTGATGGCACTTTGATACCGACATTCTAAACTCAACTCTGTATTGGCCTACGTAGACGTTTTGTGATAGTTTCAAAAGTCTGTTTCCGGTTATCGCTTTTGTCTGGATTTATTGGGCGAAGAAAACGACAATCGGTTCAACACATCATCATTCTGTTATTATTTAGTATTTTCAATAGTTCTAAATAGAGTGATAGAAAATATATCGAAAACACTTACACAAAATTATTTTGTTACACGGCCAATAGGAATTCTTCGGAAATACCCGCCGATGACCAATGTTCCGCCGGCGAGGGGTACTTCCACCTGGCGCAGCGGTTGGAGGGAGCGTCCGATGTGAACACACAGATGTCATAAATACAATTTTTTAAGGAATTAAACTATAACATCAGATTTAGCATTACTTTCTATTTTACTTGAGAAAGTGTCACCGAAGTCAGCTACTTTTTATGTCTTCAGAGATGGCTACCCGCTTAAGCAAAGAATCAGGAGACTGAGAGAAGATTATTCCAAGTATTTCATGTCAATGTTCTAAGCTGGGCGATGGAAACTTAATATAATGACAACACAGATATCAAAATTCAAACAAGTCGTGACATTCTAATCTGTAATATAAAGAAGAAAAGCACAGTGAGTACTCGCGAAATTGCCGAGCAAAAACTTAGTTTCTGTCGATAGATTACTAATGTCCAGTATAAATAAATGTAAACGGGTGAATGATTACCTTTCTAGAACTTTCTTCGCGCTATACATGAATTATAAAATTTAACATTCCTAAAAAGTTCAATTATGTGGTACAGATAGAGAATAGTGAGAGAAACTTACTAATGTGTCGGTCTTTGGGCAGTCTGTGTGTGAAATCTCTGACCACATGATAACTGTGATCTCCTTAGTGACCTGTTGTTCCGAGTGTCGTACATAGACATGAATGACGCCAGTGAGAACAATTTATGCTATCTTCTGTTTCTATAACCTCATAAGCGGATGCTGGATGATCCTTCTGCAAAACTGGCCAACACCTGGGTCGTGAAACGTCAGCTGTCAGCCAATGTTGCACACAGTAGTGCAAGCAATGTGAACATGTTCGAGACAGCTACAGCCTGACGGTCGTTGATATGAGTAGCAGAAGAAACTGGAATCAATTTTGTACACCACGAGTTAGAAAATACAATTGCACATCTTATCAAAAGCGTCTGGGCACCGCTATGTAAGACACAATTGACCATTAGGTGCCACAAGAGGCAGGCTCACCGGTATCAAAAGTGGAACGTATGGTGTTGTCAGCAGAGAGGCAGTATCTGCAGAACTGATCGGTCACGTGAGCTCAATGACTTCAAAAGGCGACTACTCATTGGACGTCACCTGACTGACAGATCAAAATGGCTCTGAGCACTATGGGACTTAACTTCTGAGGTCATCAGTCCCCTCGAACTTAGAACTACTTAAACCTAACTAACCTAAGGACAGCACACACATCCATGCCCCAGGCAGGATTCGAACCTGCGACCGTAGCGGTCGCGCGGTTCCTGACTGTAGCACCTAGAACCGCTCGGCCACCCCGGCCGGCAACTGACAGATCCATAAGGGACTTTTCAACCCTAAAAGCTGCCCAAGTTGGTGATGTGATTGTGAAATGGAATCGTAAAGGAATAACATACCTAAACCAACGTCTTGTGGACGTAATGTACTGTCGGTATGTGGGTACAGCTCAGCTTTTGACATACCCCTGTGGATGTCAGAATAATCCGCCTCGGTTAGATTGGTCCGTAGTGACATCCCTCCCCATATTTTCATATGCGTTTAATAAAAAGGATCGTACAACGGATAACTAATAGAACAGGTGTGACCCTAGCAACCGTAAGACATTGGCGTTGCACGTCACAGAAGATAAGAAACAGGGTGATCATTTAACTAGGATATGAAACAATGATGCTCAATAATTTATTTCAAATAGAATGTTCTCTGTTAAGATATTCATGAATAAGAAATTATTACAGGATCTTTTCGGTCTCAAGAAATATTGAAAATATACAAACTGACTACTATTGTCATGGTACAGTATTAATCTATTACTTGAATGCTCCAGCAAACACTTGATAGTTTAGGTGAATGGGCTAAAGCCGTAATGTACGAATAATTTATGAGAAGACAAATCCGTGGCGACTGTCTGAATCCTCCAGAATAATGAAAAATTATCCAGAATAATGAAAAATTACCACATACAAATAACAAATGATCAAGTCATGAATTAACCTTTAGTCACTGGAGAAAATCGTGAGAATCGTGGATGGTAATCGACCCTAATAACGTGCCAACAAACGCTCGGTATACCTCTCATACGTTGCCCACGCAAGCTGCTATTCTCAGTACGGTATGTATGGGTGCATCATAGTGGAAAGATGTGAGCGCCATGATCTGCTGCAGGCTGCAACAGCTAGAACAGCTGTTATATGCATCTGCAGGCACTGTCCGCACTTCCATGTTCATGGCTCGACTGTATCGTTCTGTGTCTTCACACACATCCATGCCCGAGGCAGGATTCGAACCTACGACCGTAGCAGTCCCGCGGTTCCGGACTGCAGCGCCTAGAACCGCACGGACAATGCGGCCGGCAATAATTTCTTATTCATGAATATCGTAACAGAGAACTTCTTACTAGAAATGAATTACTGAGCATCATTGTTTCATATCCTAGTTAGTACCTGGAAGTGGGTTCATAGAACCGCGTTCACAATATTCCAATCGCGTATAGTGCGCGGAAAGAACGAACATTTACATCTTGCCGTACGAGCTTTGATTTCCCTTATTTTATTGCAGTGATCTTTTATGCCTATGTAGGTCAGTGTCATTACATTATTTTCACATTCGGAGGAGAAATATGGTGAATGGAATTTCGTGAGAAGATTCCGCCGCTACGATAAACGCCTTTGTTTTTATGATGTCCACATTAAATCCGGTATAATTTCAGTGACACTCTCTCCCCTATTTCGCGACGATACAAAACGTACTGCACGTCTTTGAACTTTTTCGATGTACTCCGTCAACCAAATCTAGTTAGGACTCCACATACCGCAGCAGTATTCTAGAAAAGGACTGACAAGCGTAGTGTTGGCAGTCTCCTTAGTATATCTGTTACGTTCCTGCCAATACAACGCAGTCTTTGGTTAGCTTTCCCCACAACATTTTCTATGTGTTCCTTGCAATTTAAGTTGGTCTTAATCGTAATATCTAGGTATTTAGTTCAATTTACGGAATTTAAATTTGATTGATTTATCGTGTAACCGAAGTTTAACGGATTCCTTTTAGCACTCATGTGGATGACCTCACACTTTTCATTACTTAGTGTCAATTTTCAACTTTCGCACGATACAGATATATTTTCTAAATCGTTTTGCAATTTGGTTTGATCTTCTGATGACTTTATTAGTCGATAAACGACAGCGTCATCTGCAAATAACTTTAGACGGATGCTCAGATTGTCTCCCAAACCTTTTATATAGATAGGGGCCTGTAACACACCTTCGTTAAAGAGTATTCAATACTTCATTTTCGTTTAATATATCATCTCATACATTCTACATACATGAAAGCATAGATACTTCATGTTTTGATTTTCATTGTCAGAGTTTAATGGACTAATTGTAATAAACTTTTGGTCAGATTTACGCTATTGCCTAGCAGGGGGACCATCGTACGTTCGCTTAAGCAGAACAGTCAGGTGCTCCGAGGCATTCGTATGCTGGAGGAAGTGCAGACAGTGTCTCCACTCGTGGGTGAGGTGTGGTGCTTGATCATATCGCTCCCCGTTGTGGCCGAGTGGGAGGCTTCTACATGTGGCATTTGCTTCAGGTGCGTTTCATGCATCCTGCATGGACTGTTAATTTAGGGAAGCACCTCAAGACGAAAGTGGGCCTGAGTGCGTTAGCACTGGCACATATCGTCGACGGTTATGAATTCGTTGTTCCAGGACAGTCACAGACTAAAATTATTTTGATGAGAATCTTATGTTAGTCATTACTCTTTCGGACCTCACTGAAGATTGGCAATGAACTTTAATTATTGCACTCTGAAATGGTCCACATTTCGTGTTTGTGCTCACCTGTGTGACTTATTTCGAATGATAATAAGTAATGACATTATTCTGACTCGCATGGCAATAGATCAATATTGTGCTTCCTTTTGATTTCAACCCCAGCTGTGGAATCCTATTTTAACGTAACTACTGTTCGTTGCTTTTAAGTTATGATGATTTCGGGGGTGCAAAAGCAGAATACAGTTTAAAACAGTCAATAGTAATTTTATTTGTTTGTATTCTGTTGTAATTTTAAAACCTTTAAAATTGTAGCCAAGTATGTTTATGCATCTCCTGAGCTTCTAGTGGCCACATTTTTTGGTGTTTAAACTGATGTTTTTGGCAATCCAAATTCTGTTTTTAAATCAGTTATTTACTGTGTGTTATAGTTATCCACTATCTGTTACGCTGTCCATTTGTTATTACCATTCCAAAGTATCAGTACACTGGATATGCCAACACCAGTGAACCACAAGTATACTCTAGTTATCAGTGGAAAAATGTTCCTGTCAGAGCATAAAGATGGACGAATATGCTCCTCTTTATGAAGACTCTGGCCTTAAAGTCAGGTACAAGCCGCTTCATTCTACTTTCCTCTGCACATTCAAACATTTTCACAAAAACATTGGCATGCAAATTGGCACACTCTTTTTAATATGCAGCACGCCTCTCACTCCTTCAAGCTGCCGTAACTTTAACTCGCTCACATACACCAGTCCGTCTCTATAAGTCCTCTGAGTGACTCATTGTCATTATCTCTTTGTGGCTCTATAACTGTCACTGTCTCTTGTCTCATAGCAACAGTCACCCTCTTTCTGTCCAACTACTACTGTCTACTCTCAGTGTCCTCTTGTTGTCTTGCTGCTACTGTGCTACTTCCTCATTCATTCATTCCCACTGCTACTCTCTCTCTCTCTCTCTCTAAATGTCATTATCTCACACTTACCTGTTGTCATTGTCATAGACTCTGTCTCTCATTACCACTGGTGGTCACCCACTTTCTCCTTATCGTTATTCCTCTACCATTGGCACTGTCCCCTTCATTCTTTTCCTTGCGCTGTTCTCTCTCTGTCAACTACGTTCCACTGCCAAGGGCTCCCTCACTTTTTCTCACATTGCCATTGTCTCCTTCGCTCTTTCTATATCACAACCACTGTCCACTGTCTTCCTGTATTTATTACTTGTCGGTCTCTTTCCTGCTGTATCTGTTCCCTGCTAATATTTTTGCAAAAATTTTTAAAGTTGGTGGGGAAGGTAGATTGAGGCAAGTGGCACTCCGCTTCCCAGTGAGTGTCTTTTAATTAAGAGGAGTATATTCGCTTTCTTTGTGCTCCGATATGAGCATTTTTTCACTTGTTCCCATCCTTTTTGTGCCGTATCATGAAAAAAAAGCTTTACAGGTCAGTAAAGTTTTGATCGTATACTTGCGTGAAACTGAAATTATACAAAACTAATTTTACACCTGAAACCAGATTTTACGTGTACATAAATTTTTCATGTACTTCAGTACCACACTGTGGAGTTTCCAGAACACTTCTGACGATGACGGAGACACATTACTACATTTTTCTTCTCGCTATGTCACTTTATAAACTACATTATTGCTTCCCAGAGCCATTCAGATGACAACGGAGACACTCTACATTATATTTATTTGTGCTACGTGACTTCATAAACTACGTTACCACCTGACACCGTATTTTACGTGGTCAAGTAGGGTAATTTGGAACCTCTCTATCTCGGAAACAGATAAATATATCTAGGGAGATTTAAAAGTTGTTCGAGACCGGAATCTTGGAAATATATCGTAAAAATTTCAGCTATTTACTGTGCGTAACCGTCTTCAAATGTGGTTGACTGTGGTTTGGTACTCTGCAGACGGAAGAAAAATGTTGAAAAACGCTTTTTGGGATTTCTTCAGGAACCGACCGTGTATTTATACATCATTAGTTCATTCATTGGCAGGTACATCTGCGTCGATGAGGAGTGCAGAAACTTCTGTTGGAGATCATGTAGGTTTACATAGTGTCAACAGCTGACTTCACACGGTGGGAAATTAGAGCCCGAATCAGAATAAGAAAGGATGAGTGACGACTAACTGTTTACAGGACTGCTATCACAGCAACAGCCAATCAGAGACCGCGCTTGGCCTCGCCTCCTCTTCTGTTCACCGTTGTCAGATCTCTCTGCTACTGAATGTAGTGGTTACCGTAGGCAGGCGCAGACCAAGCCCGCCGCCGGTAATGTTAACAGTTGTGGCCCTTTTCCTTATGTGCTTTGTCTCTCTGTGCAGGTAGATTATTTTGAGTTACAGACTGTCTGAAGCTCATAGTGCTAGTGGTGCAAAAAAGTGTGGCTGTTAAACGGACAGTTCAGAGACCAAAAGTGTGATTGCTAACCGTACAGTTTAGCGGTCTGCTTGTGTTTTGCGTGGTCAGATAATTGTGTTTGCGTGTGGGAATATTTCAAGAAGGAGAGAGACAATTGTGATACTCCATTGCCTCTAACGACGGTAGTCGAAAGAACTGCAGACGCTTTCCAAATATATGAAAATACTTTCAGCAAAGTTTTTTAAAGAGAAACACTGTGCAGCAGGGGAAGAGCATGGTTGATCCTAACTGCGGACACCTGGTAAAGAGAGAAGGACAGAACCACGAGCAACAAACTTGGACTCTTTTCAACAATATGTTGTACGTTACTACATATATGGATATTATGAGAGAAAAGAACACACACACACACACACACACACACACACACACACATATATATATATATATATATATATATATATATATATATATATATATATATATATATTATATACTTCTTTGTTAACGGTAGTCAGAGGCCTCGGTTTTTCAGTACAAAAAAATTAATAGATGAAAAATTGTAATGGAGAGAGCTGTCATCGTAGCGTGGCGTAGTGGATTTTTAAGAGTTATCATGAAGGTGCCGTTTGAAAACATTCTGTGGCTCGAGAAAACCTACATTAATGGCGGTCTTTCCGTCAAAAAGACTGGACACATGATAGAATGTGTGGTCGTGCTGCTGTTCCCGTCAGTAAGTGCGCTACAATTACTACCTTACATGCTGGAACTGCATCTGGTTTTGTACCTAACTTTCTCATCGTTTACAAATCAAGTAAAATAAACGACCACCGCTAGGAGATGAACCACGGTAGTTTTCTCAAGTGGTTCCAGGGGCAATTGTCGCTGTAGTGGATAATAACATTCAGTTATTAAAGATAAAGCTTCGTCAGCGGCAACGGAAAAAGCCGACATTCGTGATCGGTTGAAACGCCACAGTGTGGTAGTTTAGAACGATTTATGCAGGCCGGAGCTCAAGGAAATACTGAAAAATAAAAAATAAATAAATTAATTAATTAAATAAAAATATAATAATTAACAGTTTCAACAGTAAGTTGTGGATGATATAGCAAAAGAACATAGCCATGGGATGCTTATGTTTCCATCACATCACTTCCACTTCAACGACATCAAAACAGTTTGGACACAGATTAAACATTATGTGACAATAAATAACAAAAGCATCACCGTGGCAAAAATTCTAAGACTGTTTGACGAAGCAGTGACAAAAATCACACCAGAGAAGTAGTGTAACGTTATACACCACACAGACACGGTGATTAAGAAAGCATGGAAAAATCAAGTAAGTTTAGAGAGTAATATTAGAAATACAATTTTATCGTTGTGCAATTGTAGTGACTCTTTCACGGAACGCAGCTCAAATAACGATAGTGTCGAAGAAGTATGTGATTCTAAACTAAGTGGCATTCATCCTTTGTAATAAGTCGTCTTTATTTTTTATTCTTGTATTCCATATTTTTGACTCAATGGTGAGCACTGCGTTTCAACATAAATCTCATCTCATTATTAAAATATACTCCTCTTCACAAGTATGACACTAAGTGCACATTACGAGTGATCGTTAATTACTCAAGCAGTTAGTTATTGTAGTTACATGAATGATTCAAATCCATTTTAGGAGCCCTTTCGTGTTGAATAGTACTGCTGAGCGTGATTCTGACAGTTATAAAAGATAGTGTACCTCCTGTTGCCATCTTTAAGATATACAAATGACAGGATAAGATACCATTTTATACAGAGGAGTATGTTTGTTAAGCCACAATAATATTACGATCCTATAAAGCGAACTCAATAACCCATGCTAAAAAGCAGCCTGAGTAGGTAGACAGTGGGTTGGTAGGATGGTTTGAGGGAAAGAACCAAACAGCGAGGCTGTCCGCCCCATCGAATTAGGGAAGGAAGTCGAAAAAATGGTTCAAATGGCTCTGAGCACTATGGGACTTAACTTCTAAGGTCATCAGTCCCCTAGAACTTAGAACTACTTAAACCTAACTAACCTAAGGACATCACACACATCCATGCCCGAGGCAGGATTCGAACCTGCGACCGTAGCGGTCGCGCGGTTCCAGACTGTAGCGCCTTTAACCGCTTGGCCACCACGGCCGGCGAAGGAAGTCGGCAATGCCCTTTCAAAGAAACCATCCGGGAATTTGCCTGAAGGGATTTAGGGAAATCACGGAAGACCTAAATCAGGTTGGCCGGATACGAGTCCAGTGTGCAAACCACTGCGCCACCACGCTCGGTAGGTAGTCAGCAGAGAACCGCAAAGCTGTTGCTGTTGCAGCCTTACTGCGCGCGCGCACCGCCGAACCGACAACACCGCCCCATTCGTCGCTCAATTACGCTTCGCTCTCAGTCACTTTATTATACTGATTCGGATATAAAACGACCATATACTGATTTTCGCAGCTAAAACATTGAGCAGCATGATGACCAGAAATGTTCCCAATCGCGAATGTGGAAAATCATGAGACATTGGTTTCCAGCCGCTTTCCACTGTTACGTGAAACAACAAACGGATATAGCATGGCATTTCGTACCTGAATAAGATAGCTCTGCTATTGCAGAACGTTATAGTAGATAGATACGAGTAGAAGATAGAAGTAGGCAAGATTTTCAGTGTTTTCGAACACAATATGTCTGTGGATACATTCCTTTGCAACCGCTACGGTCGCAGGTTCGAATCCTGCCTGGGGCATGGATGTGTGTGATGTCCTTAGGTTAGTTAGGTTTAAGTAGTTCTAAGTTCTAGGGGACTGATGACCTAAGATGTTAAGTCCCATTGTGCTCAGAGCCATTTGAACCTGAAACACGTATGTTGTGCGGCAGCGATGCTGAGACATTGTAGAATCTCTGACCAGAGCAGTTGCGCTCGACTCGCAGTAGCGAGCAGTCAGTCAGTCTGCAGTAGTCAGTCCTCAGTAGTGCTTGGAGTCTGTGAGTAGCAGTAGCGGAGAGCAGTCGGCGGGCGTCGGCACCGCAATGGTCGAGATACAGGATAAGGTATATTGTTAATCAGCCTCGCGCTCAACTAGCAATGTTAATTAAGTGTAATTTTCTGTAAAAATCGCCCCCAATAATAATTTTGATTTTTTGAAAGCAATTTTTTAACAAAAGTATCATTTGATTCCCTTGCATTTCCTTAAACAAAAAATTTCAGTTAACTTCAAAAAATTTAGTTATGGCGATACATCTATTGCAAGCTGTGCCGCAGAATAAGAGCAGAATTTTGACATGCAGTTTTAATAAGGTAAGAAATTTATTCTGAATTCGCACAGGGCAAACACCGACATTTCGGTTTAATTGAGTTTAGGTTATCATTGCAGTTTCATTGTCATGGGATTATCGTTCATTATTTTATGGGAACTCGCACTTGAGTCAGATAGCGAGCTTTCATTTAATTGTCTTTGCCATTAATATTCTTGTGGGGAGTTTATACTTAGCTGTGGCTCCATTACTAATAAATATAGTCTTTTTAAAATTTCTGTGGGGAGGTTACACTGGGCGACACCCGGTCCAGGATCGTATTTCGTGAGAATCTTTTGAAAAACAGTCAGATATCTGCTCTTATTTCTTAGATATAATTAGGATTTGGCGCAACGCTTTTACTAATCTTGTGACTTTCTTTCTACAGGTCAACGGCAATTCGTTGCTCTGTTGTATTTGTGTGTTGATTTTGCATTGTGCTTATTAGTTTTGTGATTAATTGTGACTATAGCAAAAATGCCGCGAAAGACTGTGAATAGTGTATCGCGAGGTATTATGAATGAATTTACCGACCTAAACAATGTGATCGATAGTAATTGTGACACGCAGTGTAATTATGACAATCTTGCGTTCACCGACAATCAGTGCGTTACAGCCACCAATAATGATGATTTTTGTCTTAATGATGAACAAACGAACTCGGTTATGTCCTCTGTTAATTTGACGACAATCGATGACGCGGGACGCTCTATTGTAATGAGCGCTGCCCAGGTTAACACACCCGGTTTGGAAAATTCAAGTAACGAACAGACAAATTTGTCTAATGAAAATGAGCAGGATACACAAAGTACGACGGATTTATTTAACTCCGAAATAGTGTCTGACAGTGTACATCCGACTGACAAACCTTTTTGTACATCTCAGAATAACCAAATGGTTACAGAAAGCGGGACAATTCCAGATCCACCATTAAACAGCACGGAGAATAGAGTAGGTAATAATGGATTGGAACAATTTATGGCAAGATTGCTACAACAACACAGTCAAAATCTTATACAACACTTTAAAGAAGATAACAAACAACTTAGTGAACAGGTCAGACAACAGAGTGAAGATTTCAAACAATTTAGAGATCAGAACAAGCAAGATAACGAAAAACTCAAACAGCAGAACAGACAGTTGAATGAAAAATTAGACAACAATTCGAGACAGCTTAGTGAACAAATTAAAGCCGTTGCCGCGCAGTGTCATGACACTAAGGAACAGTTACGCGAAGAAATTGAGGCTGTTGCTCAGGAATTAAGGGAATTGCAAACAGCTGCAACAGAAACACTTAGAGCGGAAATCAGTACAGTCGCTAAACAATGCTCTGAAAAAGCTACACAATTACGCGACGAGTTTAAAGCAATGACAACAGAACTATCGCGCACAATGGATGAAAAGATTGACGCGAAATTCGAACAACAGAACACTCAAATTAACGAACGCCTTAGTCTTCACATACAGAGCAGTGATACGCGTTTCCGCAAATTTATTGATGATCAAAATAAAGTCAAACGTCAAGTCATGGAAACAATCACTGCACAGAGACAAGAAGACAAACGTAAGATGTTTGCGAAAGTAAAAACATATGTAGACAACAATATTGCCACAGTGTCCGACGAAATTAATACCATCAAACAGTCAAACACAGAATTACGTGACGAAATTTCTGATCTGAAATCGAAAACAGACACATACATAACAGATTTTCAAACAGTGACCGATAGACTCGAACAATTAGAACTAACACAGGATTCCGATGTCGTGAAAGCTGATGTTAAAAAACTGAACGAAACTACACGTAAATTGCAAAACCAGATTAATGCCAATGACACTAAAACCGATGATCAGGTAAAAATACTGACTGAAAAATGTGATGAATTGGCCAGTCGTATTGATGTGATCGAAAGTACTAATGACAACAAATCAGACGATACTTCACCGGTTTCATTTAACCAAACACCGGAATTTCAAAATCTACAGCAGACTATTAATGAGATAGATTCATCTAATAACACATTGCGTCGAAAACTGTCAAGTTTACAGCAGGAAGTAACAGAGTTGAAAAACATTTCAGTTAATAACACATCACAGCAGATGCCACTTTTCGAACATTTGCCAGAGTCACGCAGCGCGTGTAATTTGGGTAATCTACAAAGAGTACGGGACTTAGATTCCGAACAACCACAGTTCAACAGATTTTCTTACAATCCTGAACCTGTTCCATCACACAGGGACGACAATTTCGATTACAAACATTTTCTGTCAGTGAGAAAGTTTAAAGTATTTAAAAACGACAGAACACAGATTCACCCGCTAGATTGGATACAACAGTTTAGCTTTGCTTTTCCACCGACTTGGCCCGTTACGCATAAACTTGAATTTATTTGCAGTTTTTTGGAAGGCGAACCGGCAACTCGTATGAGGCCGATCGCGAGACAATGTTACTCGGTAGAGGAATTTCAGAATGCTTTTCTGTCAGCGTATTGGTCGAAGACGACACAGCGCGGAATTAAAGATCAACTAATTAGTTTGCCAAATTATGAGAACTCCAATTTTCCGAGTGTGACGCAATTTTTTGAGCACATGGTGCAACAAAACCAGTACCTGAGTGAACCTTATAGTGAATCTGCACTTATTCAATTATGTATCTCTAAATTACCACGGTCATTAAGAGTGTCACTCTTAACAGGTCAGCAAAAAGAAAACATTTCAGCATTCAGAGAGCTATTGCAGCTTTTAGAAGTGCAGCAATCTGATTATTCTTTTGTAAACAAAAATTTTTCGTATAGTAATCAAAGTCAACAAACTTACAGTAATTACGATCAGGGACGTAATTTCAACAGGAAAAGTAACAGACACTTTAGGAACGACAACCACCAGAACTTTAATAACAGGCAAAATTCTCATTATCAATATCATCAAAATATTCAGCAACAGGAACCACCTTTTAGTAACAATAGACGATTTCCACCACAACAGCATGAAAACCAGCCGGTTAGAATACCTAACCAACAATGGAATGCACAAGGTCAACCAGGCTTTAATGTTTCGCCGCGTGCACGTATAGTCCCTGATACAACAAATGGTAACGCACGGCAGCAAAGGAATAACTACGTACAGAGAAGACAGTTTTTCAATTCCAATCGCAATGCACCGTATAGGAATGACTATTACGATAGACGTAAAAATAATGACGAGAATTTTCAGCGTACATCTAACAACAGTCGATCTTACCAACAGCAAAATCCTCCGCAAGAACATATTCTCATGAATGAACCCGATAGTAGGTACCATCCAGAGCGTAACACGTCTGGAAGAAGTAATAGGACAGTTCAAATAGTAGAAATGCCACGGAATCCTCCTGATAATAGTAACACGTCAGATAGAATTTGACTAGATACTGTAAAAATCGCATCTTCCAATAACACAAGCACTACTTTCGACACGCAAAATGTTGTTCACGAAAATGTAATTACGTTTGACGATATCAGAGACACTCTTTTGCAGGAAAAACCAGTTGTTCAGAAAACCATTTCACATCCTGTCATCGAAATTAAAATTGGTTCATCGAAATTTTCTGCAGTAATTGATTCTGGGTCACCTATGTCAGTAATAAATGAAGAAACTTTTAACGAGTGTAACAAAGAGAATACCTATCCCACATTACCTTTAGGCAAAACGAAAGTGAAAGGAGCAGTATCGAGTAAAGGAGTGGACGTAAAATTTCAGACGCATTTATCATTTTATATTGGAGGTCATACTTTTCACTCAAATTTTTGGATTGTTCCTTTATTGACAACAGACGTAATTTTAGGTACTAATTTTCTCGTACAACACGACGCAGTGGTTGATTTTCAAAATTCTTATTTAATGTTGAAGGATGAAAATGTGCAATTGGCTTTGGAATTTCAGCATTTACTATCGACAGAAGAGGAAACAATTAATCGCACAGAGGTTATTTCCGCAACACGTAACATAGACTGTAATCCCACATTGTTCACAGACACGTACGTACATAACTATAATACTCCAGAAGAAACTGACTACGACGTAATGCAGATGATTTCCGATAAAGTTGAACAAAGCAGTGCAAATACAGACGACGAACGAACGCAATTACACAAAATTCTTTTACAGCAAGCTCCAGTTTTCGATAACATTCCTGGTACTATGTCCGGATTTATGTACGAATTTCAAGTCAAACAGCACGACACATTTAAAGCAAAGCATTATCCTATTCCGTATATTCACAGAGAACAGGTTAAAAAAGAGTTGCAGGATATGCTCGATCAAGGAATTATTGAACCAGCAGTTAGCCCGTACATAAACCCGCTGCATATTGTTAAGAAAAAAGATGGCACACTTCGCCTCGTACTTGATTCACGTCACATTAATGACATTATTATTAATGAAACAGATCGACCACAGACATTAGAAGAACTACTACAGAAATTTCACGGTACAGCTATTTATTCCACATTAGATTTGAAATCGGGATTTTGGCAAATTCAACTTCATCCAAATTGCAGAAAATATACAGCTTTTCTCTGTTTCGGCGACTGTTATCAATTTTGTAAATTACCGTTCGGCTTAACTATTTCTTCTGCTGCTTTTATTCGCGGTTTGAACACAATACTTCCGACAGAACTTAAAGACAGAATTACGACGTACGTAGACGACATTCTTATTGCAGAAGCTAACTGGTCTGAACATAATCTGATTTTAGAACGACTATTGCAAACTTTCCATGCACAAGGACTTACAGTTAACCTCAGTAAATCGCATTTTGGTAAAACTTCTATAAAATTTCTTGGACACGTAATTTCAGCAGAAGGCATTGCGCCTGATCCAGAAAAACTTCAAGCTCTACGTGACATTACTGTTCCTACAACAAAGAAACAATTACGCAGTTTTTTGGGCTTAATTAACTTTTTTCGTAAATTTATTCATCACTCTGCTTTAGACACGCCTAGATTATGCCAATTAACAGGTAAAAACACTATTTGGTCATGGGATAAGCAAGCACACTCTGAATTCGTGAACCTGAAACATGCTTTGTTGAATGCTCCACTTTTATCGCACCCAGACCTTACTAGAAATTTTTCTATTGCCACCGACAGTTCCAACACAGCTTTAGGCGTACACATTTTTCAGGAAATTGAAGAAGATGGCTCAATAGTAATTAAAAACATCGCATTTGCAAGCCGCATTTTGTCACCTGCTGAACGAAATTATTCCGTTACTGAACTAGAAACATTATGTGTTGTATGGGCTTTTACGAGATTTCGGCACTTTCTTTATGGCAGACATACCACCGTTTACACAGATCACAGAGCTATACAATTTTTACTTTCAGCTAAATTTACTCACGACAGATTAAGCAGATGGAAACTGTATTTACAAGAATTTAATTTTACGATTGTTCACATTCCCGGTACACAAAATGTTATAGCAGACGCACTTTCTCGTTCTCTCAGCAACAATCAGCAAGACGTAGCAACCAACTTCTGCAAAACAAATTTCAGCGTCATGTACATTCAACAAGTTGCATTTGAAAATTTTATTTCATCATCATTACAGGACATAGCACGAGAGCAAAGCAAAGACAATGTGTGGAAAGGAATTAAACACCTTTGGCAAGATAAGAATAAAGTTACGATTAGAAACCACTACACTGTACGCAATGACATTCTGTTTCGCCGCTCTCATCCAGACAGTAACAATTGGTTATTATGCATTCCTGACGAACTGGTTAACAAATTAATCTGGTACACTCATTTAAGCTACGCACATTATGGAGCAAGAAAATGTTTTCTGATACTGAGACAGAACTGTTATTTTACAAACATGGAAAAACGTATACGACGAGTTTTAGCGTCATGTAAAATTTGCCAGAAAGCTAAGTCTGACACCACTTCACATATTCCTCCATTATATCCCATTGTACCTGTTAAATTAAGACATATGGCCGCAGTAGACATTTTTGGTCCAATTCCGAGAACTAATAGAGGTTTTTGCTACATCTTTGTCGCTGTTGAACTCACTTCAAAATTTGTTACCTTCACTCCGTTACGCAAAGCTACTGCTAAAACTGTTTCGAAAGCATTTGTAAAGCATTTCTTATTTCATGTAGGGCATGTGATGAAAGTAATTTCTGACAATGGATCACAATTTCGTTCTGCTATATGGACACGCATGTTACGAGCTAGAAACATTTCTCCGATTTATATATCCAAGTACCACGCTTCTTCGAACCCTTGTGAACGACTAATGAAAGAAATTGGTAAACTGTGTAGAATATACTGCCACAAAAGACATGTTAATTGGGACACACACGTACACTCATTTCAAGATGTAATTAATTCCATTCCAAATGAATCCACTATGCTACCTCCGTCTGTTATACTGAAAAACGTTGAACCACCAAACAAAATCAAAGAATTAGTAACATTTCCTACATCTCGTCGATTACGACACCACGAAATAATTGACATTGCGCTGAACAACATCAAACGTGCCGCAGAGCGCCGGAGAAGACAGCAAAAACAGGTTTGTAGACGCCGAGACTTTCACGTTGGACAGAAGATATTAGTACGTACACACTATTTATCCAGCAAATTAAAAGGTAAGTGCAGTAAATTTGAACTCCTATACGCAGGTCCATATCGGATTCGCAGCATTCCTCACCCCAATGTTGTACACGTCGAAACTCTGAGAACCAGAAAATCGAAAGGCAACCATCATGTGTCAAACATTAAACCCTTTATCGAATGAAACCACTTTACGATGTAACATGCTATGAAGCCGTTTACACATTTTATGACCACTTATGCAATTATATTCACATGACTAATTACTGATGATTATCGTATTTTTTCTTGGCAAGTGCCCGGCAAGGTAAGGTTAGCAAGTCGCTTTTCTTGTCGTTACACATCAGACCGTGCACATTTTTTCAGATGAATTTACACATTTTATGACCACTTATGCAATTATATTGACATTACTAATTACTGATGGTTATCGTATTTTTTCTTGGCAAGTGCCCGGCAAGGTAAGGTTAGCAGGTCGCTTTTCTTGTCGTTACACATCAGACCGTGCATATTTTCCAGATGAACTTACACATTTTGTGACCACTTATGCAATTACATTTATGTGACTACCTATTGATGATTATCGTATTTTTTCTTGGCAAGTGCCCGGCAAGGTAAGGTTAGCAGGTCGCTCTTCTTGTCGTTACACACTAGACCGTGCATTTTTTCAGATGAACTTACGCATTTTATGAATAATTATGCAATTCTCTATAATGACGCATTAATTTTATCAAATTCTCTCTCCATTGAAGTCTTTAATTATCGCATCTATTAACTACACTACATATAAGCTGAACACAACGAATGTCACATTTTGTCTTTCTTATGTATGTACGATTGTTTTTATGTTTTGTTTGTATGCACTGTGAACTAGTTAAGGTATAACACACACCATTTGACTTTGACATTTTGCCTTGTGACATCTCAACATCGTGACTGTTTTACATTTTCCTTTTTTGCTGCTGCATTACCATATTCTCTGTACACCTTTTGCCTTTAAACACTGTCTGTGCCTTGAGATGTTACGTTTTCTGTCATGTTATGTTGTATGCTTAATTGAGTCACCATTAACCAGTCACTATTTAATGGGTATATGATTTAAATGCAAGACATTAATCTTTGTTCATCAATTTCAGAAATAAATGATGCGTACAGGAAATGAATTAAACAGAAGTGGGAATTTCACCTATGGAATAAACGAAAGAAGATGCAATAAGCTAATGAGGACGAGTAAATGGATCAGAATTAACAAGCATTAACCAGAATATATTATACACATCGCAGAATAGCAGTCTTAACTAATTTTTTCTTTCAGAATACAAAGCGATTGATGCAAGCTGTCAGACAGAACTACACATTTTAGTTTTAAGTGATGAAATATGCTAGGGATTAGGAATAGTTGTGTGATGAATAATGAAATGATTTTTGCAGATGATAATGAATGCTGATAATGAACAATGATGAAGAATATGGTACTATGAATAATGAAGTTTTTGTTTACAGGTGATGATAATGATGGAGTTATGATGATATGAATAATGAAGTTTTTCTTTACAGATGAGGATAATGTTGAAGTTATGTATTTATGCTATGTAGTTATTTAAGTATTTGTTGCAGTTTACTTTGACAGCAGGTGTTATATTGCGTAGTAGGATGACTGAAGGTTTTGGAAAGGACAGCTATGGAACACATTTTTTATACACATTTCACTACCTGTTAATTCGAAGTTCACTACTTTTCAGCATAGTCTGCGTTTCTTCTTTCAGCTCAATAATCCATTTTGTATTTTTCTTTCAGGAGAAGCTTTTTATGATAGTTACTAAACTTGTTACTTATTATACCTGTTCTAGTACTTGCATTTTTCTTACCCACTTGTGTCTATCATTTATAAATGTGATAACCTTGCTACAGCTGACTCATGACGAATGACGTTACACAATCTTTTCATTTATAGGAACAACCTAGAAGCAATTTTTTCTCTTATTTCTTCTTGCTTTCCCTTATATTTACCCAAAGCAATGCATTGCTAGCAGAAAAAACAAAATGTATTAACAGTCCCAGATAATGTCACTAGTTTATGATAATTCTGAATAACACTGATCAGCTCTGAATAGTATGTCACTTGAATAATGACTTCTTAATGATACCAAAACATAATTGCCACTATCTATTGTAATGAGAGTACTTATTATGCCCATGCTTATTAATGCTACTAATGTTTTGTACTATTCAATACTTGCTGGCCACTGAGTGCCCATAATTAATGTAACTTATAATGCCCATGCTTATTAATGCTACTAATGTTTTGTACTATTCAATACTTGCTGGCCACTGAGTGCCCATAATTAATGTAACTTATAATGCCCATGCTTATTAATGCTATGACTGTAATTAACTGATTTTTCTAATAATGATTTCTTAATGATATGAATAATACTGAATGATGAATAATGTTTTATACTATTCAATACTTGCTGGCCACTGAGTGCCCATAATTAATGTAACTTATAATGCCCATGCTTATTAATGCTATGACTGTAATTAACTGATTTTTCTAATAATGATTTCTTAATGATATGAATAATACTGAATGATGAATAATGTTTTATACTATTCAATACTTGCTGGCCACTGAGTGCCCATAATTAATGTAATTACTTATAATGCCCATGCTTATTAATGCTATGATTGTAATTAACATTTTTCTAATAATGATTTCTTAATGATATGAATAATACTGAATGATGAATAATGTTTTATACTATTCAATACTTGCTGGCCACTGAGTGCCCATAATTAATGTAAATACTTATAATGCCCATGCTTATTAATGGTATGATTGTAATTAACATTTTTCTAATAATGATTTCTTAATGATATGAATAATACTGAATGATGACTAATGTTTTATACTATTCAATACTTGCTGGCCACTGAGTGCCTATAATTAAGACTTTTTATGAACATGTTCTGTAATATTAAAATACATGGTACAGAAATGTTCAATGACTAGAGTATGGATACCGCAAACTACTTATGTAATCACTAATCAAGACTTGTGTGTTAGTTAATGTCCTTCACCTTCTGACCTAACTACCTGAAATTATTGTAACATCCATTTGTCTTGTCCATCCTCATTATCATGGAGCACTATATTTGGTTTTTGCACTAATTCTACGTTGGTGTGCCGCCTCTTAAAAGCGTGGTGTTGACACGACATGCTGTCCACCACTGTAGGCGAAGAAACTACTTATGTAATCACTAATCAAGACTTTGTTATGGAGCACTGTGTGCCGCCTCTTAAGAGCGTGGTGTTGACACGACATGCTGTCCACCACCGTAAGCGATGAAGACGTTATTCTGGTCCCACTGTTTGGTGTACCTGGTATACTGCCAAATGATAGTATGGAATACTACTACGACGTTTCACTGTCTTGATACGCTGATAAATACTTCTGGGAACGGAACTGCAGATTGTATCACTTAGTTGTGATTCTGTGGAAAGATATGGACTTTCAGTGCAGCTATGTGCAAACTAAAGTGCTACAACCATGATGCAATCCTTCCTTTCCTATTCTAATAGTGAAAATCATTTTTTTACTAACACCATTTATGTTCATGGCCTATACATTTTTTTTCTCGATTTGTTGAACTCTAGTGCGAGTACACTTGTGTCACTTGTCGACATGATTTTTGCCATTTGTTGTCAAAATACTAAAGACATTTTCGATTTGTTTTGAAGTGCAGTATGTGTGCACTCTTGTCATCTATATTGTATATACTTTTTGTGATTTGATGATTTTTTCTACTCTTGCGTTTATTTGTTATAAAAATGTTCAAAAGTTTTCAGTGCATGTGCACTTATGTGAATATGTTTTCAACTGAACTACAGTGCCTGTGCACTCTTCTCAATTTTCGATATGATTTGTGTTCATTCTGTATACCTTTTATGATTTATGTCACTTGTTACTCTTGTATATACATTTCGCCTTTTACTGATATGTTCTCCACTGCAGTGCATGTGCACTCATGACACTTGTCAACATGATTTTTTTTTTTTGCCTGTTATGAAACTGCTAAAGAATTTTTTAGTGTGTGTACACTTTGTTATCTGTCAAATAATTTGTATATACATCTTTCCTGATTTGTTTTGTACTTATATTTTGTCTTGTCTGTAATGTTTTGTAATCGGTGCATGCGCACAACATTTAATTCATGTGATACATCTAAATGTTAATTAATTAAAAGAAAAATTTGTTACGATGGCAAGTCCAAATGACTCACCATCGCTGCCAAATTTTTGCCCCCCCAGTGGAGGGTTATGAAACACGTATGTTGTGCGGCAGCGATGCTGAGACATTGTAGAATCTCTGACCAGAGCAGTTGCGCTCGACTCGCAGTAGCGAGCAGTCAGTCAGTCTGCAGTAGTCAGTCCTCAGTAGTGCTTGGAGTCTGTGAGTAGCAGTAGCGGAGAGCAGTCGGCGGGCGTCGGCACCGCAATGGTCGAGATACAGGATAAGGTATATTGTTAATCAGCCTCGCGCTCAACTAGCAATGTTAATTAAGTGTAATTTTCTGTAAAAATCGCCCCCAATAATAATTTTGATTTTTTGAAAGCAATTTTTTAACAAAAGTATCATTTGATTCCCTTGCATTTCCTTAAACAAAAAATTTCAGTTAACTTCAAAAAATTTAGTTATGGCGATACATCTATTGCAAGCTGTGCCGCAGAATAAGAGCAGAATTTTGACATGCAGTTTTAATAAGGTAAGAAATTTATTCTGAATTCGCACAGGGCAAACACCGACATTTCGGTTTAATTGAGTTTAGGTTATCATTGCAGTTTCATTGTCATGGGATTATCGTTCATTATTTTATGGGAACTCGCACTTGAGTCAGATAGCGAGCTTTCATTTAATTGTCTTTGCCATTAATATTCTTGTGGGGAGTTTATACTTAGCTGTGGCTCCATTACTAATAAATATAGTCTTTTTAAAATTTCTGTGGGGAGGTTACAAACCATTTGAACATTCCTTTGCAGAATACAGTTATAGGGCAATAAGCAGGTGAAGCCGAATTATTGAAGTTTCGTCGTTGCTGGCTGTACTTCTGTTGTTAACATACAGTAGTCACAGCTTAGTAAATATTAATGTTAATTTGAACAGAAAACAGGGAAATGTGCAAAATGATTTTCCTCCATTACGGTTTACAGACAACTGTGTTTGTTGGATAAGTGCAAGTTTTCATCTGATTTGCCAGGTTCCAGAACGATAACACTGGATTAGCTTCCAGGCCTATGAGCAGCTACGTAGAGGGAGACTGAAGGAGGGCTTCCGGCCACCGCAGTGGGGTGCACGGGAGCGCGCAGGCGATTCGTCAGCGCTTGAATTACCTCCACTGGAGCTGGAGGCGGCGGTGTGAGCGGCGGGAGGGCGGCCGGCCGGGGTCGCCATCCGTCTGAGGCCCCTCTGCCGATGCTGCCCGCCACTGGCTGCTGCGGTTCCCGGGGGCAAGGCCACGCGCCTCTGGTGAGGCTGGACATCTGTCAGCCGACGACTGCTATTCCTCAGGTCGCTGTTTCAATTCCTCACCTCTCCTTGAGTACCCAGTGAGATTATGACGATCACCTGAGCATGTGCTAGTGGCAGACACGATGGCCGTATGAGCTCGAACTGTTTAAATCAGTTGCTGATTCCTCTGCTAGAGTATGCTTGACGACTGTTCTCTTGTCACAGGTGGTGAAGGCCACATGCTTGAGACTCACTACGGGAAAACAGGTGGCAATGGAGGCGATGTGTACATAGTTGTTGAGATGCGGGTGCTTTTAGAGGAAGAGAATTCCTGTGAGGTACAGCTACCATTTGCTGACTTAGCCGTTTGGTAGGACTCATTTAACAGCTTAGAGATCCTGATGTCCAAAACGTAAACTGTTGTCAAGATGCAGCACATCGTTTGACTATTGTGATTTAGAATTTCCCTCGTTTTCATAATGAAACGTATGTATATGCTGGTATGGTTCCTTACACAGGCCGTATCACCACCTTCCACAGCTTAAACAATTCACGTAAGAGGACTTCTTTCAGCTTAATATTCGTCATGTAACTGGCAGAGTGAACTAGCGAGCACATAACACTATAGTACTGTGCACTGCAGCGAATGCTCGCGTAAATTCTGTGATTGGTGAACCCACTAACACTGGTGAATCATTTTTAATTGCCTGTGAATTCGACACAGCTAATGACTCTGTGAGAACATACCATACATGCTACTAGTAGAATCCTACTAGGAGCGTACCTAATAGGAGGTGGTTTAACCACCAAACAATTTATGTGAGTATTCCACTGCTATAAACTTTGTTCTTGTTCAGTGTTAAATTCCATATAGTAGGAAGTGCTGACACAGTACAAGGAGCACAGTGCACAGTGCAAAGTTAAATTATAAAGACAGAATACCTAGAAATATTTGTTATTTAATGCCTTCATGAAAAATATTTGTTTAAAATTACTTTATCGTCAAAAATTGACCATAAAAATAATGGAAAAAAATAAACGATCGATCTTCAAACCAGTCTGATAACATTCTCTGAGCCATGCCTCATCCTGCATCCTTCTTTGTTTCATTACATGCTTATTTTTATGCACTCGAAGTCTAGGGTAGCAGCTTTGATTGTAAATCATAACGTTGAAACCCGCCACTGCCAAAATGTTCGTTAATAACTAGGATTGGCGGCCAAACACTTCCGACATGAGGAGTCAGCCTTATTCTGCCAAAGGCCACCTCAAAGAGGGCGGAGGAACGGACAGATGTTCAGGACACTCTATTCCTGTCTTTGGGGTGCGAAAATGGCCCTAAAGGCAGAAGAATTAGCAATGATCAACGGCATGAGGCTGCAGAAGGCAATGGAAACCACTACATTAAAGACACATAACGTACGTCCACAGGACATGTGGCCTGTAATTGAAAAAGTTTCATGATGATATTTCCATTGGCAAAAGACTCCGGAATAGACCCCGCAGTCAGATCTCTGGGAGGGAACTGCCAAAAGGGAGATGATCATGAAAAAGAAAATGAATAAACAACGAAATGAAAACGTTCTACGAGTCAGGGAATGGAATGTGAGAAGCTTGAACGTTGTAGGGAAGCTACAAAATCTGGAAAGGGAAAGGTAAAGGCTCAATCTAGGTATGGTAAGGGTCAATGAGGTGAAATGGAAAGATGACAACGATTTCTGGTCAGATGAGTATAGGGCTTTATTAAAATCAGCAGAAAATGGTAAACAGGGGTAGAATTATTTGCGAATAGAAAGGTAGGCCAGAGAGTTAATGAGGACAGTTTAGTGATAGGGTTATTCTTATAAGAATCGACAGCAAACAAACATCAACAGCAATAGTTCAGGTATACATGCAGACATCGCAAGCTGAAGATGAAGAGATAGAGAAAGGGTAATACAGTACATTATAAAAGATCAAAAATCTATTAGTCTTGGGGGAGTGGAATGGAGTTGTAGGGCAGGAAGTAGAAGAATAGGTTACAGGAGAATATAGGTTTGGGACAAGGAACGGGAGGGGAGAAAGACTAATTGAGTTATGTAATAAATTTCAGCTAGTAATAGCGTATACTTTGTTCAAGAATCACAAGAGGATAAGGTATACGTGTAAAAAGCCGGATGATAAGGAGAAATTCCAGTTACATTACATCATGGTCAGGCAGAGATTCCGAAATCAGATACAGGATTGTAAGGCATACCCACGAGCAGATATAGAGTAGGATCACAATGTAGTAGCGATGAAGAGTAGGCTGAAGTTTAAAAGATTAGTCAGAAAGAATCAACTCACAAACATGTGGGAAAACGAAGTACTGGAAGTACTAAGGAATGACGAGATACACTTGAAATTCTCTAAGGCTACACATGCAGCAATAGGAAATAGCTCAGTAAGCAGTACAGTTGAAGAGGAATGTAAAAAGGGGGCAATCACAAAAGGGAAGGAAAATCCTAGATATGAAGAAGGTAACTGCGAAGAAACCATCGGTAACATAAGAAATACTTAATTTGATGAATAAAAGAAGGAAGTCCAAAAATTTTCACAGAAATCAAGGAATGCAGATATACAAATCGCTGAACAATGAAATAAATAGGAAGTGCAGGGGTGCTAAGAAGAAATGGGTGCATGAAAAATGTGAAGAAATCGAAAAAGAAATGATTGGTAGAAGGAACGATTCAATATGTAGGAAAATCGAAACTACCTCCGATGAAATGAAAAGCAAGGGTGGTAACATTAAGATTGAAACGGGAATTCCACTGTTAAATGCAGAGGAGAGCGCGGATGAGTGGAAATAATACATTGAGAACCTTTGTGAGGGAGACGATTTGTCTGATGTGGTAGAGGAAGAAGCAGGATTCGATTTAAAATAGAGGATCCGATAGTCAGTCCAGTACTAGAATCAGAATTTAAGAGAGCTCTGGAGGACATAAGAACAAATAAGGTAGAATGGATAGATAATATTCCATTAGAATTTCTAAAATCATTGAGGGAAGTGGCAACAAAATGACTATTCAGATTGGTGTGTCTAATATATGAGTATATGCGACATACCGTCTAACTTTCGGGAAAATATCATCCACACAATCGCAAAGATTGCAAGAGCTGAGAAGTGCAAGAATTATCGCACAATGACATTAACAGCTCATGCATCCGATTTGCACACATGAATAAAATCCAGAGGAATGGAAAAGAAAATTAAGGACGTGTTAGATGACAATCAATTTCGATTTAGGAAAGGTAAAGGCACCAGAGTGGCGATTCTGATCTTGCGATAGATAATGGACTCAAGACTACAGAAAAATCTAGGCAAGTCATCGTCTTTGTGGGCCTGTAAAATGATTTCGTAAATGTAAAATGGTGCAACATTTTCGACGTTCTGAGAAATATAGGGGTACGCTATAGAACAGACGGGTATTATACAATACGTACAAGTACCAAGAGGGAGTAAAAAGGGTGGACAACCAAAAACGAAGTGCACAGATTAAAAAGGATGTAATAAAAGAATGTGGTCTTTTGTCCCTAATGTTCAATCTGTACATCGGAGAAGCAATTATGGAAATAAAAGAAAGGTTTAGGAGTGGAATTAAACTTCGAGGTGAAAGCATACAATGATATGACTCGCTGATGACATTGCTATCCTGAGTGAAAGTGAGGAAGAATTACATAATATGCTGAATGGATTGAACAGTGTAATGAGTACAGAATAAGAAGAGAGAGTAAATCTAAGAAAGACGACAGTAATGAGAACCAACAGAAATTAGAAAAGCGAGAATCTTAACATCAGTAAAACAATAAACTGCTAACCAAGATCGCAGGAATTCTTTTTATTCCATGATGACCGGTTTCGGCAAAACTATAGCCGTCATCATTGGATCTTAGAACACATACAGGTTACAACATCAAGGCAAACAATGGTGACATTAATAGTTGTCTACAACACGCAGGCCTTACAATATGGTCGTAAGTAGCACATAGGCGTCCGAGAGAGATGACATTATAAATGTTATGTGTCTCCATTACATGCAAGCGCAAGCTAGGTACTTTCGCCGAAACCAGTAATCATGGAATAAAAAGAATTCCTGCGATCTTGGTTACCAGTTTATTGTTTTACAAGCATCTAGATCGCTCCCACATGGGCACAATTTGCTCCGTACAAAATAGTATGTCTTAACATCAAGATTGATGGTCACCAAGTAGTTGAAGTTAAGGAATTCTGCTACCCCCCATGAATCATGGACCTTGCCGTTGTTGGGAAGCTTGTACACCTTACAGTTAGCCACATCGTACGTGAAACCACACCGGAGGGGCGTCTGTTGAGAGGCCAGACAAACGTGTGTTTCTTGACGAGGGGCGGCAGCCTTTTCAGTAGATGCAACGGCTGCCCTTGTAACAAAACGGTCTTGCTGTGCTGGTCGGTACTGCAAGCAGCTGAAAGCAAGGGGAAACTACAGCCGTAATTTCTCCCTAAGGTGTGCTGCTTTACTGTATGGTTAAACGATGATGGCGTCCTCTTGGGTAAAATATTCCGGAGCTAAAATAGTCGCCCATTCGGATCTCAGGGCAGGGACTGCTCAGAAGGACGTCGTTATCAGGAGAAACAAAACTGGCGTTCTATGGATCGGAGCCTGGAATGTCAGGTCCCTTAATCGGGCAGGGAGGGCAGAAAATTTAAAAAGGAAATGGATAGGTTAAAGTTCGATATAGTGGGAATTAGTGAAGTTCGGTTGTAGAAGGAACAAGACTTCTGGTCAGCAGAATACAGGGTTATAAATACAAAATCAAATAAGGGTAACGCAAGAGGAGGTTTAATAATGAATAAAAAAACATAATAACGCTGATCAGCTACTACAAAGAGCATAGTGAACAACCCATTATTGTAGCCAAGATATACACAAAGACAGTAGTACAATAATCATCTTGAGTTTATCCTGTGTTTCCTTTAACAATATACATGTTTTTGGATGGGGTCTGAATTAGCAAATCACAATTTTGTTGTTTGTCCCTAATCATGTTTCGCTGCAGTTGCAGCATCATTAGTGGGTTTTCATTTTACGACTGTAAAACATAATTAATGTTCTTTAGTGGTTATACACATCTAAATATTAGTTTATAAATCGTGGTTACAGATTTTAAAGAACACTTTTTACCACAAGGTGTGGTTTTCCTGCTGTATTACGTCTTTACAGTTTGTCATCTGCAACCATACAGACAAAATATATACGCAAAAATTACGTTTTCTGAACGGTTATGACTGCGCTTGAAATTAATTAATTTTATTTTGAAAGGTCATATGTGTTTGTGTGTGGTGTGTGTGTGTGTGTGTGTGTGTGTGTGTGTGTGTGTGTGTGTGTGTCTGTTTACATTATGTTTTACTTACATTTTCTTTTTTCTTCATCTTCTTCACTGTCAAGTTCTCTGTATTGAGTTGTCACTGTTACTGTTTACCAGCTGTAAAAACATTATAGCGGACAGTGGAACAGTTGAAGGTGTGGAAACAAGGTAGGGGACAGTGGATCAGTTGATCATGTCACTGGTGGTTGTTTTGAATCTCTCAGAGGTGTATGTGTGTGTGTGTGTGTGTGTGTGTGTGTGTGTGTGTGTGTGTGTGTGTGTGTGTGAAAAGAGAGAGAGAGAGAGAGAGGGGGGGAGACAGAGGGAGAAAAACAGAGAGAGAGAGAGAGAGAGAGAGAGAGAGAGAGAGAGAGAGACAGAGAGACAGGGTAGGTGCGAAAATTTATCATTATTATTATAATTATAATATTTATTTATCATCTTTGGTTTTGTGTGTATGTATGTATGTGTGTGTCAGTGTGCGTGTGTGGGGGGTGGGGTGGTTCAATGTGTTGGTGTTATCTAACAATGCTTTGAGGGCAGAGAACCAAGTTCCATTACAGAGCGCTATGTATTCATTTATTACTTGCTTTCCTTCGACCATGGCTTTTTGTATTTGATAATTTTCTTCAATTTTTAGTTTTTTTTTGTGGTGCTGATGCTGCATTTGAGAATTTTCAAATCAGTATTGATTTGTGATGGGTTATGTTTCTTCTCCATAATGTGTTTAGCAAATGTGGAATGACACCTGTTACTTTTTAATGCTTTTTCTGTGTTCTGTATATCTGGTATTAATGTTTCTGATTTTCTGTCCTACATAAACTGATTTGCAGTCCTGACACATTAATTGGTAAATTCCGGATGTGTTGTTTTTGTCTGTGCTTGTGTTGGTTGTCCTTAGTTTTCTCTGTGGTGAGTTGTCTGTCCTGTAGGCTATTATTTGCCCTTATTTTTTAAGTATGTTGCCTATTCTGTGGGCTTCTTTGTTATTGTAAGTGAGAGTGAGCCACTTGTTTGTTGTTGTGGGTTTTTGTTGTTCATGTGTGTTCATAAGTATGTTCTGTGTGTTTGCAAGTTGGTGAGAAGGCTTTGGTTGTTGTGTGTTGGGTATCTTTTTATTTTTGGTTTAATTTTGTGTTTCAGTTTATTTATGGTGTTGGTATGATATCCATACTCTATAGCTATTTGTCTGATTGTCTATAATTCATTGATATAGTTGTTTTCATTGACTGGAGTTTTGTTCAAACTGTGTAGCATATAATGGATAACAGCTGGTTTGTGTGCAGTCAAATGATTAGAATGTTTGTGAATGGTTATTCTACTTGTTGCTTCTTTTCTGTAGATGGAAAATTGGTGTTTGTTATGTGCCTGTATGTTGTGAGGTCAAGGAAATTTAACTTTTTGTCGTTTTCTGTTTCTATGGTGAATTTCATTTTTGGTTGGATTTAGTTTATATCACTGTGGAGTTTTTGGGTGCAACTGGGTGTTTCACCTAAAAGGCATATGATGTCATCTACATAACGATACCAATATATTATCCGATATTGTTTGGGTCTTACTATTGTTTCAAATATTTTATTTTCAATGTGATTCAGAAAAATGTTGGCTGGAAGTCCACTGACTGGTGACCCATTTGGAAACAAGTCTTCTTGTGAGTAGAACTGGTTGTCAAATGAAAAATAGTTTTGCTCTGTGATTAGCTTTAGAATGCAAGCTACTTACTTTATGTGGGGTTTGGGAATTTCTGCCTGTTCTTCTAATGGTTGTTTGATGATGTTGAAGGTTTCTATAGTGGGGTATTGGTGTACATGGATGTGATGTCAAATGATATGGCCATGGTACACGGATCTCCCTATCAGAGGTTCGAGTCCTGCCTCAGGTGTGAGTGTTGTCCATATCCTTAGTTAGTTTAATTTAGTTTCATTGGTGTGTAAGCCTTAGCAGTTTGGTCCCATAGTCCTTACCACAAATTTCCAGTTTTTCAAATGATGTGAGTGTGGCTGTTTTGGGTACATTAATGTTTTTGTTTTCTTGTATCGTTTTTTTTTGAGGTTGTGTGCACTTCTCTTAGTTGGGTATATGTAATGTTTCTGCAATTATTTGTGCATTTCTCTGGCTAAGTGATATGTGGGTGCACTTCTGAAAGTGACAACAGGGCATATTGAAATGCCATCCTTGTGGAACTTTAGTAGGCTGTTCAGTGTAGGTGCTTGGGGATTCCTCTGTTTCAGCCATTTTGGTTTCTCTTTTTCAATATGTGTGAATTACTTTTGAGAAGTGTTTATGTGGTTTTCTGGTATCTTTGTGTTGGCTCGTTGGTTAGCTTTGCTATGTTGTTGTTTGCCAAGAAATTTTAAGGTTTTATCCTTGTAGTCATCCTGTTTTATTATTACCATGGTGCATCCCTTGTCTGATCTCGTAATGAGAAGAGCCTCATCATTTTTAAGTTTGTTCTTCATTTTTCTGAAGGTTTTTTCTTCTTCAGTTTTTGTTCCAGTCAATATGTTGTTGTTTTCCTTTATTATGCATCTTACTTCTTCTGCAACAAATTCTTTTGTCAGACCTTCATTGAAGTTTGGGTTACTGCCGCTTTCTTGTTGTTTTATGATGTATTCACTTTCCGTGATAAAATTCTCCACTGCCTTCCATGTAATGTGTGTCGACATTATATTTTGGGTCTTTTACTAGAAAATTTATTTCTTGGTTAGTTAGTTGTATGTCAGTAAGGTTGACCAGATGTTTGTGGAATGCATGGTTTGGTTGCTTTCTCTTTTGATTTATAATGATTTCATTTTGTTTCAAAAGAATGTTCCATCTTGTTATTGTTTATTCCATTTTGTTTTTATTTCATATTTCTGTGTTTTGTTTGGGTGTATTCATGATATCATTAAATATTTTAGAGAATTTGCTGCGAATTCCTAGTTCCAGATGTATTTTGTATAGTTCAACATTGAGTTCCTGCTTTTTTGTATGTAGGTATCTAATTTCTTGATTCAGCCGCTATATTTCTGCATTGTGTTTTGCACATTGGGCTGCAGGTGACATACTGTTTACATTTAGATGTATGCAATTAGGTATTAAATTATGCCAAAGACAAATACCTTTGAATTTCTTATTTAAAATAGTTTGATGTAACTTTCCTGTGGTGTACCAGAAATTGTTGTAAAGTTTGCATGAAATGCCATGCAGTGCGTCAAGATAATCATCTTGAAGTAGAAGCTCTTTTGTCTGTCTTTGCTCTTACAATATGTACGTTTTTGAATGGAGTCCGTCTTTAGCAAAACACAATTTGGCTTCTTGTCCCCAAACAATAGTAAGATACAAAAAATACTGGATAATATATTGGTATCGTTATGTGGATGACGTCATAAGCCTTCTAGATGAAACACCCAGTTGCATCCAAAAACTCCACAGCGATGTAAACGAAGTCCACCCAAAATAAAATTCACCACAGAAAGAGAAAATGAAAAAATGTTAAATTTCCTTCATCTCACAATATACAGACACAACAACCAACAGCAATTCTCCATATACAGAAAAGTAGCAACAAGTAGCAGAGCCATTCACAAAAATGCTAAACATCTGATTGCACACAAACTAACTGGTTTGCAATATATGCTACACAGACTGAACCAAACTCCAGTCGCTGAAAACAACTATATCAATGAATTACAGACAATCAGACAAATAGCTATAGAGTATGGATATGATACAAACACTATACATCAACTGAATCACCAAATTAAAACGAAAATAAAAAAGTGACCTAACACAGAAAAACAAAAGCCTTCTCACCAACTTACAAACACACATAAACAGACACGTGAACAAGAAACACCCCCAACAACAAGCAAGTGTCTCACTCTCACTTACAGCAACAAAGAAGCCCACAGAATAGGCAACATACTCAAAACTTAAGGGCAAATAATAGCCTACAGGACAGACAACCCACCACAGAGAGAAAAGTAAGGACAACCAACACAAGCACAGACAAACACAACACAACTGGAATTTACCAATTAATTTGCCAGGTCATCAAAAGAGTTGATATAGGACAGACAAGGAGAAACTTTAATACCAGATGTACAGAACACAGAAAAGCATTAAAAAGTAACTGGTGTCACTTCACATTTGCTAAACACCTTATAGACAAGAAACATACCCCAACAGACATCAACACTGATTTGAAAACTCTCAAATGCAGCAACAGCCCCATAAAAAACTAATAATTGAAGAAAATTATCAAATACAAAAAACCATAGTTAGAGAAAAGCAAGTAATAAATGAATACACAGCTTTTTGCAATGGAACTTTGTTCTCTTCCTTCAAAGAATTATCAGATAACACCAACCCTTAGAAACACCCCCCCCCACACACACACACATACATACATACATACTCACACACCAACACACATGTACATACACACACTCAAAACCAAAGGTAGATAAATAAATATATGAATAAGTAAATAATTATATACATGTATTTATAATAACAATGATGTATCCTCAAATCCTACTCTCTCTCTCTCTCTCTCTCTCTCTCTCTCTCTCAATCTCTCTCTTTACACACACACACACACACACACACACACACCTCTGAGAAATTCAAAACAACCGCCAGTGATATCCTCAACTGTTCCACTGACCGCTACCTTGTTCTTACACCTTGAGCTGCTCCACCATCCGCCATCTTGTTTTTACACGTGGTAAACAGTGACAGTGAAAATGAAGAAAAAAGAAAAAGTTAGTGAAAAATAATATAAATAGGCACACACACAAACGAACACACATGACCTTTCCCATAAAATTATTTAATTTCAGGTATAGTCATAACGGTTTAGAAATCGTAATTTTTGGGTAAATATTTTGTCTATATGGTTGCAGATGACAAACTGTAAAGAAAAACAGATACTGTGAAAACGTAATACAGCAGGAAAAGGACACCTTATGGTAAGAAGCTATGAATACATAATTTTATGTGCTCTTCAGAAACCTCTATAATCACGATTTAAAAACTAATATTTAGATGTATATAGATAGTAAAGAACATCCCTTATGTTAAACAGCCATAAAATAATTAAAACAACTGATGATGCAACTGCAGTGAAACATGTTTGGGGACAAAAAATAAAATTGTGGTTTGCTAAAGGCAAACCCCATCCAAAACATTTGTACAGTAGTAGAAGTTTATATGCCAGTAGCTGCACATATGATGAACAATTGGAAGAAATGTATGATGTGATAAAGGAAATTATTCATATAGTTAAGGGAGACGAAAATTTAATAGTGATGAAAGACTGGAATTCGATAATAGGAAAAGGAAGAGAAGAAAAAGTTGTAGGTGAATATGGTCAGGGGGTAAGGAATGGAACAGGAGGGTACCTGGTAGAATTTTGCACAGGGCATAACTTAATCATTGCTAACACCTGGTTTGAGAATAATGAAATGAGATTGTTTACGTGGAAGAGACCTGGGGACACTGGACACTTCAAGATAGATTTTATAATGGTAAGACAGAGATTTGGGAACCAGGTTTCAAATTGTGAGACATTTCCAGGGGCAGATGTTGACTCTGACCACAATTTATTGATTATGTACTATAGATTAAAACTGAAGAAACTGCAGAAAGATGGAAATTTTTTGAAAGGGGACCGGGATAAACTGCAGGAACCAGAAGTTGTAGAGAGTTTCAGAGAGTGTTCGGGAACAGTTGACAATAACAGGGGAAATAAATACAGTAGAAGAAGAATGGGTAGCTTTGTGAGAGGAAATAGTGTAGACAGCAGAGAATGACGTATGTAAAAAGATGAGGGGTAGTAGAAATCGTTGGTTAAAAGATGAGATATTGGTTTTAACTGATGAAAGGAGAAACTATACAAACATAACAAATAAAGCAGGTGGAAAGGAATACAAACATCTCAAAAATGAGATCGACAGGAACTGAAAAAGGTATAAGCGTGGAGGGCCAGAGGACAAACATAAGGATGTAGAAGCTTATATCACTAGGGATAAGATAGATAACGCCTACAGGAAAATTAAAGAGACTTTTCCGGGAAAGAGAACCTCCTGTATGAATATCAAAAGTTCAGATGGGAAATCAGTGCTAAGCAAAGAAGGGAAAGCACAAACGTGGAATTAGTATATAACGTGTCTATACAAGGGAGATATAGTTGAGGGCAATATTATGTAAAAGGAAGTTGACGTAGATGAAGATGAAATAGGAGATATGATACCTACCTATGGTACGGCTATCTGTATCGCTGACGCACGCAAGCCTCCCCACCAACGGCAAGGTTCATGGTTCATGGGGAGGGTGGGGTGAATTAAATCAGGTAATTCTGAATGACTTAAATTCGAAAATGAGATACTTGAAGTAGTAATAGATGAGTTTTGCTATTTGAGTAGCAAAATAACTGATGACCGTCAAAGTAGAGAGGATAAAAAATGTAGACTGGCTATGGAAAGGAAAGCGTTTCTGAAGAAGGGAAATTTGTTAACATCGTGTTTATATTTAAGTGTCAGGAAGCCTTTTTTGAAAGTATGTGTATGTAGTGTAGCCCTGTACGGAAGTCAAACTTGGACGATAAACAGTGTAAACAAGTAGAGAATGTAAGCTTTCGAAAAGTGGTGCTATAGATGTACGCTGAAGATTAGGGAAGATCACGTAACTAATTGGGGGGGGGGGGGTATTGCATAGAAATTGCATAGAATTGGGGAGAAGTGGAATTGGTGGCACAACTTGGTTAGGAAGAACGATCGGCTTGTAGGACACGTTCTGAGGCAACAAGATATCACCAATGAAATATTGCAGGGAAGCGCGGACGGTAAAAATCGTAGAGGGAGACCAAGGGCTGAATACACTAAGAAGATTCAGAAGGATGTAAGTTGCAGTAGTCATTTGGAGATGAAGATGCTTGCACAGGATAGAGTAGCATGGAGAGCTGCATCAAATCAGTCTCTCCACTCAAGGCTACGACAACGACAGACAGCAAAATAATCAATGACGGACGGATCAAGGAGGATATCAAAAGCAGACTAAAACTGGCAAAATGGACGTTACAGGCCAAGAGAAGTCTACTAGTATCAGACATAGACCTTAACTCGAGAAAAAAGTTTCTAAGAATGTTCAACTGGAGCACAGCAATGTATGGTAATGAAATATGGTCTGTGGGAAAATCAGAACAGAAGAGAGTCGAACATTTGAGAGGTGGTGCTACAAACGAATGTTGAAAAATAGGTGGACTGGTAAGGTAAGGAATGAGGAGCTTCTGCTCAGAATTGGAGAGGACAGGAACCTGTGGAAAATACGGACAAGGAGAAAGGACAGCATGATAGGACATCTATTAAGACAAAAGAGAATGGTGCTAACGGTACTAGAGGGAGCTGTAGAGTGCAAAAACGTAGGGGAGGACACAGATTGGCATACACCCAGGAAATAGTTGAGGACGTACGTTGCAAGTGCTACTATGAGATGAAGAGGTTGGCACAGGGAGGAACACGTCGGGGACTGCATAAAACCAGTTGTAGACTGGTGACACAAAAAACCCATGCTTATTATAGTCAGTATCTCCTTAATCTGTTTCAGATATTCTAAGCTTTCCTCTGACTACTGATTTTCTTTTTATACGGTTGATTCTAGTTCAAAGTTAAGTATCACATACCTTCATTGTCTATCTCTGATGGACAATATGAAATCATTGTTCATGGAGTTCGTTCCATCGTTGGCAACGATTCGAGGGCAGAGAGAGAACGAGATGGGGCAAGGAAATATCAAAGAAGAGTTACTTATTTATGATGTCTCCTACGCAACTTCCTGCTGTAAGTAGGCTGTTTAGGTTTTTTTATTGGTAACGCCACCTCTGTATAAAAATCACTGGCTGTGCTGTGTGCAGTCTGTGGCTGCTTTGCATTGTTGTAATACTCGCCATTGTAGTGTTAGGCAGCTGGCTGTGAACAGCGCGTAACATTGCGCAGTTGGAGGTGAGCCGCCAGCAGTGGTGAATGTGGGGAGAGAGATGGCGGAGTTTTGAAATTTGTCATGAACTGCTCTATATATATATATATATATATATATATATATATATATATATATATATATATGATATCAAGGTAAATACATTGTTTGTTCTCTATTAATATCTTTCATTTGCTAACTATCCCTATCAGTAGTTAGTGCCATCAGTAGTTTCAATCTTTTATTTAGCTGGCAGTAGTGGCGCTCGCTGTATTGCAGTAGCTTGAGTACCGAAGATTTTTGTGAGGTAAGTGATTTGTGAAAGGTATAGTTTAATGTTAGTCAGGGCCATTCTTTTGTAGGGAATTTTGAGAACTGCTCTATATATATATATATATATATATATATATATATATATATATGATGATATCAAGGTAAATACATTGTTTGTTCTCTATTAATATCTTTCATTTGCTAACTATCCCTATCAGTAGTTAGTGCCTTCAGTAGTTTGAATCTTTTATTTAGCTGGCAGTAGTGGCGCTCGCTGTATTGCAGTAGCTTGAGTAGCAAAGATTTTTGTGAGGTAAGTGATTTGTGAAAGGTATAGTTTAATGTTAGTCAGGGCCATTCTTTTGTAGGGAATTTTGAAAGTCAGATTGCGTTGCGCTAAAAAAAATATTGTGCGTCAGTTTAAGCACAGTCGTGTATAATTTTTCAAAGTGGACGTTTCACTGCATGTTGATACACTGCTTCTATGTCTCTTTCGACGGCCTTCAGCCATGGGTTGCTCCAGCCGAAACCAGACTGACAGTAAGATTGAGAAATCCTTCCTAGAATCTTCAGAAAGATCCATCTTCGAAACCGTGTGGTGAACCTGGTGGAACGTCATGATATAGACATGAGTTCGATTGCAGGTACTGCCAGAGATTTTTCCATCGTAGCACGATTGGACCGCCGTGTACTTAGCCTCGTAATGCTCGCTGGCTGATACGTAGCGTCTCCAGTGTCGGGACGTCAGAAAGGGTTGGGAGGATGGTGTGTTGACCCCATACCTCACCATACCGCATCCGATGACGTATGATTGAGGATATCATGGCGGTCGGTTGGATGTCGTGTGGTCTGCAGGGCCTGATGGTGGGGTTTGATTCATTTTAATTTTCAAAATGTGTCACAATTTGTTCAGTGGCGTACATGATATCCTTCAGGCATGTAAGTTGTAAGTTTCACGTACTCTTACAGTACTTAAATACTTTTATCTAAATTTCGCGGATGAATATTTTTCCATGCTACGGGATGGTTACTTCTTCACTGGCTCATATAATGTTCACTGCAATAGTGGTGCACCGAAACTTAATTATGATGAATAGAGTGTTTCTGTTTGATTCTTAGGAAATGCTCAGCCCCCCTTAAACTCTAACCTCTTCTTTCGTGACTCCTCTGTGAAGTGTAACTGGCTCAACCTCCGCCTCCACCAACATTGTGAAGCGGCAAGCCTTTTGTGCACCTAACTGTCGCCCCAAGTTCGTCTACAAAAGCCACCCGCATCGCCTTATAATCTCGTTACCAAGTTTATATTTACGGAGTGTAAATTAATTTATCCCTGCGAAGAAAATTGCTTCCGCTACGAGGCGGGTGTTAGAAGTTGCCACAACCGACGCGAAACAGCATCTGGCACCTCAGACTCCCTCCGTGGTGGTTACTGGAAGCGGGGTCGGTTGTGGATTTCCGTAATGCATCTGTGCCTTCAGGAAAAATATTTTTCAGCGTGACCTATAGAAACCGAGCCGAGGAACACAGGTACTTAAATAGGAAAATGTAAAACTGTGAGAACTTAAGAAATAAACTGTGGAATTCACTAATTTCACTCAGAAATAGTAAATTAACCCACAAATGGTTTCAGTGTTCCAAATTATTCGGCGTTAGATGGCCTGCCGTGACTAACGCAAAAGAATTCCTTCCACAAAACAATGAATTTCAACACAAATTTTCACAACTGTTCGATATATGTGTAGCCTCCCAGTCAGCTGGTAATCGAGAATCTCTACTATTTCAATGGATGTCAATTGCTTTTATTGGATGTCATAAACTCTCACGCAAACTTTTTGGAAGATAATGATATCCCATCAAAAACCAAAACATTATAAAACACATGTAGCTGTTACCAACAAGGGTCAGCTAAATACTGGGTAGAAATTTATTATATATGAATAATGGAACCTGTAAATAGAAGAACGGTTTGTAAATGGAAGATTCCTGAAATATGTCTAAATAATCTGGAGTTTACTATAAAGCGACACCATGGAGTTACAATTTGATAGACTATAAAATGTATATTGTTAATAACACGTGCGTAATTAATGGAAAAGGCTAAAATACATACACTGCTGGCCATTATAATTGCTACACCAAAAAGAAATGCAGGTAATAAACGGGTATTCATTGGACAGATATATTATACTAGAACTGACATGTTATTACATTTTCACGCAGTTTGGGTGCATATATCCTGAGAAATCAGTACCCTGAACAACCACCTCTGGCCGTAATAACGGCCTTGATACACCTGGGCATTGAGTCAAACAGAGCTTGGATGTCGTGTACAGGTACAGCTGCCCACGCAGCTTCAACACGATACCACAGTTCATCAGGAGTAGTGACTGGCGTATTGTGACGAGCCAGTTGCTCGGCCACCATTGACTAGATGTTTTCAATCGGTGAGAGATCTGGAGAATGTGCTGGCCAGGGCAGCAGTCCAACATTTTCTGTGTCCAGAAAGGCCCTTACTGGACCTGCAACATGCGGTCGTGCATTATCCTGCTGAAATGTAGGGTTTCGCAGGGATCGAATGAAGGGTAGAGCCACGGGTAGTAACACATCTGAAATGTAACGTCCACTGTTCAAATTGCCGTCAATGCGAACAAGATGTGACCGAGACGTGTAACTAACGGCATCCCATACCATCACGCCGGGTGATACGCCAGTATGGAGATGACTAATACACGCTTCCAATGTGCGTTCACCGTGATGTCGCCAAACACGGATGCGACCATTATGATGCTGTAAACAGAACCTACATTCATCCGAAAAAATGACGTTTTGCCATTCGTGCACCCAGGTTCGTAGTTGAGTACACCATCGCACGCGATCCTGTCTGTGATGCAGCGTCTGGGGTAACCGCAGCCATGGTCTCCGATCCGATAGTCCATGCTGCTGCAAACGTCGTCGAACTGTTCGTGCAGATGGTTGTAGTCTTGTAAACGTCCACATCTGTTGACTGAGGGATCGAGACGTGGCTACACGATCCGTTACAGCCATGTCGATAAGATGGCTGTCATCTCGACTGCTAGTGTTACGAGGCCGTAGGGATGCAGCACGGCGTTCCGTATTACCCTCCTGAACCCACCGAGTACATATTCTGCTAACAGTCAATGGATCTCGACCAACGCGAGCAGCAATGTCGCGATACTATAAACCGCAATCGCGATGGGCTATAATCCGACATTTATCAAAGTCGTAAACGTGATGGTACGCATTTCCCCTCCTTACACGAGGCATCACAACAACGTTTTTATATTGGTAACGCCACGTAGTGCTCTGTATGAAAATCACTGGCTGTGCTGTGTGCAGTCTGCGGCTAGTTTGCAATGTTGTCTGCCATTGTAGTGTTGGGCAGCTGGATGTGAACAGCGGGTAGCGTTGCGCAGTAGGAGGTGAGCCGCCAGCAGTGGTGGATGTGAGGAGAGAAATGGCGGAGTTTTGAAATTTGTAAGACTGGATGTCATGAACTGCTATATATATTATGATTTTTCAACACTATTAAGGTGAATACATTGTTTGTTCTCTATTAAAATCTTTCATTTGCTAACTATGCCTATCAGTAGTTAGTGCCTTCCGTAGTTTGAATCTTTTATTTAGGTGGCAGTAGTGGCGCTCGCTGTATTGCAGTAGTTCGAGTAATCAAGATTTTTGTGAGATAAGTGATTTGTGAAACGTATAGGTTAATGTTAGTCAGGGCCATTCTTTTGTAGGGATTTTTGAAAGTCAGATTGCGTTGCGCTAAAAATATTGTGTGTCACTTTGAGCACAGTCATGTATAATTTTTCTAAGGGGATGTTTCAATATATTTATTTACCATTGTGAATAAATTCACATAGTCTTATGCAGTTATTATGAGACCCATTATCTACGAACAGTACTAGAATAAAATCTCCATGTTTCAACATGAGAAAAGAGAGCACGTTCGTTACATAGACCAAAGTTATACCTCGCGAATAGCTAACGTAGACACAGCTTCAGTGAATTTTTGAAGAGTCTCAGGGGAGAAGGTATCTACTGCTACTGAGGGCACCTTTGCTTTCATGGCTGATGTGAGACACTACAACTGCCGGTAGAAGCTCACGACGTTGGTCGCGGGAATAAGAGATGGTGAACTGTAACAGTCATTGCTGGTGCCTTATCAAACCCAATCCAACCCCAACCTCCAAGCTCACGTTATCCATCAAACACAGATGTTATCGTCCCACAAATCCAACATGATGGCTATGTCACACCTGCTGCCAAAACATCCATAGCTACCTGTCGATGAAACGTCGGATCCTCTGATTATTAGAATAAGACTGGGTATATCGTTATTTTAAAATCTTTATTTATGATAGAACGATATCAGTTACTTTCATTTAGGCACTTCAGTGTAAGTAATGACATAACTTAGGAATGTAGCTACCATCATTATAGTTATAGTCCAAAATGGTAATATTTCTGATTTAAAGTAATTTCATCGCTAGATTTTTCATCTACATCTACATAACTACTCTGCTGGAATTCTGTAGCCTCCTCCTGCTCTCTGCGGCTTTCTTGATGTTTTCCAGTGCTAAATTAATTATTTCAACATGTCTCAAATGTCGCTGTGTAGAGAACTAGACTAACAGCCTTATACGATCTGGCGGTGGTTTATTATTTAATACAAGGAGTGGAGGCAAAGTTTCAGAATCATTCGGTAGTTCTTTAATGCTATTTTGAAAATCGGATAGGTGTAAATCCTAATTTCTGTGCTGACGACAGCAATACAATCTGTAAAGTTTACCTAATTCTTTCATAATGCATTCTGAAGGGTTACAAGATGGCGTAAAACGAAATATAAAAATTGGTTTAATTCCCCTACGAAATTGTGAGCCATTGTGTGAAATAACTTTGTCGACAAGCCCTTATTCTTTCAGAAAATTGTTTACCAATGCTATAGAGACTGATTTTGCAATAGCTTTCCATAAAGGTGTGAATGACACGACTTTAGAGGTAATCTCAACAGCTACATAAAAAGAAAGATGAATGACCATGTTTAGATCTCGTAACAGGAGCGAAAATGTCAACAGCAGCTAATTCTCTTAGTTCCACAGGAACGATCGTAAATACTGATGTTCTGTGCATAGCGGCAAGTGGTTTTGAATTTTGAAACATTTTGCATTTTGCAAAGGCAATACGAATTTGCTTTTCCATTTTGTTGAAGTAACATGTGTCCTGTAATTTATGACAATATTTCTTAACACTAATGTGTGCGTCACTGAAATGTATGTAACAAATGAGTTTGGCGACGAGTTCATCTGGGATGCATAATACCCTAGCAGCGACATCTATGTCTGAATAAAAAGTTGATGCATACAAGGAAGAACTTTCTTATCGTAGTATTTGATTTGTTTTGCCGTTTCTCCTGTATGTCTTTCCAGATTGGATCTTTCTCCTGTTCATGAGAAATATCACATAATGAAGATGAAATACAGTTTTCAAAGACTACCTGTTGCATTTGTTGCAAACTAAAATTATTTTCTTTGCAATATTCTCAATTACTCTGGACTAAACCAACAGGTAAACGTGAAAGTCCATCAGCAATAAAGTGTTCTGAACCTGGAATGTAAATCACAGTGACACTGAAATCCTGAAGGATCGAAGCCCGTCTTAAACGATCATGATTTAGCTTAGCTGTCATAAGAGACTGGAGTGCCTGATGCTCTGTATATACCTTAGTGAGTTTACCTTATAGAAAGTAACGAAATTTGTCAAATGCCCAAACTATGACCAATGCTTCAAAGTCGGTGACAGAATAGTTATGTTCATTCTTTGTTTAAGACTCGACTGGCAAAAGTTATACTTTTCTGCGTAAGAATATCTGTAATAATTCGCTCAGTACCTGGTTGTATTCTGTCCATGAATTTTCCGCAGTTAAAATGTCGTCAACACAAGCGGTGATCCTAGCTTTTAAACGTTGAGGTACGATAGTATCAGACCTCGGAAGAATACAAAAGATGAAACACTGAGACCAAACGATAATTTTCGAAATTGGTAGCAGTTTCCCAAACAGAGAAGGGTCATATATTTCTCACATTCAGGATGTAATTTGAGTTGCCAAAAACTATATCATAAATCAAGATAATATATTATCTTTACACCATGAAATTTTTTTAAGAATTTTTCTAACTTCTATGTCGGTCTGTTGCTGGTTATATTATAGTGCTAATCTGTGTGGAATCGAGAACAGGTCTAATAGAATCGTCTTTATTTGTAAGAACCTGTAATGGGCTGTTGTATGAACTTACAGCATTCACAATTATTCTCTGATCTAGCACAGATTGTATTTCCTGCTTAACCTTTTCTCAGTATATCAACGGAGTAACATAAGATGGTACAAAAAATTTATTGTGTTTCTTAACCTTGAAGTCATAAATAAAATTTCGTGTAGTTTCTGTCTTGTGAGAAATAACTTCAGAATGTGAGTTTAAAATTTCTATTAAATCATGTGTGCGTGCATCAGAATGAGCTTCATCTCTAAATATTTTCTTTTTAAAGATGTTGTTATGTCGTTCATGCAATCATCAGGCAAATTCTGTGAGTGTTGTGCCTCGAGCAAAAAGAGGAAACGCAAACAGTTCACATCTTTATCTTCCTTTGTCAACCAACCTTGAAATTTAAATGTTACGGGTACCTGATGTAACATTACTTCAACATCGCAGAAATGTAAGATCGCTTCATATTCACGTAAAAACTGTACACCCAAAATGGCTTTTGTTGACAAAAGAGGAACTTCCAGAAAATAAGCAGAAAACTTGTGTCCCTGACACATGAAAATTAGTTCTTAACAGAGGCAAAGTTGAACAAACAGGTGACTGAGCACATTTATTAAACACAATGACCGGGTTACGAGAATCAAGTACAGCAAAAAGTGAAACGGAAATATTTACTATAGATTCAGAAGTGTATTTTTACAGTTGTAATTTTCTTGTAACAAAGTGTCTCTAATGTCATCAACAACTACAAAATTATGTGGTTCGTGCGCAGACTGCTGACAACTGCAAACTGTTCGTTTGCTAGTGTGGCTCGTTTTGCCTAGAGTTGTTGCGTGCGTTGGGTGGTCTGATTTTTACGGTTGCACCATGATCAGAATTTGAATTTCTACAATCAGGCCAATTTTGTTTTCACCTGTTGTCATAATTATTTCGTCTTGCGTAATTGTTATGAATATTATTGTCCCGTGTGCTCGAAGCCTTGGTTTCTACAACCTGAGCACCACGCTCGGAATCAAAATTCGTGCGGTCACTCCAATTTCTATTTCCTCTGTCAGTTCCATTGCGTCTGAAATTGTCTTCATTGCCATAACGTCTATAGTCAAGCGTCTGTAATCTGTATTGTATGGATTATGTCTTATTTCATGCCTGTTTTCGTCGTGTCTCGCGTCATATCTTTCAAGTGAATTGCATCTACGTTTACCGTTACGCTGCTGGCTGTATTTCCTCAATACTGTTTATTATTTTCTCTCTGCTTTTTATCATTATTTTCAAATTCAACTTTTTTCGAAAGACCTTTAAAAGCTTCCAAGTCATCCATACAACGTCGTGTCAAAACTATATGACGTAATCTGACACGTAATTTACTCAGACAAATGCGGATTAATTCTGACGCGTTGTACGGTTTAGGTAAATATCTGTCCATGTGCATCATCTTTTCATAGTACTGCACAGAAGCTGAAAAATTTAATTTTTCCTCATGATAATGTCACGTTTCATGCGGTCTTGAATTGTTTCTGATCAGTAAACGGACAAGAACGCCTGATGAACGCGTGATAAAAACCATCGTACGTGTGGCATTCACATGCAATCGATTTCATTCTTGCCGAAGGTTCTCCATCGAGATAACTGCAAATGAGTTCAAGTTCGTGGCCACTTGACCATGTTTCTCTTGAAGAATAGTCGAATTGTTTTAAGCACTCCGTAGGGTGAATTTCATTGCTAGCACTGCGAAAAATCTTAAATTTCCTTACTGTGAGAAAAAGTTTGTACTCAAAATCATCGTTCTTCTGAACGAATGGGTTTTCTCCCATATTGTAACCTTCATAAGAGTCATTGTACCCTTCAAATATATCACGTTCACGAGAGAAGTGATTAGCATTTCCAAAATTAGTGCGTTCATTGTGATTTCCAACGTGATAATTATTGAACCTACTGGTGTCGTTATCACGACCAATATTTTCTACGATACTGGGAAGCTATTCTTTCATCTTTCTTGCGTCACGTTTATTTTGATGATTAATCGTCATCTGTCCTTCTTTAAAACGTTGAAGGGAGTTAAATTCTTGGGTATCAGTGAACGGAACCGGCTGACTATCGTCTGATCTTTTGTCTGAATCATTGTTCGTTTTCGTGACTCTCGGATAATTCTTCGACACGTTTTGTGACAGTTATCAACTGATGTAGTGTCTTTGAAACTTCAGTGTTAGTCTGTAAGTGTAATAACTCGAATTTTGGTTCTAATTCCTCTGTCTGCAGCTCTTGTTGTGAAGTCTGTTGTCTCAACTCAACCATATCAGCAGATTGCACATGATCAAGTGTGGACTCAAGATTATGAACGTCAGACTTGGGTTCCTAGTGTACCTGAGTTTCCAACAGTTCTGAGATTTCCTGGAATTTACGATTTAAACTATAGTTAATCTCATCCCGAAACAATTTGAAGTTCTATTCCTGTTTACTATTAGATTCTTTGATCGTACCACGTAGATTGTCGTTAATTGATTTTTAATTTCATTATTAAATTCTCTAATTTCATTATGGAATTCTCTAAGAAATTCATTATTGGATTTTCTCGTCTCATCAGGTCGAGATAGTATTAATTGTGTAACATTATTATTGAAAGAGCGAAGACAAAATTATTTTGCTCTGTAAAAGTGTAAGCAATATCTGAATCTCTCATAAGAAATCAGATTATGTTATGATATTTTGGTCACCTGAATTGTGTGTACATCCTTGCAGTTCGTCATGCATGACCAAAAAAAAAAAAATAGCTTGGCACGCTGGTTATTCAAAGTATTTTTCGAAAGTTCTCTGACTTCACTATTCTGAGCAGAATTTTCTACACTCCATGTCAGATTTATGGGTACCTCTACAGTATTGTCCATTCCTGCCTGTGTTCTAGTTTTCATTGTCGTTGTAGCAATAAAGAAAACAATACAGAATGCTAAACAACTATCTTACACAAAGTTCTTAACTTTATTACTACAAACTAAATACCCAATTAGAAAACTGCTGAAATAAAAAGTCTGAATTAAAGCGAAGCAGCGCACAAGAAAAAAAATAATAAATAAAACTACTGACCAAGTACTATTGGATAAAATCTTTGCAAATGCAATAACAAGACGAAGCATCTCTAACTGCGAATTCGTCCAATGAAACGAAATCCTGGCAGACAGGTCGATAGGTGAGACCGAATTCGTAATAATTTTTTTATCTCGAGTATATTTGTAATAATTATTTGTTATGCTGAAAAACGTACGAAAATATTTGACATTGCGTCTATGACAATAAAAGAATTCTGTTCGAGAAAAAAATAAAACAGAAATAAATTACTCTTGCTACAAATCATAAAGAAATCATTACTCAAGTATCTGCCTGTGAGTTTCAAAATCTTCTGTAACAACGGTTCTCCAGTGCTCCTGTACACTATAGACAACATGCCTCGTCTTGCCGCGACAACTGCGTGATCAGCAACCTGAATAAAAAAGAAATAATTCAAAAGCAATAACGCAATCCACGCAGAGTGAAAATCATGGTGATGATAACTGCAACAAGCACTGCCACGATTCCCCCACCCCCCCTTGTATAGATACTGAGTGATGAGGAGGGGTTTCGTCAACAATGTAAAAGAAATGAAAGAAACTAATAAATTCTTTTATTCGTAAAATAAATTATTTAAACACTGACAAACTTTGCACAGACCGTAATAACTCCACAATATCTATACTCAATAAACACTTTTTTGAGTACAACAAATATACGAATATTAATCTCATAGTTGTTGCTGTTATGGTCTTCGGTCCAGACACTGGAATGATGCAGCTCCATGATTCTCTATCCTGTGCATGTTTCTTCATCTCCCAGTACCTACTGCAACCTACATTCTTCTGAATCTGCTTAGTGTATTCATCTCTTGGTCTCCCTCTACGATATTTACCCTCCACACTGCCCTCCAATACTAAATTGGTGATCCCTTGATGCCTCAGAACATGTCCTACCACCCGATCCCTTCTTCTAGTCAAGTTGTGCCACAAACTCCTCCTATCCCCAATTCAGTTCAACACCTCCTCATTAGTTATGTGATCTACCCATCTAATCTTCAGCATTCCTCTGTAGCACCACATTTCGAAAGCTTCTATTCTCTTCTTGTACAAACTATTTGTCGTCCATGTTTCACTTCCATACATGGCTACACTCCATACAAATACTTTCAGAAATGACTTCCTGGCGCTTAAATATATACTCGATGTTAACAAATTTATCTTCTTCAGAAGCGCTTTCCTTGCCATTGCCAGTCTACATTTTGTATCCTCCCTACTTCGACCATCATTAATTATTTTGCTCCCCAAATAGCAAAACTCCTTCATTTTATATCCTCTTTTCAAGACACTGTCCATTTCGTTCAACTGCTCTTCCAGGTCCTTTACTGTCTCTGACAGAATTTCAATGTCATCGGCGAACTTCAAAGTTTTTATTTCTTCTCCATGGATTTTAACAACTACTCCGAATTTTTCTTTTATTTCCTTTATTTCCTGCTCAATATACAGATTGAATAACATCGGGGAGAGGCTACAACCCTGTCTCACTCCCTTCCCAACCACTGCTTCCCTTTCATGTCCCTCGACTCTTATAACTGCCATCTGGTTTCTGTACAAATTGTAAATAGACTTTCGCTCCCTGTATTTTACCCCTGACACCTTCAGAATTTGAAAGAGAGTAGTCCAGTCAACATTTTTCAATAGTTTTCTATGATTAAACAAATGCTAGAAATGTAGGTTTGTCTCTCCTTAATCTATCTTCTAAGATAAGTCGTAGGGTCAGTATTGCCTCACGTGTTCCAATATTACTAGGGAATCCAAACTTATCTTCCCCGAGGGCAGCTTCTACCAGTTTTTCCATTCGTCTGTAAAGAATTCGCGTTAGTATTTTGCAGCCGTGGCTTATTAAACTGATAGTTCGTTAATTCTCACATCTGTCAACACCTGCTTTCTTTGGGATTGCAATTATTATATTCTTTTTGAATTCTGAGGGTATTTCGCCTGTCTCATACATGTTGCTCACCAGATGATAGAGTTTTGTCAGGACTGGCTCTCCCAAGACTGTCAGTGGTTCTAATGGAATGTTGTCTACTCCCGCGCCCTTGTTCCGACTTAGGTCTTTCTGTGCTCTGTCAAACTCTTCGCGCAGTGTCATATCTCCCATTTCATCTTCATCTACATTATCTTCCATTTCCATAATATTGTTCTCAAGTACATCGCCCTTGTATAGACCCTCTATCTACTCCTTCGACCTTTCTGCTTTCCCTTCTTTGCTTAGAACTGGGTTTCCATCTGAGCTCTTGATATTCATACAAGTGGTTCTCTTTTCTCCAAAGGTCTCTTTAATTTTCCTGTAGGCAGTATTATCTTACCACTAGTGAGATAAGCCTCTACATCCTTACGTTTGTTCTCTAGCCATCCCTGCTTAGCCATTTTGCACTTACTGCCGATCTCATTTTTGAGACGTTTGTATTCCTTTTTGCCTGCTTCATTTACTGCATTTTTATATTTTCTCCTTTTATCAATTAAATCAATATTTCTTCTGTTACCTAAGGATTTCGAATATCCCTCGTCTTCTTACCTACTTAATCCTCTGCTCCATTCACTATTTCATCGCTCAAAACTACCCATTCTTCATGTACTGTATTTCCCTCCCCAATTCTGGGCAATCGTTCCCTAATGCTCTCCTGAATCTCTCTACAACCTGTGGTTCTGTCAGTTTTTCCAGATTCTATCTCTTTAAATTCCCACCTTTTTGCAGTTTCTTCAGTTTGAATCTACAGTTCATAACCAATAGATTATGGTCGGAGTCCACATCTGACCCTGGACGTGTCTTACAATTTAAAACCTGGTTCCTAAATCCCTGGCTGACCGTTATATAATCTATCTGATACCTTCTAGTAAGTTTCTTCAGTTTGAATCTACAGTTCATAACCAATAGATTATGGTCGGAGTCCACATCTGACCCTGGACGTGTCTTACAATTTAAAACCTGGTTCCTAAATCCCTGGCTGACCGTTATATAATCTATCTGATACCTTCTAGTATCTCCAGGCTTCTTCCATGTGTACAACCTACTGTCATGATTCTTGAACCAAGTGTTAGCTATGATTAAGTTATGCTCTGTGCAAAATTCTGCCAGGCGGCTTCGCCTTTCATTTCTTACCCCCAATCCACATTCACCTACTATGTTTCCTACTCTCCCTTTTGCTACTATCGAATTCAAGTCACCCATGACTATTAAGTTTTCGTCTCACTTCACTATCTGAATAATTTCTTTTATCTCATAATACATTTCATCAATCTCTTCATCATCTGCAGAGCTAGTTGGCGTATAAACTTGTACTACTGTAGTAGGCGTAGGCCTCGTGTCTATCTTGGCCACAATAATGCGTTCACTATGGTGTTTGTAGTAGCTTACCCGCACTCCTATTTTCTATTCATTA